>NC_054467.1:51849390-52188371 GCF_017639515.1 Carcharodon carcharias | reverse complement strand
GTGTGCAAATAAAATAACCCTTGGGTTCATCCTATCTTGAGTTTGCTGTGGGGTTATAATTAGAAATTGTAATCACACCAAAACCGAGCGGTTAGGAAATACACCACTGCTTATAAAGGGGGGGATGCAAGTCAAACACCTTTCCGTTTACGGATAAGTGACAAGAGGAGAAATCAGGGCTGTTTAAATTAACCCCCTCCTGTCTGTAACACTTTGCTAATCTTTTGTTTTTTTATCTACCTAAAGAAACTTTTGCAGTTTGTTTTTGTGTTTCTTGCTAGCTTACATTCATATTCTATGCTCCCTTTCTTATCAGTTTCTTGGCCCTTCATTTATCACTAAAATGACCTCTGGCTTCCTTCTTGGAGCAGCAGGGTTCTTCACCGAGATTATGGAGACTATGCAGGTCCGGCATCTTTGTTGATCACCCAACTTCCCCTCTTGGCTCCCATGTTAACTGATACTGTAAATGGTTTTCTCTCTTCCAGTTTTAGGCTTCGATCTTTTAAACCTGCTGGCATCACCCCTCTTATCAAAAAATCTATCTTTGACCCCTCCGTCATTTAGCACTGCCAACCCTCCCGAAGTGACTGGGGGTCTACTGGAATTGGCATCGATCTTCTGGTGGCCAAAGAAAGCCTTCCAGGAGATTTTAAAACAATATTTTTCATTGATGACATTGAGTGAGTTGGACCAGTTTGGCCCACAAGCATCATCAACCCCAAACCAGGAAGGAGGGTCCCACAGCACTGGCCGGAAAATGTAGTCCCTCTATCCCTGCATGGTGGAGAGCAGGGAACTAGGTGGAGAGGAGACTGCAACTCTCAGAGGACACGGCGGCTGGGGTCATGGGGTGGGGGAGTGGTGATGTGACTTGGGGGATTGACACTGTTCTCTGTAGCAAGGAGCAAGAGTCCAGGTGGCTGTGTTGCCTGCCTGGTTCTAGGGTTTAGGACATCTGCTCAGGGCTGGTGATAAGCTTGCAGTGGGAGGGGGAGGATCCAGTTTTCATGAACCATGCAGGTACCAATGTCACAGGCAGGATGAGGAAAGAGGTTCTGCATAGTCAATATGAAGAGCTAGGCCCCAAATCAAGAAGCAGAACCTCAAAGGTAATAATTTCTGGGTTATTAACTGAGCCATGTGCAAATTGGCACAGGGCAAATATGATTAGAGAAATTAATGTGTGTCCCAAAGATTGGTGTGGGAGAAATGGGTTCTGGTTCAGGCGGCACTGGCACCAGTATTGAGGAAAGTGGGGGCCGTACCATTGGGATGGTCTACACCTGAACAGTGCTGGGGCTGGTGTCCTCACAAGCCACATAACTAGGGAAGCAGAGAGGGTTTTAAAATGAAAAGTGGTGGCAAGGGATCAAATTTGAGAAGATGTGGTCAACCAAAGAGCAGAGACAAGGCAAGAGAGAAAGGTATGGGAAATGATAAACAGACCGTTACAGGAAGGGACAGAGAGTATAAATCTAAGGCCAGGATTTTACCTATGGCGGACGGGCAAGGCGGGAATGGGCGCAGGGGTGTGCAGAGCGGCAATCGGCTCCGCACCACCATTTTACGTGGACAGGCCATTTAAGGTCAGCCCAGCATGAATCGTGGCTCCCGGGATCAGCTGGAAGGTGCGGATGGCGGCGGGAGGCCAATGTCCGCTGGGTCCAATGGCGACCCGACGGCCTACTCAAAAACGGCGCAGGCAGCCGTCCTAAGGCTGCCACTGATCGGTCTGAGGAGGCAGAGGGACCGCCACTGACCCCTGAGGGCACAGAAGATATAAACACACTAGTGTCACACCTTCTCAGCCAGGCAGGCACCAGCGCAGAGACCAGCACCTTGGTGGGAATGTCAGCTTGTAACTCAGTGCAGAGCGGTGAAGGCACTTCACACTCGCTTGAGGTGCAGGCGGAGACAGAGAGTGCCCAGGGTGCTGGCAGCCGGAGGACTGCTGGGGACCAGGAGCATGCTCAGTCAGTGGCTGATGATATGCCTCTGGAGTTGCCCCTGAGGCAGTAGAACCTGGGAGTCCAGCAGAGTCTGTGGGAGGATCTGGCGGAGATACACGAGGAAATGCATGCCATGGTCTCCGTGATGGAGGAGTCCATGTGGAGCATGAACAATGCAATGACCCTCATGTCCAAGTGTACTGCCTCCTCCATGGAGACAGTGGCGACTCTGATGGAGTTGTTTCTCCAGGAGAACAATAAGGGCTTCCTGAGGATGTGCTCGGACCTGCAAGCCCTCACAGCGGCATTGAACTCAGCTGGTCAGTGTCAGTGTGGGAGATGGATTGGACTCCCAGTATCCCAGCTAGGTGCCCGTCCATTAATGGTGAGCAGGAAGGTCCAAAACGACCAGACGTTGGCGCACGAGCTGCTTGTCGTCTCTGTGGGCTCCTCTCAGGGCAGTCCGGATGACGGCAGCAGCTCATCTGCCCCTCTACCAGCGACCGTGGCAACCGATAAGGCTGCGGCGACTGGGGAGATGCCAGCTGTGGAACTGGCCGCTCCCTCCCAGGTGGCGCCAGCACAGGCTCCACGGGCCAGAGGATGCCCGCCAAGATCATCGAGGCTAACAGGACAGCAGAGTGAGCAAGCTGTCTCCAATGCCAGTGCCAGCAATGGGAGAGCACCTAGACATAGCAGACACAAGTGTAAACTTAAATGACCTTAGGCACAATGCGGGCTTATCACTAGTGGTTTTGTTTTGCCCCACGTTTCAGTTGCTTTTAAGTAGGTGTGCTGTTCAACAACTTTTAATGGACTTTGATTTCTGTATGCCAGTTGGCAATCATTAAATGTTTTGGTTCTCAACAAGCCTCTGGGTGCTTTATTAGTTCTGCAGGTGAAAAGGAACCCATGATCTTATGAGTGACTTGTCTGTCATTGAGCTTTATTGAAATGACACAGTTAATGTTCCTGACCAGGCAAATGTTCCTGTTAGGTATCAAGTATGGAGCCTGCAACCCTGGCATGTATTGGTGGTTCATCTTTGGTAGGCTAGCTGAAGGAGCTTTGGATCAAAGCCTCCCAGGTGTTCCTGTCTCTCTGGAGGCTGCCCAGGTTAGCGTCTATCCTCTTAGCGTTCTCCTGACCATGCTCGTCCTCAGACTCAATACTGGACTCATCGTCCATTGCCAGAGCAGCTGTGTCAACATCTTCTTCCTCCACTGTTTCCTCCCTTTCCAGTGCCAGATTGTGGAGAGCGCAGCATGCAACCACTATCAGTGACACACGATCTGGGGGGTACTGGAGTGCGCCCCCGAATGGTCCAGGCATCAGAAGTTCATCTTGAGAAGACCGATGGTTCTCTGGACCACAGCCCTTGTGGAGCCATGGCTCCTATTGTACCGCTGCTCAACCTTTGTTCTTGGATGGGGAGAGGCGTCATGAGCCACCTTTTGAGGGGATAGCCCTTGTCACCCAGCAGCCATCCATCCAGCCGGGCTGGAGCACTGAAGAGCCTCGGCACATGGGAGTGTCTGAGGATGTAAACATCATGGGAGCTGCCTGGGTACCTTGCACAGACTTGCAGGATCTGCATCCTGTGATCACACACTATCTGCATGTTCATGGAGTGGAATCCCTTCCTATTGATGAAGGCACCCAGCTCACCCGCTGGTGCCTTGATGGCCACATGTGTGCAGTCTATTGCACCTGGACACTGGGGAACCCAGCAATCGCTGCAAAACCTCTGGCTCGCTCTGCCTGGCTGGCTTCGTCCGTGAGGTAGTGAATGAAGGTCAATGCACGCCTGAACAGAGCATCTGTCACCAGCTTCACACAACTGTGGATAGCTGACTGGGACACTGCACAAAGATCACCCACTGACCCCTGGAAAGAGCCGGACGCATAGAAATTGTTGGTAACCGTGACCTTCAGCACCACTGGCATGGGGTGACCACCCACACAGTCGGAGCTGATCTCAGGGCCTATCATCTGACAGATGGAGGTCACTGTCTCCCTTGAGAGGCGGAGCCTTCTTTGGCACTGCACCTCAGACATATTGAGGTAGCTGCATTGCCGTCTGTAAACCCTGGCAGCAGGATAGTGGCATCTTCTGCAGTCCTTTCTGCCTTGGACTTCCTGTTGGCCCTGCGCCCCTTTTGCCTGCGCCTCTCCTCCCACAGGTGGCTCCCTTGGAGGCTGAATATGGACTCCTGGCCTCCTCCCCCTTCTGGCCCTCTCTTCCTCCTCGGAGGAGGTGCCTCCAGTGGAGAGCACAATCCCCATTCCCAGGGTAAGGGAAGGCTGTCTGATACTTGGAAGGCCCCAAGTGTTATGACTCCTCCGAAGTCCTGAACTGAAGCTTGTTCTTTCTGTTAAAGCAGCTCTGAAGAGAAATGAAGTTGTCCTGTTCACAGAAGGAAGCAGCAGTAAGTTATAAACTAAAGTTCTAACAACTCACATTAGTGAGCCCACTCACCCCTCTTATCCCACCCGTGGATGAGGTTTTTAAAAATGTGGCCTGCCCGCCTGCCGTTGAGCCTGTGCGTCACACTGAAAATCACACAAGCTGCAAAAAATTGTTCTCAGTTGTTTCTTCAAGTGCCTTAACTGGCCCGTTAATTAATGACGGGCATGCCTCGGAGCTCAGAGAGTGCTTGCCTACTGAAATATCGCAATGGCACGCAAATGACGTCGGGACACATTCCCGACATCATCGTTCATCATTTTATGCAGTTGCGTGTTGGGTCCACACCCTCATGCTGACCTGAAAATTCTGCCCTTAGAGTAAACCAGCAGATAAGGCTAGGCACTACAAAAATAATAAAAGGAGAAATCTAAGGCTCTGCACCTAAATGCACTTGGCATTCAAAACAAAACAGATGAACTGACAGTGCAAAGAGAAATAAATAAGTATGACCTGATGGCCATTACACGGACATGGCTACAGGTTGTGACCTGACTATTGAAAGGTACATGACATTTAGGGAGGTCAAGAAGTTAGGAAAAGGTGGCGGGGTGACTCTGTTAACTAATGATGGTATTAGCACATTAGAGAGGGATGACCTAAGTTCAGGAAACCAGATCGTAGAAGTGGTTTTGGTTGAGATGAGGAATGATAAAGGCAAGAAGTCACTTGTGGGATTGGTGTACAAGCCCTTTAACTGTAACTACATGGTAGGACAGAGTATAAAAGAAGAGATAATGGGAGCTTGCCAGAAAGCAACGGCAATAATCATGTGGGATTTTAATCTACATTTATACTGGTAAAATCACATGAGCAAAGGTAGCATAGGTGAGGCGTTCATAGAATGTTTTCAGGGTAGTTTCTTAGAACAACACGTCCTGGAGCCAACCAGGGAGCAGGCTATACTCGACCTGGTATTGTGCAACGAGATAGGATTAATTGATAACCTCATAGTGAAGGCACCCCAAGGTAGCAGCGATCATAATATAATTGAATTTTACATTCATTTTGAGGGAGACTAGTATTTTAAGCTTAAATAAGGGCATTTGGGAGGGTATGAAAGCAGAGACAGCTGAAGTGAACTGGCAAATGAGATTAAGGGATATGTTAACAGAAGTTCAGTGCAGATATTTAAAGGGATATTTCAGAATACACAAAATATATACATTCCAATGAAAAAGAAAAATTCCAAGGGGAGGGCCCATCACCCGTGGTTAACTAAAAAAGTTAAAGACAGTGTCAAACTTAAAAAGCATAAAATTGCACAAAGACGGGTAGCAGGTTAGAACATTGGAAAGAATGTAAAGAACAGCAAAGAATGACAAAAGGTTAAAAAGGAGGGAAAAATTAGAGTATGAGAGAAAGCTAGCCTAGTAATAGAAAGACCAATAGTAAGAGTTTCATAGCTATTTAAATAAGAAAAGAGTTAACAAAGTGAGTGTTGGTCCTATAGAAAGTGCATCTGGGGAATTGATAACGGAAAGTAGGGAGATATCGGGTGAATTAAACAGGTATTTTGCACTGGTATTCACTATAATTCACAAGTAACATCCCAGAAATAACTGTAAATTAGGAAATGGAATGGAGGGAGCAACTTGGGAGAATTACAATTACCAGGGAGGTAGTACTGAGCAAATTGTTGGCGCTACGAGCTGACAAATGCCCAGGCCCAGATGGACTTCACCCTAAGCTCCTGAAAGAAGTGGCTAATGAGATAGTTGATGCACTGCTTTTAATTTTCCAAAATTCCTTAGATTCGGGGAAGGATCCATTAGGTTGGAAAATAGCAAATGTAACTCCTTTAGTCAAAAAGGAAGGGAGACAGAAAGCAGGAAACTACAGGCCAGTTATCCCAAGATCTGTCTTAGGGAAAATGTTAGAATCTGATATTAAAGATGTTATAGCAGGGCACTTAGAAAAATTCAAGATAATCAGGCAGAGTCAGCATGGTTTTGTGAAAGGGAAATCATGTTTAACCAATTTATTGGAGTTCTTTGAAGGAGCCACATGTGCTGTGGATATCAGAGAACCAGTGCATGTATTATACTTGAGAAGACTGGACTTCGTCTCCACAATGACTGTGCGGTGGTCACTCCTACCAATACTGTCATGGACAGATGCATCTGCAGCAGGCAGGTATGTTGTTCCCTCTTGTTGGTTCCCTCACCACTTGCCACAGACCCAGTCTAGTAGCTATGTCCTTTAGGACTCATCCAGCTGCACCCTTGGTGCTTCCTTCAACATGGAGGAGCACCGATTCATCAGCTATGGGGAAGGGGCAGGTGTGGGAGGATGTGTGGTTATCAGCAGGAGGTTTCCTTGCCCATATTTGACTTAATGCCATGAGGCTTCAAGGGGTCCATAGTCAATATTGACTATTCCTTCCCAACTGTATACCACTGTGCTGCTACCTCTGCTGGGTCTGTCCTGCCAGTGGGACAGGGCATACCCAGGAATGGTGATGGAGTCTGGGACATTATCTGTAAGGTTTGATTCCGTGAGGATGACTGTGTCATGCTGTTGCTTGACTAATCTGTGGGACAGCTCTCCCAATTTTGACACAAGTCCCCAGGTGTTAGTAAGGAGGATTTTGCAAAGTTGAAAGACCTGAGTTTGCCATTGTCATTTCCTGTGCCTAATTTGATGCTGGGTGTTCTGCCAGTTTCATTCCTTTGGGATGGTGATAGTGATACAACTGAGTGACTTGCTAGGCCATTTCAGAGAACATTTAAGAGTCACATGTAGGCCAGACCAAGTAAGGACAGCAAATTTCCTTCCCTAAAGGGGTATTAGTGAACTAGATGGGTTTTAATTATGTCAATTAATGGTTATCATTAAACTTTTATTTCCAGATTTTTATTGATTGAATTCAAATTCGAACATCTGTAATGGTAGGATTCAAACTCAAACTGGGTCCCTAGAGCATTGCCCTGGGCCTCTGGGTTACTAGCCCAGTGACAATACCACTACACCACCACCTCCCCTATGCTGTAACAATTACAGCTGGTAGGATAGGGGGCTTGTTTTAGAATTCTTCCTACTTTCAGGGAATAGAAACAAGTGAAGGTTTCCAAAGAATTTAACAGAAGGAGATCTGCTTGTACCTGAGGCAGATTACTCAGACCTATCATTTCCCACATAGATAGATCCATAGGTGGTCCTCATTTTTGGGAGCAGCATGAGCAAGTTAGCAGAGATCTGCTTTCAGCCAGGGAGATGTTGTGTCTGTATGGGATTGTGCCCTCAAGGTGTTATTCTGACTGCCCAACAAAAAACTGAATTTGAGGAAGGTTCATGTGAAGAGTAACAGACTTATACATACAAACCTAGATGTTAATGAATGACTAAGTTTCATACAACTACATTGTTCTTAAGTGACTTGATGTATTATAATATTTTGTAAGTGTGACAATGGGTTTCAGAACATTGCAACCTAATGGCGTGGTCTCCTGAATGTGAGTAGAAGAATACTGTTTCTTCAAAATGCTCATCACACATGCAGTACCAATAATTCTTCTATGCAGAGTTGAAGTCATCAATGTTAAACAAAGTAAAAGTGACTTTTGAGAAAGTAAAAGGCTATGGGTCAATGACCTTTCTCTTA
This sequence comes from Carcharodon carcharias, assembly GCF_017639515.1. Classification (NCBI taxonomy): domain Eukaryota; kingdom Metazoa; phylum Chordata; class Chondrichthyes; order Lamniformes; family Lamnidae; genus Carcharodon; species Carcharodon carcharias. The sequence goes on along the minus strand of NC_054467.1, from coordinate 52,180,348 downwards.
TTCTATTTTACAATTTTTTTTCATTCATGGGATGTGAGCATCCCTTCTAGTATTTATTGCCCATCCCTAATTGCCCTTGAGAAGGTGGTGATGAGCTGCCTTCTTAAACCACTGCAGTCCTTGTGGTGTAGGTACACCCACACTGCTGTTAGGAAGGGAGTTCCAGAATTTTGAACTAGCAACAGTGAAGGAACAGCAATATATTTCCAAGTCAGGATGGTGAGTGGCTTGGAGGGAAACTTCCAAGTGGTGGTGTTTCCATGTTTCTGCTGCCCTTGTCTTTCTAGATGGTAGTGGTCATGGGTGTGGAAGGTGCTTTCTAAGGAGCCTTGGTGAGTCCCTGCAGTGCATCTTGTAGATGGTACACACTGCTGCTACTGTGTGTCGGTGGTGGAAAGAGTGAATGTTTGTGGAAGGAGTGTCAATCAAGTGGACTGCTTTGTCCTAGATGTTGTCAAGCTTCTTGAGTGTTGTTGGAGCTGCACTCATCCAGGTAAGTGAGGAGTATTCCATCACATTCCTGACTTGTGCCTTGTAGATGGTGGACAGGATCTGGGAAGTCAGGAGGTGAGTTACTCACCTCAGGATTCCTAGCCTCTAACCTGCTCTTTAAGCCACAGTATTTATATGGCTAGTCCAGTTCAGTTTCTGAATGGAAGTCAATAGAATAATTTTCTGAGTTTGTGTGGATTCCTGCTGCCAGTGCACTTTAGAAAATAGCAGACACAATTTTTGAATTTTCTAGCGACCAATGATTCCACAGCCAATGCATATTAGGAAAATTTCCTCCATTTAGTCGAATGTTTTAAGGTTTCTTTTGTTAACATTTGGCTCATTTAATTGAAAGTCAAGGTGGTGATATCCCTGTTTTGGTATCATGACATATGATTCACAATCGTGCCACGTGCTTTCAATTTTTTATTGAGGTATTTTGGTCTCAGACTGTCAGATGCATACACTTCACATGTGTGAGAAACAGCTGCTTATGTTCTCTGTTCTCATGACTCAGATGTTGCTAGTGTTAGAATACTTTGTATAACATGAAACTTTTTCTTTCACCTTAGATCACTATAGGTATTCACACTGGGGAAGTGGTCACTGGAGTAATTGGTCAGAGAATGCCACGCTATTGCTTGTTTGGAAATACTGTTAATCTAACGAGCAGGACAGAAACCACTGGAGAAAAAGGGAAAATCAATATCTCGGAGTATACATATAGGTGAGCAGTAGTTTAATCCATAATAATTCCATCTCTGTCTGTTTGCATCTTCTGATTGGTCAGTGGTTTTATTTGTGGGCAGAGCCTGGTGCACATGTCTCAATTGCCACTCCCCAGCTTCACTTACAGGGTCCCAACCCCGACTGCTCCCTGGCCTTGTTTACTAGCCCCTGGCCCTTGTCACTCCTCGACCTCAGTTACTGGACTTGGTCCCCAGCCTCCTTACTAGACTCCTGGCCCTGGCTCTCACCACTCGCGGCCTCGGTTACTAGGCTCTGGCTTTCCCTGCTTTCACTGGCCTCAGCTTCGGGGTGCTTGCCAATGCTGGGGGGGAGGGAGGAATGGGAAGAGCATGGAAGTTGGGCGAGGTGATGGGGAATGGGACTGAATTGAAAGGGAGAGGGTGGGACGATGTGGGAGAGGAATTGGTATGGAAGGGAGGCAGATTGGGTGGATGGCATGGGAGGTGGGAAAGCAGCATGAGAGGTGGGGAGGAGTGGCACAGAAGTGGGTGGAGACAGCATGGGAGGGACAGGAATGGGGGGAGATGGGATTGTAGGGCTAGTGCAGTGGGGAACAGCATTGACAGTAGGGAGTGAGGTACATCATTGGAAAGGGAGCATAGAGAAGTGGAGGGGTTAGAAACATAGAGAATAGGAGCAGGAGTAGATCATTTGGCCCTTTGAGTCTGCTCTGCCATTCAATATGATCATGGCTGATCCTCTATCCCAATGTCATACTCCTGCTCTCTCCCCACACCCATTGACGCCTTGAGAGTCTAGAAACTTACCCATTCCCTGCTTAAATATATTCAGTGACTTGGCCTCCATAGCCCCCTGTGGTAGAGAATTCTACAGGTTCACTACCCTCTGAGCTAAGAGGTTTCTCCTCATCTCAGTCCTAAATGGCCTACCCCATATTCTGAGACTGTGACCCTCTGTTCTAGACCACCCACAGCCAGAGGAAATATTATCCTTGCATCCAGTCTGTCCATCCCTGTCAAAATTTTATACGTTTCAATGAAATCCCCTCTCATTCTTCTAAACTCCAGTGAATACTGGCCTAGTTGGCCCAATCTCTCCTCATACGACAGTCCTATCATCCCAGAAATCAGTTTAGTGAACCTTCCCTGCACTCCCTCTATGGCAAGTATATCCTTTCATAGGTAAGGAGACTAAAACTGCACACAGTACTCCAGGTGTGGTCTCACCAGGCCCTGTGTAGCTGCAGTAAGACATCCTTGCTCCTGTACTCAAGTCCTCTTGCAATGAAGGCCAACATACCATTTACCTTCTTAATTGCTTGCTGCACCTGCATGCTTGCTTTCAGTGACTGGTGTACAGGGACACCCAGGTCCCTTTGTACATCAACATTTCCCAATCTTTAACAATTAAAAAATACTCTGCCATTCTGCTTTCGCTACCAAAGTGGCTAACTTCATGAAGTGGCTAACTTCACACTTATCCACATTATACTACATCTGCCATGTATTTGCCCACTCACTCAATTTGTCTAAATTGCCTCAAAGCCTCTTAACAGCCTCCTCACCACTTATACTTCCACCAAGTTTCATGACATCAGCAAACTTGGAAATATTACATTTTGTTCCCTCATCCAAATCATTGATATATATTATGAATAGCTGGGGCCCAAGCACTGATCCCTGTGGTACCCCACAAGTCACTGCCTGCCACTCTGAAAATTTACTCCTACTCTCTGTTTCCTGTCTGCTAACCAATTCGCAATCTATGCCAATATATTACCTCCAATCCCATATGATTCAATTTTATGCACTAACCTCTTATATGGTTCTTTATCAAAAGCTTCTTGAAAATCCAAATACACCACATTCATATCTATTCTGCTAGTTACATCCTTAAAAAACTTAAGTAGGTTTGTCAAACATGATTTCCCTTTCATAAATCCATGTTGACTTTGCCTAATCCTGTTGATATTTTCTAAGTGTCCTGTTATTACATCTTTTATAATAGATAACTTTTTCTCTACTACTGATGTTAGACTAACCTGTTTGTAATTCACTGTTTTCTCCCTCTTTCTTTTTTAAAGAGTGGGGTTACATTTACCACCCTCCAATCTGCCAGGACTGTTCCAGAATCTACAGAATTTTGGAAGATGACAACCAATGCATCCACTAATTCCATGGCCACCTCCTTTAGTACCCTAGAATGTGGATTATCAAGCCATGGGGATTTATTGGATTTCAGCCCCATTAATTTCTCCAGCATTATTGTTTTAGTGATACTAATTTCCTTCAATTCCTCCTTCCCAGTAGACCCTTGGTTCCCTGGCCTTTCTGGGAAGCTTTTTGTGTCTTCCTCAATGAAGACAGAACTGAAGTAGTTGTTTAATTGTTCTGCCATTTCCTTGTTCTCTGTTATAAATTCTCCTGTTTTGGACTGTAAAGGACCTACATTTGTCTTCACTAATCTTTTTCTTTTTACATATTTATAGAAGCTTTTACAATCCGCTTTTATGTTCCTTGCAAGTTGACTCTCATATTCTATTTTTCCCTTTTTAATTAATCTCTTGGTCCTCTTTTGCTGAATTCTAAACTGCTCCCAATCCTCAGGCTTGCTATTTTTCTAGCAACTTTATGGGCAGAATTTTTCTCTTGCTGGGCAGGCGCGCGGCCAACCCGAACGAGAGCAAAATAGTGTGCAATGACATCAGGCGAGCATCCCAACGTCAACGCGCACTCTTGTGATATTTCACTTGGTGGGGAAGTGCAAGAGGCAGCAGCTTGCCCACTGACAATTAAGAGGCTTATTAAGGCCCTTAATCAATTAAAATTAAATCTGACTTTTTACTGCCCGTCCAACCGTTCAGTTGGCAGGCATGCAAAAAGGCTAAGCGGCCTTTGGATTTTTTATGAAACCTCATCCACAGGTGGCATGAGGTTTCCAACAGCATTTAAATATAAAATAAAAATGTTGAAGTCACATTTGTAACATGTCCCTGCTCATGTGACAGAGTTACATAAGAGGACAATATTTTAATGGGGAGGATCTTCCGGTTGGCAAGCAGAGGCAGGGCCCGCTCACCAACGCGTAAAATGACGTGGGATGACTTTGGGCGGAACTCCCGAGGTCATCCCGAGTCATTTCCATTTTCAGGTCGGCAGGGGCGCAGACAAATCGGCTGTGCGCCCACCGACTTGTCAGTGGCCAACTGAGGCCATTTAAAAAGTACTTAACATAATTAGCAGACCTGCCCGTTCAACTTTAGGGTTGGTGGGCAGGTCAGGAGCCTTGGCGGGCTTAAGAAAAAGCATGAAATCACATCCATGGGCGGGATGAGGTTTCATGAGGGTTTTTAAATATTTAATAAAGGTTTTAGTAAGAGTGATGGACATGTCCCAACTCATGTGACAGTGTCACACGAGGGGACGTCAGGGAAATTTTTTAAACATTTGTCTTAAAAGTTTTAATTCGGAGCCGATCTCCCTGAGGCAGCACTTAGCCTCAGGGAGATCAGTGTGCTCTTTCACGTGCATGTGTGAAAGAGCGCACTCTCGGCTGACGGGATCAACTCCCCCCCACCCGCACAGGGAGCGCATAGCACTTCCTGACGGACGTCATGCTGGACGGGCCTTAATTGGCCCGCCCATGTAAAATGACAGCGTGCCCCTGTCCTGCACTTCCTCCCCAACGGGGGAAAATTTTTTTCTAACATTTTTAAAGTCTTTATTTATGTTTTAAAATTTTTCAGCTCCTTGAGGCAGCTCTATGCCCACCCACCGCACCCACCCGATGAGGTAAAATCCTGCCCTATATGACTCCTTTTTGGATCTAATGCTATCTTTAATTCCTTTTGTTAGCCATGGTTCAGCTGCTTTTTCTGTATTGTTTTTGCGCCAGAAAGGAATGTTTAATTGTTGCAATGCATATATTAGTTCCACATTCATTCCTTAAGTATTAGCCATTGCCTATTCACCGCCATGCCATTTAATGAAGTTTCCCAATCTATCTTAGCCAACTCATGCCTCAAACCTTTGTAGTTTCCTTTGTTTAGATTTAGGACCCTAGTTTCAGAACAAACTACTTCACTTTCTATCCTAATGAAGAATTCAATCATGTTATGGTCATTGTTCCCTAAAGGATCCCACACAATCAAATTATTAATTAACCCCTTCTCATTGCACAATACCAAATCTAGGATAACCCAAGTCTGTTCCTCAATATACTGGTCTAAAAAAATCATCCAGTACACACCAGGAATTCATTCGTCACAGTATTATTGCTAATTTGGTCTTCCCAGTCTCTATGTGGATTAAAGTCACCCACGATTACTGTAGCAACCTTGTTACATGTATCTCTAATTTCCTGTTTAATGCGATCCCCTACCCGACCACTAATGTTTGGAAGCCTACAGACAACCTTGACTAATGTTTTCCACCTCTTGTTGCTTCTGAGCTCCACCCTGACTGATTCTACTTCTAGGTTTTCTGAGCCAATATCCTCTCCCACTATCACACTGATTTCATCCCTAGTTAACAATGCCACACCATCTCCTTTTCCTTTTTGCCTGTCCTTCCGAAACATCGAGTATTCAGTTCCCAGGCTTGGTCACCTTGCAGCCATGTCTCCGTAATCACAGTCATATCATACCCATTTGCATTGTCAATTCATCTACCTTATTGTAAATGCTCTGTGCATTCAGATACAGTGCCTTTAGACTTGTCTTTTCAACACATTTTTTTTGTACTATGGCCCTATTTGCTGTTAGTCCTTGTTTCCTCTGTCTTCCACTTTTGCTTTCTAATTTTCTGTCTTTCATTTCTACCTTTGTTTCCCTCTCTTGTGTCGCCCCAGTTAGGTTCCCATGCCCCCTGCCAGTCTAGTTTAAACAGACTTCCAGGCACAGAAACATCCCTGTATCATCACCCTCTGCTTCCTGCCTCTCAGCCAATTTTGGATCCATTTTGCCTTGGATCCCATGGGCTCTTACCTTCTTGACCAGTCTGCCATGAGGGACCTTATCAAAAGCCTTGCTAAAATCCATGTAGACCACATCAAATCCATTACCCTCATCAATAATCCTGGTTACCTCCTCAAAGAATTTGATCAAACTTGTCAAACATGACCTTCCCTTCACAAATCCATGCTAACTATCCCTGATTAATACGAGTCTCTCCAAGTGCAGATGTATTTTGTCCGTCAGAATTCTTTCTAGTTACTTCCCCACCACGGAGGTTATGCTGACTGGCCTGTAATTTCCTGGTCTATCCTTTCCTCCCTTTTTTAATACTGGGACAACATTAGAGGTCCTCCAGTCCTTTGGCACCTCACCTGTAGCCAGAGAGGATTTGAAAATTACTGCCAGGGCCCCTGATATTTCCTCCCTTCCCCCGTTCATCAGCCTCGGATACATCTCATCCGGGACTGTAAATATATCCACTTTTAAGGACGCTAAACCCACTAGTACCTCCTTGCTCTCTCTCTCTCTCTCTCTCTATGTGAATTTCCTCTAATATTTCCCAGTCCTCCACCCTGATGTCCATGCCTGCGTGGTCTTTTTCCATTGTGAAGACCGACGCAAAGTATTCATTGAGAACTGTACCCACATCTTCCGGGTCCACACACAGATTGCCTCTATGAGTCCTACTCTTTCCCCAGTTATTCTCTTGCTTTTTATATAACTAAAAAACCCCTTTGGGTTTTCCTTTATTCTACCCACCAATGCTTTCTCATGCACTCTCTTAACTTTTCTAATTTCCTTTTTAAGTTCCCCCTGTACTTTTTATACTCCGCTAGGGTCTCTGCCATATTGAGCCTTTGGTATCTGCCATAAGCTTTCTCTTTTATTCTTAATCTTAACCTTTATGTCCCTTGACATCCAAGTTTTCTGGAATTGGTCCCCCCTCTTTGTCTTTACAGGAACATATTTGCCTGTACTCTCGCTATTTCCTCCTTGAATGCCTCCCACATGCTCTGACACAACTCTGATGCAACTTAAGAATTTTGCTCCATCCCTACCTTGCACACTAAAACTATTCCAGTTAATATTTGGGTAGTTAAAATCCCCCACTATTACTGCCTTATTATTCTTACACTTCTCTGAAATTTGATTACATATTTGATCCTCTATCTCTCCCTGACTGTTTGGGGGCCTATAGTACGCACTCAACCGTCCTCTTTTGCGTTTTTATTTCTACCATATGGTCTCATTTGACGATCCTTCCAAGATATCCTCCCTCCTCACTGCTATTGTTGATTCCTTGATCAATATTGCGATCCCCCATCCTCTTCTATCCCCCTCTCTATCTCGTTTGAATATCCTATAACCAGGAATGTTGAGCTGCCAATCCTGGTCTTTTAGCCAAGTCTCGGTCATAGCTATGATATCATATCCCACATGCCTATCTGTGCCCTCAGCTCATCTACTTTATTCATCAGGCTCCTTGCATTAAAATATATTCCATTTAGCCTTGCTAGACTCATTTCTTTCTTATCTGGCCTATGTTTCCTCTGCCTTCCAGACTCACTTACTAGCGTTTTAACTTCTAATTTCATCTCAGTTTCTCTCCCCTCTGAACTACTTTTCAGGATCCCACCCCACAGCTAATTTAGTTTAAATCTGCCCCAACAACATTAGCAAATCTCCCTGTGAGGATGTTGGTCCCGTTGCTGTTCAGATGTAACCTGCCCAACTTGTACAGGTCCCACCTCTCACAGAAATGGTTTCAATGTCCCAGGAATCTAAAGCCTTCCCTCCTGCACCATCTCTCCAGCCATGCATTCATCTGCTCTATCTTTCTGTTCTTATACTCACTACTGTGTGGCACCAGCCGTAATCCTGAGATTATTACCTTTGAATCCTGCTTTTCAATTTTCTATCTAAATCCCTAAAGTCTGCTTGCAGGATCTCATCTCTCTTTCTTATATGTCATTTGTCCCAACATGGATCACGACCTCTGACTGTTCACCCTCTCCTTTCAGAATGCCCTACAGCCATTCCGTGACATCCTTGACCCTGGCACCCAGGAGGCAACATACCATCCTGGAGTCAAGTCTACAGCTGTAGAAGTGCCTGTCTGCACCCCTCACTAATGAATCCACTACCACTATTGCCCTTTACACTTTCTCCACCACCCCCCCCCAACCCCCTGAACAGATGGACCACCCACAGCGCCATGATCTTGGTTCTGGTTGTGCTTCACGGAGGAACCGTCACTCTCACCATTTTCCAAGGCCGAAAAATGGTTTGCGAGTGGAATGCACTCAGGGGATTCCTTCACTATCTGCCTGGTCCCCTTCTTCTGTCTGATGGTCACCTATTCCCTCTCTGCTTGCATTTCCTTAAGCTGCGGAATGACCACATCCTGAAATGTGCTATCCATGAACATCTCAGCCTCGTGAATGCACCAAGTGCCCCCAGCTGCTGCTCAAGCTCCAAAACCCGGAGCTCAAGTTGTCTCAAGTTGGAGGCACCTCCTGCACACATGGTCATCCATTACCGCCAGGCGCGTCTAGGATTTCCCACATAGCACAGGATGTGCAAATCACTGGACTGAGCTCCTCAGACATATCTTAGCTAATAGAATATGGACCCTTGCTTTTATTATACCCTTACTCGTCCTTGAGTATAAACTAAATACTAAATTTTCTAGATAGACTATATCCTCAGAGGGATGAAGAAAGGTGGCATTGTGAATGGGATAGAGTTGATATGAGAAGGACCAAAGGAAATGAAAGATGAGAGATGGCACAGGAAGGATAGAAAGCCATTGGATGGGGATTTAAATAAATACTGTTGCAATAAAGATACTAGGTTCACTGACCACAAATGTTTTGTGGGTCTCTGCTAGTATCTATAGGCCTGGATCTTTCGAGCAGTGGCAATGATGAACAGATTGCTGCTGTGCTTGTAGATTTTCCCGACTTGCTGTGCATTTTTACAGCACACTGCCTTTTTATGCCACTAGCTGCTGTATGCTGAGTTCAAAGGTTTGAATGTTAGTGAATGAGTGAATGGATGAATGGGTAGATGGGTGAGGTGGGTCATTGGGTGAACATAATAAGAACATAAGAAATAGGAACAGGAGTAGACCATTCGGTCCCTCGAGCCTGTTCCACCATTCAATAAGATCATGGCTGATCTTCTTGTGTTTCGATTTCCACGTTCCCATCTATTTCTTAAAACCTTTGATTCCCTTGCCTAACAAGAATCTATCTACCTCTGCCTTAAAAATATTCAATGACCCCGCCTCCACCAACTTCTGAGGCAGAAAATTCCAAAGTTGCACAACCCTCCGAGAGAAAAAATTCTCCTCATCTCTGTCCGAAAAGGGCGACCCTTAATTTTAAAACAGTGCCCCCTAGTTCTGGACTCATCCACAAGAGGAAACATCCTTTCGATGTCCACCTTGTCAAAGCCATTCAGGATCTTGTATACTTCAATCAAATCACCCCTCATTCTTCTAAACTCCAGTGGAAACAAGCTCAGTCTGTCCAACCTTTCCTCATAAAACAACCCACTCATTCCGCATATCAATCTAGTAAACCTCCTTTGAAATGCCTCCAATGCATTTACATTCTTCCTTAAATAAGGAGACCAAAAACTGCGCACAGTTTTCGAGGTGCGATCTCACCAATGCCTTGTATAACTGAAGGATAGCCCCTTTACTTTTATGTTCAATCCCTCTCCTAATAAAGGATAGTAGTCCATTAGCCTTTTTAAATACTTACTGTACCTGCACACTGACTTTTTGTGATTCATGTACAAGAACACTTAGATCCCTCTGAACTTCAGAATTATGCAGCCATTCTCTATTTAAATAATACTCTGCTTTTTTATTCTTCCTGCCAAAGTGAACAACTTCACATTTTCCCACATTAAATTCCATTTGCCAGATCTTTGCCCACTCACTCAATCTATCTATATCCATCCACAACCTCCTCATGTCCTCTTCACAACGCGCTTTTCTACCTATCTTTGTGTCATCTGCAAATTTTGCTACCATGTCTTCACTCCCCTCATCTAAGTCATTGAAGTAAATCATAATAAGTACAGAGCCCTGTGGGACTCCACTCGTCACATCCTGCCAATCAGAAAAAGACCCATTTATGCATACTCTCTGCTTTCAGCCAGCCAAACAATCTTCTATCCATGCTAATATATTACCCACTACACCTTGCACTTTTATTTTCTGTAATAATCTTTGATGTGGCACTTTATCATATGCCTTCTGGAAACCCAAGTACAGTACGTCTACAGGATCCCCTTCATCCACTGCAAAGAAACTCCAATAAATTGGTTAAATATGATTTTCCTTTCACAAAACCATGCTGACTCTTCCCTATTGCCTTGTGCCCTTCTAAGGGCCCAGCTATAACCTCCTAAATGATTGATTCTCATAACTTCCCCATGACAGACTTCAAGCTAACTAGCCTATAGTTTCTTGTTTTCTGCATCCCTCCCTTCTTGAATAGAGGGGTAATATTTACTACTTTCCAATGTGATAGAACCTTTCCAAAATCTAGTGAATTTTGGAAAATTAACACCAGCGCTTCAACTACCTCATTAGCCACCTCTTTTAAGACTCTATGATGTAGTCCATTGGGACCTGGAGACTTGCCTGCCTGCAACTCCATCAATTTGTTCAGTACCTAGTGATTTCAATTTCACGACGTTCCTTTCTTCCGTTCACCGCCTGATTTGCAGCTGTTACTGGAATGTTTTTGTATCCTCTACAGTAAACAGAGAAACAAAATATTTGTTTATTTCTTCTGCCATTTCCTTATTACCTACTATTAACTCCCCACCGTCACTCTAGAGGACCAACACTCACTTTACTCACTCTTTTCCTTTTTAAGTACCTATGGAAACTCTTGCTATCCATTTTTACATTTCTAGCTAGCTTCCTCTCATACTCTAAATTTCCTTCTCCTGATTAACCTTTTAGTCATTCTCTATTGTTCTTTATATTCTGCCCAATCATCTGCCCTGCCACTCATCTTTGCGGAGTTGTATGCTTTTTCCTTAAGTTTGATGTTTTCCTTAACATCTTTAGTTAACAACAGATGGTGGGTCCTCCCCTTAGAATGTTTCTTTATAGTAGGAATGCACTTATTCTGAATACTCTGAAATATCCCCTGAAAAGTCAGCTACTGCTTCTCTATTGACCTGTCCTCTAGCCTAATTTCCCAGATCACTTCAGCTAGCTCAGCTTTCATTTGCACATAGTTGCCCTTATTTAAGTTTAAGATGCTAGCCTTAGACTTGCTCTTCTCCCTTTCAAACTGGATGTAAAACTCAATCTTAATGTGATCGCTGCTACCTGGTGGTGCCTTTACTCTGAGGTCATTAATTAATCCTGTCATGTTACACAAAACCAAGTCTAATATAACCTGCTCTCTGGTTGGTTCCAGAACATGCTGCTCTAAGAAACTACCTCGAAAGCATTGTAAGAACTTTTCATCCAGATTACTCTGCCTAACTGATTTTTCTAGTTCATGTGTAGATTAAAATCACCCATGATTATTGCCATCCCTCTATCATAAGCACACAATATTTTCTCTTGAGTACTTTGTCCTACATTGTAGCTACTGTTGGGGAGCCTGTAGACCACTCCCACTAATCACTTTTACCCCTACTATTCCTCAGATCTACCCAAACCGATTCTTCATCCTGATCTCCTGAACCAAGGTCACCTCTAACTATTGCACCAATGCCCTCTTTGAAGAACAGTGCTACCCCTCCATCTTTACCTAGCTTCCTATTCTTCAATGTCATGTACCCTTCAATATTAAGGACACAATCTTTGTCGTCCTGCAGCCACATGTCCATAATTGCTATCAGATCATATTTATTTACTTCAATGTGGGCCATCAATTCATTTACTTTGTTATGAATGCTATATGCATTCAGATAGAGAGCCTTCTGTTTTGTCTTTTTGTTACCTTTATAACATCTAGTCTTGACTGTTGATGTATTCTTAGATTTTCCTCAGGCTCCTCAGTCGCTCTCTGCTCCATCCTTTTCATTCTTTGTTGGCCTTCAGGCATACAGCTAGTTCACACGGCTCCATGATCCTGATGTAGTTCTTCTGCAGGATGAAAGAGAGAGATGTGTGGGTTAGCATGGGTGTACTAAGAACCTGTCCTGATTAAGTGTGAAGGCTCCTTAACACTTCCTGGAGAGTGATGGCCAGAGATTAGTGCGCTGCATGGCTGCTCAAAACCCCACCTACCTCCTCCCCAGTCCACCTGACCGATTGGCGGCAGCTTTGCCTACTGGACTGCATGCTGTGCTCTCAGCTCAGGCACAGGCATTCTCCTAACCCACACTGCAAGGCTGCACTGTTAGCTTGAACCATGGGGGACACTGGTCCAAACCAGGATGCTAAGGGGCTGTGGGCACCTCCAGCAGTGACTGCTCCATGGCCAGATTTAGCAAGGAGATTGTACAATGTGTGCAGTCATCCAACTGTTCTGCCATCCACTAAATACTCATGAATTTGCAGTCTGTGCTGTAGAGGCGTTGGTGGGGCGATGAGGTGGGGAGGTGATAAAAAGCTTCGGAGCATTTGGTGGCACTTTGATGCCTCTGCATGGCTTGAGTAGGCAGATGAGCTAGAGGCCTGACTCCAATCATATTAATGTGGCTGTGCCTGAACTGTCTGAGTTGCAGAGGGATGGTAACTTTATACAGGTTTCCCTGATGCGTGGCAACTTCCCTCACCCTGCCTACCCCCCACCCCAAATGCTTGTGCGTTTTTTCCTTTTTAAAAATTTTCCTTTTTAAGTACCTATAGAAACTTTTGCTATCCATTTTTACATTTCTATCTAGCTTCCTTTCATACTCTAAATTTCCTTCTCCTGATTAACCTTTTAGTCATTCTCTATTGTTCTTTATATTCTGTCCAATTAATTAAAATTAAATTAAGTTTGATGTTTTCCTTAACATCTTTAGTTAACACAGATGTTTTATTATACAGCCCTTTGCCTCCCCCCCGCAACAAGTCGCCTCAATGGCAAGGTTGCTCTTAACCCTGACCCCCTCAAGCTTGAAGTTCAACAGGCGACCCTGGCGAGCGCTGTACAACATTACTCACCTCCGAGTTCCCCTCAAAGTGCAGGCCGCCAAGTCCATGTTGCTTATGTGCCATTGTGAAACACGTTGGCATGTTTTCCCGCCTATGTTGACGGACGATCCAGCGGGTAGACAGGGCGGGGCAGGGGGGAGCGGTGATGATTCTGGTGGGATGGCCTGATAATGATATGCTGATGTATTACAATGAGGTTCCTTACATCCGATGGCAGGTAATGCGGCCCACCATCGGCAGGCTGAGTGGACGATTACAAACTGGTTTCCCGCCATCGTAAAACCGATCGCGTCACATTGTCTGCTCACACCACCAATTACACCCGATGCCAGTGGGCACAGAAAAATCCACCCATTGACAGATTCAGATGACAATTTTAACCACAAGAGCAAAACAAGGACAGTTTGTTTCATTTCAGCACTGTTGAAGAACCCACTGTGTGATTTTATCATTTCCACACATACAGATGCCTTTGTGTGGGGTAATTTCGTTCACTACCATTGTTAAATCTGATGATAATCAGAACTGAACTCTAAGTTGAACAGAAGCCATGCCATGAAAGCTGCAATGATAGTTCTATATCTGTATGTATCACAAGAACATATAACACTATTATTTACAGATGACAGCCACCAGTACAAGTTGGGATGGGTGTTTGCATGGTGATTATAAAGTGGGGATGGGGTGGTGGAGGGGGGGAAATATCTTCATATTTCTTACATTTCTCATTCTTTCTGAGTTAGCTTTGTTTCAGTTAGCATTGAAATGGAGGTAAATGGTCTGAATTACCACTCTCTTTTGTAATTAGATGCCTAATGAGTGCAGAGAACTCAGATGAACAGTTTCAACTGGAGTACAGAGATCTGATTAACATGAAGGGTAAGAAAGAGCCAATGAAGGTTTGGTTCCTGTCCAGAAAATGCACAAAGCCTGAAGTGTGATTCATCAAAGAACAATTTATCATTTGGACCTTAAATAGTAAAAAGTAAAAAAATGAATTTGATGATAAATGAAGAGTTATCATTCACAACTGAGAAATATAAACATTTCCAAACGTAAAGGCATTTTATACAAATTATGACAAGTACCAAGATAGTTATTTAATCTTCAGAAAGCAAGATTGTTTCTCATTTCTCTTCAGTAAATGTTGTGCTAACACCAGCAAGCATTTTTTTGGGCTACTTCTACAAACAAGGGATTGCAGATTCTGCCAAGTCTGATAATGACCTACCAAGTACTTAGATACATTTATGTAAAAGAGCAAGGTACTGAGAATCTGTAAACCACATTCGGGCAGTTATATGTGGATCAATACCTTCCTGCAATGACCCTGTTGGAGGTTACAGTGTCAACAGGAAAGTACCTCCTTTGCATGGGGCCAGTGAAGATGGACAGTACCATGACCATATTGCCAATGCCCATGTGCACCATCCAGCTGAAAAATCCTTTACCTGGCACTTTAGGAAAGCGGGCGGTTGGGGATTGGGGGTTGGGGGCTTGGGGGGAATTGGTGAGGGCTGCTGCTTTCCCAGACTGCGTGCAGTGTCCACTTGGAAGAGGATCAGGATTTGTTTTATAGTAAAAAAATATTAACCACTCTTTGGGGATTTAAGCTGCATCAAGTTCTGCCTGTGCTGGGGAAGCAGGAACACCTTGTTCAAGGTCACCCATCCTCAAATACCAAGCAAAGGTCACATCCTTTCTGAAACTGCCTGGGATATTCCAGAAATTGCAGAGACCCATCATAACTAGGCCACCCCTTTTTCAGTGGGTTGTGCCAAACTTCTGGTAGCATAACATTGGGAGCTTGGTGAAACCACCAAGGAATTTCAGAATCCTATAAAAAACTTGTCTGGACCTTTTTGTCAGTCATGTTACAACAATGTTTTGTGGGAACTAACATCATACCCTGACTGGACTTCCAGGGAACAATCTCCAGAACTGGAGCACAGTTAGTGCTTGTGGCCTGTGCTAAAAAGTGTTCTTCGGCACTTCTGGACTATGTTGAGAGATTTCACATGGGCTTCATGGCCTGTGCTGAAAGATTTCACTGAGACATATGACCTGTGCTAAAATGTTTCACAGGTTGTCTGTGGCCTGTGTTGGAAGGTCTCGCTGTGGCCATGTGCTGAAAGGTCTCACTGGGGCTTGTGGTCAACGCTGAAAGGAAGTGAAAACCAGTAAAACTTGGAGATATCTCATACTGGTCTGAACTGGTCTTGTATACCTTAAAATGGAACTCCAGTGCAGACCAGCACCAGTCATTTCCAATTTTTACTGCTTGTTCTTTTCATGGGGCCTGTGACCTGTGCTGAAAGATTTTGGGCCTGTGATCTGTAAGGTGATGACTTTGTATGATAAAATAAGACCAGTTTATTTAAATATTTCAGTAATGTTTCTGACGTGTAGTACACAATGGACTGAGAGCACCACTTGGATTTGTACTAGAATGTCAGGTTACAATAGCAATGGATGGTCTGTTGGTTGCTCATGTTACTACCATCATTTTGCTAATGACAGCCACTGGCTACTTCACTCCCAATACAGGATTGGCTGGTGAAAAACCCCAATGAAGCATAGGTAAGAAGCAAACATCAAAAATGGGCCATCAATGATAATTATTCAGACATTCTAGTTGCATTATGGAGTGGCTCTGTATCTTATATAACATTTAGAACCTTATGCATAATTGTGTGCAGGCTCCCAGTGCATGAACCACATGAACTCAGCCACATTCTTAGCTGTTTCTGTATAACTGGTTGCCCCCTTGAAACTCGGGTCCATTTCTGCTTCCCCCAGGTCAGACTGGGTACCCAGAAATGCTATTGACTTCTGTTTCCCGACCCCGCAGTGAAAATTCAGCTCAAGTCCAGGTTCATGACCTTTTGTCAGAACTGGACAAAGTTACAGATGTAAAAGTTTTAGATAAGGACAGAGGCTAGGAAGCGACAAGAGGTAGAAGAGTATAAAGGAAAAAAATCTGGGGGTGGTGGATGTGCACTGCTCATTCCCTCAAAGGAAAGTTGATCCCGAATGGACTGACTTCTAAAAGGCTCAGGGTGTGGCTTCCCTCCCTCAGTGAGAGGAAGCCCCACCTTCAAGAGTTGCCAGCCAGTCTGATTGGCCAGCAGCTGTAGCAGCCCCAGCAATGCCAGAACTCAGTAGTGAGCGCTGCTGGGACTGCAAGAAGGTGCAGGAAGAAGACATGGCCACCAGAGAGAGGTAAGTCTGAGATTTTGGCCCAAGAGGAATCAGAGTGCCTGGCGAGGCGTTGCATTGGCATCTAGCCTGCATTGAAAGCACTGCTCCCATATTTGGGTGCTATCAAGCTTAACTGCAAAGTGCGGTCTACCAATAGGGCTATCATTCAATATTGAGATGAGCAACAGTTAAATTGCACTTTTAACATAGTAAAACCACCCAAAGTGCTTCACAGAAGTGTTATCAGACGTTTGTCAGCAGAGATATTCAGACAGATAAACAAAAGCTTGCCAAAGAGAGGAGTGGTTAAGAATCACCTTCAAAGAGGACAGAGAAGCAGCAAGGGAATTTGGAACATACTGTCTAGGTAGCACAAGACTTGCCGCCAACAGAGGGGCGAAGGAAATAGGGGATACACAAGAGTCCAGAATTGGAGGAAAGTAAAATTCTTTGAGGGTTGCAGGCCTGAAGGAGGTTACAGCAGAGGCAAGACCATGAAGGATTTTGAAGACAAGGATGAGAATTTTAAATTTAGAGCATTGCTGGAATAGGAACCAGTGTTGGAGAGTGAGCATGGCAGCGTTTGGTAAATGGGATATGGGCCGGGATTTCATACCCACCCCGCAGCTTGGAAGCGAGCTAGTGGGTGGGGTGGGCATAAAATAGGTGGCGTGGCGCAGGGCACCATGCCCATTGCCTTCCCATCTCTGCTGAAATTGGAGCAGGTCTTGGGCAAATTGAAGCCTTTATGCAGCCAATGAATGGGTCTACATAGCCTTCTCCTGCCATTACTGCAGTTTTACCAGTGGAAGCACCCCTCCAATGGAAATGGTCATACTCACTTGCCCCCCAACCCCCCAGCCCCACCCCCCCCTCCCCTTACTACTAAACACAATCCCCTCCCACTAGCTGGGACCTGCCTAACTAGCCCCACCTGACTTACCTTATTATCCAGCCTCCTCCATGGCTCCTCATTGGGTCTGACTGCAGTCCCACCACTGGTCACCCTTCCTGTGAGGTGGGCTCCTTGCCCTGACTTTCCAGCCATTGGTGGGGCTGCCACCACCATGAAAAATTCCGGCCTTGGTGTAGTCACCAAGGTGAGTTAATGCAGTTTTGTATATGCTGAAGCTTACAGAGACTGAACGATGGAAGATTGGCCAGGAGAACATTGAAATGGTAGAGTTTCAAGGTGAGGTCGGGCAGATTTGGGTGATATCGAGATGAGTCTAGGCACCCTTGATAATGAAAATGATATGGGGTCAGTAGCTTAGTTCAGAGTCAAATAAAACACCATGTGTTGAATTTACGGGGGTGGTGGGGCGTGGAATGGGAGACGTTGATTTAAAAATAAGATCGCCCCTCAGCGATAACATGCTTCTGGTGGCCTAAACAAGCAGAGAGTGGGACTTCTGCCTCTCAGTGCAAGCAGTCCCATGATGAAGTGAGCAGTGGGTCCCTGAGATTCCAAAATCAGGTAAGTCCTTGATTTTTGGGCGGAAAGGGATTTGGCATCCGGTGGGGTGGGTGTTGGATTTGGAGGCCAGGTTGGGTGGGTGGGGCACAAAACGATGGGTATCATCTTGAGGGGAGAGTCGCCGGATGCACATTGGGCACATAGGACACACCCTCCCTTCCTTCCTGTTTTTACACCTAAATGATGAATAAATGGACTCCGCGTTCTCATTCGCCTATCCACGCCAACCCTATTATGGTGTGCACAGCATAATGTTCGGGTCAGTTGGCTTGTCAACAAGCTCATTGCCTGTTAATTTTTGAGATGGTGGGCGGGCTGCTAATTTCGGCGCCCGCCCGTCGACCATCTTATGGGAAACGGACGTCATCACGCCATATTTAACAAATATAATTTTTAACAGTCTGACAGACAGATGCAGCCTCAGACAGTGGCCAGGGAGAGAGAGAGAATCAGTGCAGAGGAAGCAGAGTTTGGGGTTTGTTGGCTTTGGTCTTCCCAGTATTTAATTGAAGGAAATTTCTGCTCATCCAATACTAGATGTCAGTCAGGCCAACTGTTTCATGGGCAAAGTTAATTCATAAATTGGCAACACATATTGGCTTGGATGAAATCTGTTGAAGTATTATTATTCAATTTGCCTCCAGCACAAAATCATGACTTGAAAGGTAATTGCTTTCTGAGAAACATTTTGGTATCTAAAAGTTTACTTAATATGTAAAGGTATCTTAAGATATGCTTTCTTTCACCAAACATTTTTTTCTGAGGTAAAAACTGTGTTATAAAAGTTTAGACTAATTAAAGCCATGTTGTTATGAAAATTAATGTGGTATATCCACAACTATAAAATCGCTGCCTCTCTTGTATGCCAGCATAGGATTGAATTTAAAATCTATATCAGTTGGACTGTTGTGTTTAAATGTATAAACTGCAGACACTTATATATTGACATGACTTAAAGGCATTTTACTGAAATAGAAAATGCACAATGTGTCTTATACACAGTTGAAATGTATATATCATTTATAGTAAAAGCAGTATTAATAAAAATAGTGATCCATATTTTCCTGTCAGAATAATAGTTAACTTAATGGCACCTGCTGTTATTTATGCACAAGTGGTACAACAACTTCACATGAGAGGCAAATGTGACATTAAATACGGATATCCAAAGTTTGCTGTCCAAGTTGGTACATTAGCTTCACAAAAAAACGCTTATTGCTGTCTGGCTCATTATTGAAATGTATTGATTAGTGTGAAGTTGCTATATTTTCATAGTACACATAAACTAAACCAGCCACAGGATGTTCAGTCTTGTCCATTTCAACCCCAGTACCCTTTAAATGATGTGATAATTGTCAATTACTGCCAACCAGCCTCTTTGCGCTGAACATTAACTATAAAAAGTGTGGAGTCTTATTCCTTCAGATTTTAGTTGTTGGAGATTATAAAAATGTTGGTATGAAAATTTTTGGTTTACTTTTCCTTTCCCTTTTTTGGCATTTCTTCAATCAATCTTTCCCTTTTTTGCTTCCTGCCCCTTATTTGATACTGAACTCATCCATTCTAATTTATGGTTCCTTCTCAGTTCTTATGCTGTAACTTGGTGAAGGGCCACCTCTTGACTTGGTGTTTATTATTCTGTGTTTTGAGCTTCCTTTGTCATACATTTTTCCTGTCTCAACATTCAGTCTGTGGTTGAAATACCAAAGTAATGCACACAGGAATACATTATCCATTTAAACCACTTCAAAATATTCCAAAACCCTTGTTGCAACATTATCAGTGCACGCTTTCAAAAATTTGCCATTTAAAAATTTTTAAAACCTAAAATGCAAGAGCAACTCTAAGGGGAGAATTTTCTCCCTGTTGGGGGGCTGAGCGGTAGCGGACGCAGGCAGCCACGCAGCCAATGGCCGCCCTTAACCTGTGTGTGCCGCCATTTTTGTGGGCAGGCCAATTAAGGCCCACCCAGCATGACATGCACCCAGAAGCGCTGAGTGCTCCCTGTGTGGGCGGGGGGAGGAGGCTGAGTCAGGGCCTGCGCTCTTTCACGCATGCACACAAATGAGCGTAGAAATCTCCCTGAGGCACAGAGCTGCCTCAGAAAGATTAGTTTGATTTTGAAAAATTTAAATAAAGAAAAACAATTTTTTTAAGACATGTCCCCTCATGTGACGGTGTCACATGAGCTTGGACATGTCTATTAGTTTTATTAAAAATTTTTATTAAAGCTTAAAACCCTTCATGAAATCTCATCCCACCCTTGGATGAGGTTTCATGATAAATGCGAAGGCCGCCTGTGGTCTTCGCATGCCCGTCAACCTTAATTATTTTAATTGATATTTAAATGGCTTTAATAGGCCTTTGACAGTTCAGTGGGCGCGCAGCCGACTCCGCTGCGTGCCCGCCGAACTGAAGATCTGAATGACGCGTGGTGATGTTGGGACGTACTCCCAACATCACTGTGCGTCATTTTACTCGTTAAAGACTGGGGCCCACCCTCGCATGCTGACCCAAAGATTCTGGCCTAACTAACAACATTTGCTGATGGATGCCTTGTTGCAATAAAATTTGGATCATAAAGTCTGGCTGCACTGATTTTCATTTGCAACAATAATTGTTATTCATAGTTCAACTTCAGACAGGATCTCTACATAGTTGTGCCAACTTTTAACTTGATTATGTAAAGAATTATTTATTATATATAAAAATATGAAGTATTTGTTCTATTGCATCAGTCTTTTCAGGACTCAACTTACATTTTGATGGCACTGCTTGATTGATGTATTTTTCATTTTATTTGAAGTGCAAATAGAATACTTTGTTAACTTGTAGAGTCTTCAGCTTTTGCTTTATAACATTCAGCAATTGGAAATTTCAGATTATTTTTGAAGATGTTATTAATAACATTTTAATACTTCAGTGGGCTGGTAGTATTCAACAACATTGGTCAACTAGTTTTTGCTTCTATATGTGACATTGTTGAATGTTGTTTTGTAATAAAATATTTTTGACTAAGAGTCATTTTCCTTTTTCACTAACCAACATATACACTGTTTCAAAAAGGAGAAAGGAGAGCAGGGAGTGCCGGGTTGAAATCCAGCATGAAGAGTTATGCAAAGACTGGGATAGTGAAAAAGCCAAAATTAAGGGTACAAAATTAAATTTAAGAATAAAAACAGGAGTAGTGAATATTTAGAGGGCAAGAGTGGAATGAGCAGGCCTGCAAATCAAAAGGATGGACCTAGGAGCATAAAATTATCTTTCAAAGTTCTCTCAGTTCAGGAACCATTAGAAAATCACATATGATGGACAATAAATGTTGGCCTTGTCAGCAATTCCCACAAAAATCCTAGTCAAAATTCTGGAACTCCATCCCTAACAGCACTGTGGGTGTACCTACACCACATGGACTGCAGTGGTTCAAGAGGGCAGCTCACCACCATCTTCTAAACTCACTGGAAGAGGAGGCTCCACAAATATCCCCATCTTTAATGATGGGGAGCCCAGCATCAGTGCAAAAGGTGAGGCTGAAGCATTTGCTACAATCTTCAGCCGGAAGTCCCGAATGGATGAACCATCTCGGCCTCCTCCGGAGGTCCCCAGCATCACAGATGCCAGCCTTCGCCAATTCGATTCACTCCACGTGATATCAAGAAATGGCTGAAGGCACTAGATACAGTAAAGGCTTTGGGCCCTGGCAATATTCTGGCAATAGTACTGAAGACTTGTGCTCCAGAACTTGCCGTGCCCCTAGCCAAGCTGTCCCAGTACAGCTACAACACTGGCATCTACCTGGCTATGTGGAAAATTGCCCAGGTATGTCCAGTACACAAAAAGCAGGACAAATCCAACCCAGCCAAATACCGGCCTATCAGTCTACTCTCCGTCATCAGTAAAATGGCAGGGGTCATCAACAGTGCTATTAATAACCTGCTCACTGATGCTCAGTTTGTGTTCTGCCAGCGTCACTCAGCTCCTGACCTCATTACAGTCTTGGTTCAAACATGGACAAAAAAGCTGAACTCCCAAGATGAGGTGAAGGCATCAAGGCTGCATTTGACAAAATGTGGCATCAAGGAACCCTAGCAAAATTGGGGTCAATGGGAAACAGGGGAAAACCTCTCCACAGGTAGGAGTCATACCCAGCACAAAGAAAGATGGTTAAAGTTATTGGAGGTCAGTCATCTCACCTCAGGACATCACTGCAGGAGTTCCTTAGGGTAGCGTCCTCAGCCCAACCATCCTCAGCTGCTTCACCAATGACCTTCCTTCCATTATAAGGTCAAAAGTTCGCTGATGGTTGCACAATGTTCAGCACCATTTGTGACTCCTCGGCTACTGAAACAGCCCATTTTCAAATGCAGCAAGACCTGGACAATAACCAGGTTTGGGCTGACAAGTGGCAAATAACATTCGCACCACACAAGTGTCAGGCAATGATCATCTCCAACAAGAGAGAATCTAACCATCGCCCCTTGATGTTGTTCAATGGCATTACAATCCCCCAATATCAACATCCTGCGGGTTACCATTGACAAGAAACTGAACTGGACTAGCCATATAAATACTGTGGTACAAAACCAGGTCAGAGGCTGGGAATTCTGTGTGAGTAACTCACCTCCTGACTTCCTAAAGCTTGTCCACCATCTAAAGGCACAAGTCAGGAGTGTGATGGAATACTCCCCATTTGCTTGGATGAGTGCAGCTCCAACAACACTCAAGAAGCTTGATACCATCCAGGATGAAGCAGCCCACTTGATTGGCACCACATCCACAAACATTCACTCACTCCACCACTGACGCACAATAGCAACTGTGTGTACCATCTACATGATGCACTGCAAGAATTTACCAAGGCTCCTTAGGCAGCACCTTCCAAACCCACGACCACTACCATCTAGAAGGACAAGGGCAGCAGATACATAGGAATACCATCACCTGCAAGTTTCCCTCCAAGTCACTCACCATCCTGACTTGGAGATATATCGCCGTTCCTTCACTGTCGCTAGGTCAAAATCCTGGAACTGCCTTCCTAACAGCATTGTGGGCGTACCTACACCACAAGGACTGCAGCGATTCAAGAAATTGGCTCACCATCACCTTCTTAAGGGAAAATCCAGATGGGATAAATGCCAGCAAATCCCTCATCCCATAAATTAATTTTTAAAATCCTGAGACTGAATGAAGAAAATAAAATCACTCCACTATTTAAAAAAGATGAGAGTGAGAAACCAAAGAATTATAGACCAGTTGGCTAATATCCATGACCATGAAAATACTCAAGTTTATAAATAATGATAGAGTAACTGAGCACCTTGAATTTTTTCTGTTGACCAGAGAACCAGCATCGGTTTAGCTGTGGCTCAGTTGGCAGTGTTCTCAACTCAAAGTCACAAGATTGTGGGTTTCAATCCCACTCCAAGACTAAAAGGTAAGGCTAACATTCCAGTGCAATACTGAGTGAGTTGCGAGTGCAGCCCTTCTGATGGGACAGTTGACATAGGCCCTGCCCACACTCTCACATTAATGTGAAAGATACTATGGCATTGCTTCAAAGAAGAGCAGGGGAGATACCCCTCCTGTCCTGAACAATATTTGTCCCTTGATTAACATCACAAAAAACAGATTATCTGGTCATTATTATATTGCTGTTGGTGGAAATTTGCTGTGCATAAATCCTGCATTTCCTATGGTACTGCAGGTGGTGTTTAATGCAGGATACAGGGGTCTCACCTGTTGACTGGAGAGCCAACAGGAAGCCTGCAATGTGCCCTTTTGGGATGGCTGACTGTATTAAATGCCGGTGGCATGCCTTCCCTGGGATCAAAGACCAATGGGACGAAGTTCTGCCCTCCCCTGCCACCCCACTGAAAGCTGCTGCCAATCAGAGGCCGCTAGCTGTCTGTTGCAGGCAATGCCAGTGCGAGCAGCGGCAGTTGCTGGCAATGGACCCATCAAAGGCCTATGATCAGCAAGAGACCAGAGGTGAGTGAGGGCTAAATTGGGTGGGGTGGGTTGGGGTGAGGGGTGTCATCAGCAAGGGCAGTGGGTTGGCTTTCAGCTGACTCCCCCCACCTCACTTCCTGATGCCTGATCCCTTGATCAGACACTATATGCCTGACAATGAGGGAGCTGCATGGAAGCCCACTAGCAAAGCCAACAGGGGCCTGGCGATTCCACTGCCCGCTGCTGGTTCAAATCAAGCAGTGGCGGAATAAAGTCCTTAAGTGGGCATTAATTTCTTAAATAAGAGCCTCAACTGTCAGCAGGGCAGCAAGGCCATTCCTGAGCTTCCCTGCCCCAGACTTGATCAGGGCAGAGGCAGGAAGACAGCAAGATCCCCGCCCGCCATCCTCTCACCCGATTACATGCCTTCCCAATCCCAAACCCTCCTCGGGAGTAGGCATTAAATTCTGCTCTGTACTGCAATAGTTCTCCATTGGCTGTAAAGAGCTTTGGGATGTCCTGTGATCATGCAAGTACCATATAAAATAAAGCCTGTCTTTTCGGCTTTGTAAAGTGTAGGTCATGCCTGATGAACCTGATTGAACTTTTTATAGAGGTGGCTAAAGTAGTAGACAGTGGAATGTCTATGAATGGTATTTATATGGTTGTCTAGAAGGCATTTAATGAAGTTTCTCATAATAGACTGTTGGCTAAAGTTGAAGCTCATGGAATTTAAGGCAAATTATTGACCTGGTTAAGGAATTGGCTGAGTGACAGGAAGTAGAGAATAAGGATAATGAGCAGGATATGACTATTAACATTCTACAAGGATCTGTGTGAGGTCCCAATATTCATTGAATTTATTAACGACTTTGATAATGGGATAGAGAGTCACATATCCAAATTTGCCATGACACAAAGATAGGTAACAATGTAAGCAGTTTATGGAAGCCTAAGATTAAATGGATACGGGGCAAAAAAATTACAACGTAGATTAAGTGAATTGGCAAAACTGTGGCAAATGGATTTCACTGTAGGCAAATGTGAGGTCATCCTTTTGGGCTTAAAAAGTACTTTCCAAATATTGAAATGTCAGAAACAATGGAGGTCCAAATAAACTTAGCAGTCCTTGCACATTTATCATTAAAATGTATGAACAGATACAGAAGATAATCAAAAAAGCCAGGCTAGAACATAATAAATAAATAAATAGAGAAGACTAGAATGATGGTAGAAATGATGCTATCATAACACAGAGGTCTCATTTGCTCACACTTGGAGTACTGTGTTCAGTTCTGATCAGCATACCTTAGCAAGAATGTTTTTGCCTTAGAATATAAGAAATAGGAGAGGGAGTAGACCATATGGCCCATCAAGCCTGCTCTACCATCCTGTCATAAGGAAATTGGTATAATCCGTTATTTAAGGGTACTTTGAAAATCATTATATCATCAGGCAGAGTCAACATGGTTTTGTGAAAGGGAAACCATGATTAATGAATTCATTGCAGTTCTTTAAGGAAGTAACAAGCAAGGTGGATTAAGGAGAATTGGTAGATGTGGCGTACTTAGATTTCCACTCAAATGAACATGGCTGATCTTGGGCTTCAACTCCATTTCCCCCATATCCCTTAATTCTCTGAGAGACCAAATATCTGTCTATCCCAGCCTTAAATGTATTCAACGATGGAACATCCACAACCCTCTGGGGTAGAGAATTCCAAGGATTCACAAGCCTTTGAGTGAAGTAATTTCTCCTCATCTCAGTCCTAATGACTGTCACCTTATCCTGAGACTGTGCCCCCTTGTTTTAGATTCCCCAATCAGTGGGAAAAATCTCTCAGCATTCAATGAAATCACCTGTCATTCTTCAAAACCAGAGAATATAAGCCCAATTTACTCAGCCTCTCATCAGAGGGCAATCTCCACCTCCAATGCAAGTTTCTTAAATGTGGAGACAAACAGCACATTGTATTCCAGATGTGGTCTATTCTGTTATCTCTGCTTTTTAAAAATCTTTATGACCAAACTTCCCTATTTTTTTCATGGGATGTGAGAGTCACTGCCTAGTCCAGCATTTATTGCTCATCCCTACTTGCCCTTGTTCAGGGAGCATTTAAGAGTCAACCACATTGCTGTGCTATATGACCATACAGACAGCAGATTTCCTTCCCTAAGGGACATTAGTGAACCAGATGTTTTTTTACAACAATTGGCAATGGTTTCATGGTCATCATCAGACTTTTAATTTTGGATTTGTATTGATTTCAAATTTCACCAATTGCCATGGGTAGGATTCGAATCCAGGTCCCCAGAATATTACCCTAGGTCTCTGGAATACTAGGCAAGTGACAATACCACCATGCCACTGCCTCCCCTATAGTGTATGCCATCTGCCATCTTGTTGTCCATTCACCTAAACTGTCTATATCTCTTTGCAGCCTCTCTGTGTCCTTTCCACAGCTTAACTTTCCACAAAGTTTGGTCTCATCAGCAGCTCTCTGTCCCTTCACCTAAGTCATTATTATAGATTGTAAATATCTGAGGCCCCTGCACTGATCCCTGTGGCACTCCACTATTCACTGCCTGCCAACTTATAAAAGCCCCGTTTTTGCCCACTCTCTGTTTTCTATCCATCAACCAATCCTCTATCCATGTTAGTATATTACCTCAACTCCATGAGCCCTTATTTTGCCTAGTAAACATTTGTGTGGCACCTTGTCAAATGTCTTTTGGAAATCCAGGTATACCACATCTGCTGTTTCCCTTTTACCTAGTTAGATCCTTAAAAAACTCTAATAAATTTGTCAAACAGGGTTTTCCCTTAGTAAAACCATGTTGATCTAATCATACTATGCTTTTCTAAGTGCATTGTTAAAGCTTCCATTATAATAGATTCCAGCATTTGCTCAACAACTGATGTTAGGCTAACTGGCCTATAGTTCACTGTTTTCTCTCTCCCTCATTTCTTGAAAAGCAGTGTAACATTTCCCAACTTCCAATCTAATGAGACCTTTTTGAATCTAAGGAATTTTAGAAAATCATAGCCAGCTCATCCATTTTCTATGTAGCTATCTCTTTTAGAATCCTAGGATGTAGGCTATCAGGTCCCGAGGATTTGTTGGATTTTAGCCCCTTAAGTTTCTCCAACGCTGATATTAATTTCCCTAATTTCATCACACTTTTTAATCCCTATTTTATTATCTATTTCTGGTATGGAAATTGTGTCTTCCACAAGGCTGAGGATTGCGTGGATAACACATTCAGAAAGGTAGTCACACCGCAGCTCAGAATTACACAGGCAGAAATGGAATGGGTGACTGCCAGAGTACCTAAGAGAAGCAGGCACATAGTGCAGGAATCCCACGAGGCTATCTCGCTCTATAACCGCTTTTCCAATTTGGAATCTGGTGAGTGAGATGCTTCATCATAGGACTGTAGCAAGAGCCAAGTTTGTGGTACCACAGGTGGCTCAGCTGCACAAGAAGGGAGGAGAAAGAGTGGAAGTGCTATAGTGGTAGGGGGATCCAGAATTAGAGGAGCAGACAGGCGTTTCTCTGACAATAGACGTGACTCCAGGATGGTATGTTGCCTCCCTGCTGCCAGGGTCAAGGATGTCACAGAGCAGCTGCAGGACATTCTTTTGGGGGTGAATGAACAGCCAGAGGTTGTGGTCCACACTGGGACCAATGACATAGGTAGGCAAAGGGATGAGGTCCTGAAAGCAGATTTTAGGAAGTTAGGAAGGAAATTGTAAAGCAGGACCTCAAGAGCAGTAATCTCAGGATTACTTTCAGTGCCACAAGCTAGTGAACATAAGAATAGGAAGGTCTGGCAGCATCGGCAGAGAAGAAAAGAGTTCTGTTGAAGGGTCATGAGGACTCGAAACGTCAACTCTTCTCCGCCGATGCTGCCAGACCTGCTGAGTTTTTCCAGGTAATTCTGTTTTTGTTTTGGATTTTCAGCATCCGCAGTTTTTTGTTTTTATAAAAATAGGAAGATTGAGCAGTGCAACAGGTGACTGGGGAAATGGATTAGGAGGGAGGGCTTTGGATTTCTGAGGCACTGGGACCAGATCTAGGGCAGCTGGGACCTGTACAAGAAGGAAGGGTTACACCTTAACAGGACTGGGACTATTGTCCTCACAGGGAGGTTTGCTCGTGCCGTTGGGGAGGGTTTAAACTAGATTGGCAGGGGGATGGGAACCTGAGGGGAAATTCAGAGAGGAGAGGAGAAAAACTGAGAGTGGGAAGTAGTGAAGTATCAACTGATAAGGAGGATATATCAGAGAGTAATATCAAGGCAGGTAGAATACTTGGAGAGTTTGATAGAATTAGGGTAGGCAATAGTAAGTCATTTGATGGGGTCAGAATAAGGAGGAAAGTAAAAAAGCCTAAATCAGAGCTAATGTGCATGTGTGTGAATGCATGGAGCGTGGCTAATAAGATCTTCAGGCACAGGTTGACAATTGGAATTATGAGTTAATTGCTATAACAGAGACCTGGCTCAAAGAAGGGCAGGACTGGGCATTACATATTCCTGGGTACAAGGTGGTTAGGATGGGTAGGAAGGAAGAAAAGGGGGAGGAGTGGCAATAATGATTAAAGATAACATTACAGTTTTAGAGAGAATGTTCCAGAGGGGTCAAAGACAGAATCTCTATGGCTAGAGGTAAGGAATAAAAAAGGCGCAATAACATTGATTGGTGCAGTATATAGACCACCAACTAGCGGAAGGTATGTGGAGAAACAAATTTGGAAATAAATTACAGAGAGGTGCAAGAATTATAGAGTAATCATAATGGGGGACTTCAATTATCCAAATATAGACTGGGATAGGAATTGTGCAAAGGAACAAGAGAGGCAAGAGTTCTTGGAGTGTGTTAAAAATAATCTTCTGCAGCAGTATGTTTCCAGTCCAACAAGAGAACATGCACTTATTGACCTGCTTCTGAGGAATGAGTTTGCCCAAGTGGATTAAATAGCAGTGGGAGAGCCTCTAGAGGATAGTGACCATTGTATCACAAAGTTTAGGTTAATCACGGAAAAGGACAAGGACCAATCCGGAGCAGGGATAACTAACTGGGGAAAAGCCAATTTCAGAGGGATGAGAATGCATCTGAGTTGAGTGAGTTAGAATCAAATGTTGGCAGAAAAGATGGTGGCTGAACAATGGGCCACCTTCAAAGAAAAAGCATTGCAGGCAAATGCCCAGATATATTCCCTTGAAGGGGAAAGGTAATACAAATAAATCCAGAGACCCCTGGATGACAAGAGAGATGGAGGTGAAGATGAAAAGGCGTATGAGTATGACAGATGAGAGTAGAAAATACAATGGAGAATCAGGCTGAATATAGAAGGACCAGAGGGTAAGTGAAGAAACTAATAAGAAAAGCAAGGAGGGAGCATGAAAAGATGCTGGCAACGAACATAAAAGGGAATCCCGAGGTCTTCTATAAGCATGTAAATAATAAGAGGGTGGTAAAAGAAAAAATAGGGCCAATTCAAGACCAAAAAGGAGACTTGCATGTAGAGGCTGGAAAATAGCAGAGGTGTTGAATGAGCACCTTGCATCTGTGTTTACAAAGAAAAGGGATGCTACTCAGGCTGAGGTGAGAGAGGAGGTAACTGGTATGCTAGGAGAACTTACAACTGAAAGGAAGAAGGTATTGGAAAGGCTACCTTTATTTAAAATGGATAAGGTACCAGGACTGGCTGAGATACATCCAAGGATACTGGGCAAAGTGAGAGTGGAAATTGCAGAGGCACTTGTGATAATCTTCCAGTCTTCCTTAGACACAGAGGTGGTACCAGAGGACTGGACAATTGTGAATGTTACATCCTTGTTCAAGGATAAAGTCGGCAACTACAGACCAGTCGGTTTGACTTCAGTGGTAGGGAAACTTCTAGAAAGTATAGCATGGGGTAAAATCAATAATCACTTAGAAAGTGCAGGATAATTAAGGAAAGCCAGCATAGATTCATTAACTAACTTGCTGGAGGTTTATGAGGAGGTAACAGAGAATGTTGATAAGGGAAACACGGTTGATGTGATGTATATGGATTTTCAAAAGGCATTTGACAGTGCCATGCAACAGACTTGTGAGAAAAATTCTAGATCATGGAATGAAAGGGAAAGTAGGCACTTGAATAAGCAATGGCTGAATGACAGGAAGCAGAGGCTGGGATTTTCCGTGCCCACCAGCATCAGGGGTGTTTGGTGGCAAGAGGACAACATAGTGAGAAGGCCAAAAATCGGTTTCACAACATCGTGAAACCAGTTTGCAATTGTCTGCTCAGCCCGTCGATGGCAGGCTGCAATCCCCACCATCGGATGTCGGGAACCTCATTGTAATACACCAGCATATCATTATAAGGCCAGCCCGCCAGTCTCACCTCCCAACCCCACTGGATCTTCCACCCACATTGGCAGGAAACATGTCTTGACAAATGTGACCTACAGAAGTCAGGACTTACTACCAGGGCCTTCCTCACATCGCGGACATCTGAGGAGTAGAAAATGCTGGAGCCCAACAGCAACGGCACACTGGAGGAATGTCCATGGCATGCTGGGTGGATTCTCATGGATGTGGCTCCACTGTGAAGCAGCTCATGGAAGTTGGAAAGTCACCGTTGATGCTCACAATGGATGTTGGTCAAGTGGGTGGGCGAAGAAGAGGTGTCGGGAGTGAGGTTGGGAGGGTGAAATTAAGGTTTTGGTGGGGTGAGGTTAGGTGGGGTAAATGAAGGTGTTGGGGGGATGAGGTTGGGGGTGGGGAAATGAAGATGTTGGGGGCTGAAGTTGGGAGTGGGAGGAACTACAGAGGGAGGAGGGGGTAAGAGGGAGAAGATGACAACTGGGGAGGTAGAAGTAAGGGGGGTTGGAAGGTGTTAGGGAACGAGTTCGGAATGGGGAATGAGTGCGGAGAGGAGAGGGAGTCTGGGGGAGGAAGAAGTAAAGGATTTTGAGGGAGACAGGAAGGGGGAAGGAGTAAGGCTGGAGGAAGAAGAGAGGCTGGGGGAAGAGGTAAGGCTGGAGGAAGGAGTTGGGAGGGGGAGAGGACAAAGGGTGGCAGAAGGAGTAAGAGTGTCTGAAGGAGTCAGGAAGGGGGAGGGACTAAGCAGGTGGGGGAGTCCTGGGGACTGGGAGGATTAAGGGGAGAGGGGTTCCAAGGGTAAAGGTTATGTAGGGGAGAAGGGGGTCCGGGGGGTTGGGAAGGGGTCTAGGGTTAGGTTTAGGGCTAGGATGGAGGGGGTAGAGGTCTGGAGGCGGGAAAGAGTTACGGGGGTGAAGTGGTTTGGGTAGGGGTGGAGGTTCAGGTGCACATGCAAGGGGGTCTGATGAGTCCATGACTGCCTCTTGGGGAGCAAAATGAGGGTGGCTGTGGTATGAGGGAATGGTGAAGATGACTGAGGGCAGTGTGAGATGATAGTGTGGGACAGTGAGGGTTCGACGGTAGCGGTTGAAGGGACAGCAAGGGTGGTTGCTGGGCAATCAAAGGCAGACACGGACCCTTGGGGTGGGAAGGAGGAGGTTGGGCAGCTGAATCTGGATGGGGGTGGGATTTTCGGGAAGGAAGGGAATGTGCATGTTCACCTGGACATCCCCGAAGGAAAAAGGTTGTGGCTGGTAAGTCACGGAGGGAAGGTGGAAGGTGATGCCAGTGAGGTTAACTGTGATGGGGGAAAGGAAATGGGTGACTTGGGGTTGGGAAAACATGGGGGACGCATGAACAAAATGAATCCAATCCATGCTGCCCAAATCGAAAATGAAACGAGAGTCATGGTGGGCGAGATCAAGTGCTGCATGGGAGTGTGATCAGTGGGTGGGCGGAGATGCAGGTCAGTTCAGATGGACAACTGAAAGAGAATCCCGGCAGGCAGCACTGAAAATGTTCAGGGCATTGAGGTGAGTGTGACACAGGAAGGACCAGCATGCATGGGAGAATGCTTGCACAAGGCTCCGAAAGGCCCTGCCACACACACACTTTTCCCTCCATGCGCTGTCAAACCCATCACACATCCACAGGGATCTCATACCTCAAGAGACAACACCACTAACTCTCACACACACCCTCACATCTCCATCAGACTCTTGAGCTCATGCCCTTATCTCGCCTATGTCTCTGCTCACCACATAAACATTCCACGCAGTGCCATGTGTCCTGCTCACACTCTCTCCATCTGTTTTCATGCAGGAGAAGCTGGCTCACAACAGCAGGGAGAGGTCCCAGACCGGGGGTGGAGTGGCCCACATTAGGCCCCTCACTCACTTTGAGGAGAATGCCATTGTGCTGACTGGTGAAGATGTGGACCCTGCCTGTGGCAACAGTGAGGTCAGCGGTGAACACCCACATGAGGATCCTGCACCACATCATCCCTCTCTCAACGCAACTGTGCGTGCTCTCTGTCCTGCTGCAGTGCACTAATTATCTCTACTTTC
The DNA here is from genome assembly GCF_017639515.1 of Carcharodon carcharias. Classification (NCBI taxonomy): domain Eukaryota; kingdom Metazoa; phylum Chordata; class Chondrichthyes; order Lamniformes; family Lamnidae; genus Carcharodon; species Carcharodon carcharias. Next base: position 52,147,994 of record NC_054467.1, on the reverse strand, counting down.
ATTCAAAGGGAGCTCTGCTAAAGGACCAGCACCCTCAGCCAGCCAGTCCCTCAGCTCCATCCATGTCCTTAAATGTAGCCAAGAGGACCCCTTCTCCAGCAAATAGGTGGAAATAAGCAGCCTGGAAGACCCGTCACCGCGAAGGGAGCAGCCAGTCCACAAGTGATTCTGGAGTGAGAAGTGTGTGTGGAGCAGGGCCTTTTGGAGCTTCGTGCAAGCACTCTCCCATGGGTGCAGATCTTTCTTGTGTCACACTTGTCTCAATGTCCTGAGCATTTTCAGTGCTGCCTGCTGGGATTCTCTTTCAATTGTCCATCTGAGCTGACCTGCATCTCCACCCACCCACTGATCATACTCCCATGCAGCACCTGATCTCACCCACCATGACTCTTGGTTCACTTTTGATTTGGGCAGCACGGCGCTAATTCGGTTTTACTTTCACTCCCCCTTCCTTTCCCCTCCCCAAGTCACCCATTTCCTTTCCCCCATCGCAGTTCACCAACCCCCCCCACTCCGGCATCACTTTCCACCTCCCCTCCGTTATCCACCAGCCCCCATTCTTTTCCTTCGCGGATGTCCAGGCGAATGTTCACGTTCCCTCCCTCCCTGAAAATCCCAGCCCCATCCACACTAACCTCCTCCTTCCCACACCCAGGGTCCGTGTGTGCCTCGCAGTCCCCACCAACATCCTCGCTGTCCCTTCTATCACTACCATCGAATCTTTACCCTCGTACCCTACAGACTCTCTCTGCCTTCGGTCATTCGCACCCTTCCTCGACCCTCAGTTCGCTTAGCAGGACACAGTCATGGACCTATCCAACCCCTCCCGTGCACTTTCACCTGCACATCCCCCCCTCCAAACCCCTTCCTTCTTCATAACCCTTCTCCCCACTACATCCTCCCCACTGGATCCCCTTCCCCCTAATCCTCCCACTCACCCCCTTCCTCAACCCCTGGACTCCCCCCACCCTGTTTACTCCCTACCCCTTCCTGACTCCTTCCTCCACCCTTACCTGTTCCGCCACCCTTAGTCTCCCCCCGGTCCCCCAGCCAACCCTTTCCTCCAGCCTTACCTCTTCCTCCACCCTCACGTCTTCCTCCAGCCTTGCACCTACCCCCTTTCTGACTCCACTCTTACTTCTTCCTCAACCCTTACTCCCCAATTCTCCGCAACTCTTCCTCCCCCCAGGACTCCTTTCCCCCTTCGCACCCCTTCCCCCCTAGAACCCGTTCCCCACTCCGCACCCCTTCTTCCCCCTGGACACGCTCCTCTCTCCGCACTCTTTCCCTTGCACCTTCCACCCTCTTTACATTTACCTCCCCAGTTGCAGTCTTCTCCCCTGTTACCCCCTCTTCCCCCCTTACACCCACCCCAAACCTCCCCCACCTGACACCTTTATTCCCCTTCTTCCAACCTCACCCCTCCTCAGCACCTCTTCCTTTCCCAGCCAATCTTAGCCCTTCCTCTCCCAACCCCTCAACTATCACCCATTGTGGTGGAATCATATCCATGTGAATCCACCTAGCATGCCATGGATGTTCCTCCAGTGTGTTGTTGCTATTGGGCTCCAGCATCTTCTGCTCCTCAGATGTCTGTGATGTGAGCATAGCCTTGGTGATAAATCCTGACTTCTGCACATCACTGTTGTCAAGATGTGTTCTGCACCAGCGCGCTTTCCTGCCGATGTGAGCGGACGATCTCACAGGGGCAGGGGCACAATTCTGGCGGGCAGGCCTAATAATGACATGCTATGTATTACAATGAGATTCCCAATATCTGATGGCAGAGAAGGTGGCCAGCCATCGTCCATTGAGTGGACGATCGCGAACTGGTTTCATGCTGTCATGAAATGGATCGCGCCATATTGTCCACTTGCGCCATCAAACATGCCCGACGCCGGCGGGCACAGAAAATCCGAGCCTTGATCCATTTGTGTTCCTGGGAAGTTATTTGTGTCTTCCTCCATGAAGCCAGAACTAAAGTAGTTGTTTAATTGCTCTGCCGTTTCCTTGTTCTCTATTATAAATTCTCCCAAGGGATTTTGGCATTGCTGGCAATGCCAGCATTTGTTGCCCCATCCTTAACTGCCCTTGAATGGAGTGACTTGCTAGGCCTTTCAGAGTGCTGTTAAGAGTCAACCAAGTTGCTGTGGGTCTGGAGTCACATGTAGGCCAGACTAGGTAAGGATGACAGATATCCTTTCCTAAAGAAACTTAGTGAACCAGATGAGTTTTTACAACGATCATTGATAGTTTCATGGTCATCATACTGAGGCCAGCTTTCAATTCCAGATTTATGAATTGAATTTAAATTCCACCAGCTGCCATGGTGACATTTGAACACATGGCCCCAGAGCATTAGCCTGGGCCTCTAAATTACTGGGCCAACTGCATTACCACTATGCCACTGTGTCCCCAATAATTTGCTTTGTAAATCATTGATCCTCTCCGCTTCCACCACTCTCATTGGCAGTGAGTTCCAGGTCATTACCACCTGCTGTGTAAAAATGTTCTTCCTCACTCTTAAATCTATAAGCCATAGTCCTTGTACCATCAGCTAACAGAACAACTTTGCTTTGTCTATCTTATCTAAACCTGTCATAATCTTGTACATCTCTATCAGATCTCCACTCAACCTCCTCTACTCCAAGGAGAATAACCCCAGCCTTACCAACCTAACCTTGTAGCTAAAATCCCTCATCCCTGGAACCATTCTGGTAAATCTCCTCTGCACCCTCACATCCTTCCTAAGGCATGATGATCCAGAACTGGACACAATACTCCCTTTGTGGGGAAGCCAGAGTTTTATAAAGGTTTAGCATAACTTCCCTGCTTTTGTATTCAATATCTCTAGCTATGAAACACCAAATCCCATATGCTTTGTAACTGAATGAATGTCACAGCCCCAGAGGGCCATAGCCTGCTCCCTTATCAGAGAGAGACAACAGATGGTGAGTTTAACTTGAGGGTCACCACACGTCAGGCAAGGGGCAAGGTTGAGAAGGATGATCTCAGCAGGAATTGAACCCATGTAGTTGGTATCACCCTGCATCATAAGCCAACCTCCAGCAAACCAAGCTAAATAACCCCCTAATTCTCTCAGTGTGTCCTGCCACCTTCAAAGATCAAATACATGCAGCCCCAGATCCCTCTGTCATGCATACTATTTAGAACGGTGCCATTTATTCTATACGCGTTCATAACCTCACACTTCTCTATTAAATTACATTTGCCACATGTCTGCCCATTCTGTAAGTCTATTTCCTGTTGCAGTCAATTGGTATCATCCTCACTGTTTGCCACACCTCTAAGTTTGATAGCATTGGCAAATTTCAAAATTTCATTCTGTTTTCCAATATCCAAATTATTTATATACTACATGAAAGCAGTAGTCCTAGTAATGACCCTTTCCACATTTCAAGGGTGGCAAATGTTTCTTCTCTGTAAATGGAAGTCAATGTTGGGTCAATTGTTAATTTTAAATCTGAGATTGTTCAGTTTTGGTTCAGCAAAGACATTAAGATATATAAAGAAAAGGTAGGTAGATGAAATTAGGTCACAGGTCATCCATGATCACACTGAATAGCAGAGCAGATTTAAGGGCTTAAATGCCTAAGTGAACTAGTTTATTTCTTACAATTACTTAATGGCAATTTTTACTGGTACCAGTTTTTTATTTCCAGATTTTTAAAAAATGAATTCAAATTCTCAAACTGCTGTGGTAGGGTTTGAATTTACATACTAAGGTTTGTTAGTCTAGGCCTCTTGATTACAAGTCTAGTCAGATTACCATTACACCATTATACAGTAAAAGATCCACTGGGGAAAAATTAACATAATTCAATTGAATTTCATTTAAAATTAAAAGCAACATACCCACTTCAATGGATGGCAAACATTTGAAGAAACAAATGTAGTCTCTGCACTATGAATCATTCTCTTTCTTTTACTATATGAACACCAAGGAGGCCTTGTTGTCCCCCTCCTCCTGTATTTTGAGTGTGTGCAACGAAACTAACTCATTGAGTTTATCCTATCTTGAGGTTGCTATGGGGTTGTTAATAGAAAATTGGATTACACCAAAATCTAGAGATTGGCGAATACACCACCACTTATAAAGAGGGAAACAAATCAAAAAGGACGGTTGATGAGAGGAAAAAGACACAAATTATATACCAGAAAGAGAAGGTAATCAAAGGGCTTATATGAGTGAGGAACTTAAGGTAATTAATCGCTGTCAGTTGTCCCTCAATTCAAGGATGACATCTGCTCAGGGTCCCGAGTTTCTGCTATGCATCTTCATGTGATTGAAAAGGCTGATTCTCGACTAGTAGATCTTTGGGCACAAGGGGCAGGAAGTCCCACAAGGTAATTGGTTCTGGAGCGCAAGATTTCCTTCCTTTTCTTTCCTTCTTTGCTGCTGCTCCACCTCATTGTTAAGACATTGTGACTGAAAACATGATTCAACGTGATGGACAATATTGCCTTTCTGAATGATTGGTCGCAAGTTCCTCCCAAACATTAAAGCCAATGCCGCAGTGCTTCAAGGAGAACATCAGAGTCTTTTTGAAGCATTTCTTTTGTCCTCCCCTGGAACATTGGCCACTTGAGTGTTGAGAAAACAAGATCTGATGGGGGGTGATGGCTTTTAGCCGTCCAGGCAGAGCGTACACTCCATCAAAGTTGACTTTGCAGGAATTCTGTCGGAATACTTGTGGAGCTGGCTTCAAGAAAGACACTAGCATTTGTTCTATGGTCCTTCCATTGAATCCAGAGGATGGGGCAAAGGCATTGCTGATGGAATTTCTCTATTGCTCTTAAGTGTTGCTGACAGAGGCAGAATCTTTCTAGATTTGCACTAAGTTTGGTAGCAAGTGGGAAAAAGGGCCTTTTACCCGCCAGCTGGAATGGTAGCTTTTCATGCCACTCATCCCATTCCCGGTGCATCCCACCTAATTAATTATGCATTTACAGGGAACACGCCAGCTCGCTGGTGGGCGGGCTGAGATTTGCCCGCCTTGCTATGACTTCAGTGTTTCCTCACTCCAGGTCCCATATTTAAAGTGGACTAGAGCGCATGTCTTCAAACCAGGACTGCTCCAGGAGACAGATGTCCCCAAAAGCAAAGAAGACAGCAGCCCCCAAATTTAGGGATGCCTCTCTGGGATGCCTGGCTGGACTCACTGGCAGGCTGACGCAGTGTTCTCTACCCCTGCTCTTGCCACACGAGGTCCACAAGAGTCATCAATCTGGAGCACAGAGAAGGTCAGCCATGGTTTGCAGTGGGCAATGACACTGCAGTCACCTGCAAACTGTTGATCATGTACACCTATGGTGGTCAGTTTAGATTTGGCATGGAGAGGACTAAGGTTAAAGAGTTTTTGGTCTAGGTGGTATTTAATACTGACACTAGAGGGCAGCTGATCTTTGATGAGGTGAGTAGCCCCTGTCAGGTAGATTGTAAATAGATGGGGTTATCGCACTGCCTTGCTTGATGCCAGCCTGCATTTTGAAGGTATCTGTTTCAGATCTCCTGCAGTCATATCATCATGAAGCAATTGCAGGTTTGTTATGAAGTTTCTTGGACATGCAAACCTCTGGAACACAATCCACAGAACCTTACAATTTACAGAGTCAAATGCTGTGGTCAGGTCAACAAATGCAATGAAGATTTCCTGATGCTGCTCTTGATATTTTTCTTGGATTTATTTGGCAACAAAGGCCATGTCAGAAGTTTCTCTGGCAGGTTTAAAGCTACACTGTGTCTCTGGGAGGGTTTTGTCAACCACAGGAAGTAGACAATTCAGGAGAATGTGTGTCAGGACTTTTCCTGTTATGGACAAGAGGGAAATACGTCGATCGTTTTCCACAGCATGATTTAACTCCCTACTTGAAGATGATTACAATTGTCACATTCCTGAAGTCGGAGGGGAGTTCTTTTTCCTCCAAAACCCAAAGGAAGAGTGCATGGAATTTTGATGTGAGCAAATTATTATGGATATTTATTGAGGGAAGGGCAATTAAAAATGCTGGCCTAACCTGCGACACCCACACTCTTAGAAATAATTTTTAAAAAGCAAAGATCTGCCAGCTTTGAAGGCATGAAACTAAGGCCAGAATTTTTCAGTTGGCGAGCGGGCTCGGCGGGAGCAGCAGGGGTGGTCAGGAACCCGATTGCCTCCCGCGATTGGGTGGCATAGCAGGATTTTAGGTGGGTAAGCCAATTAAAGCCCACCCAGCGTAATTCACGGCTCCCGAACTCAGCGGGAAGGGGAGGGCGGCAGCAGGAGGCCAATGTCCGCTGGGTGAAATGGCGACCTGTTCAAAAATGGCACAGGCAGTCGTCCTAAGGCTGCCACCAATTTTGATTAGTAGCTATATGATGGCGAACGTCTTCAGAGAACAGGCCAGGTGGGAGGGCAGGTCAGCGGGTCAGTTGGCCCCGAGGCTTTTGGATGAGTACCTCACTGCCCTTCTCAAGGAGGTGGCAGCACACCGTGAGATCCTGGCCCCAAAGGATGGAAGGACAAGGCTACCCCACCTAACAAAACGTGCCTGGGAGGAGGTGGCATTACAGGTCAGCTCCCACGATGTGGTGAGTCGCAAGCAGTTTAATGACCTCCTGCAATCAGGAATGGTGAGTACCATGTTGGAATGGATCACTTAGCACAGCAGTCAGGTTTCCCCCTACCTCCACTGCACCGCCCCAACCCCAACCACCACCACCACCTCAGAATTTTGTTTCTTTATTCATTCATTCACAGGATGTGAACTTCACTGGCTGGGCCAGAATTTATTGCCCATCCCTAGTTTTTCCTGAGAAGGTGATGCTGAGCTGCCTTCTGGACCCTTTGCATGTGGTGTAGGTACACCCACAGTACTGTTAGGGGTCGAGTTCCAGGATTTGGACCCAGCAACAGTGAAGGAACGGCGATATACTTCCAAGTCAGGATGGTGAGTGACTTGGAGGGGAACTTCCAGGTGGTGGTGTTCCCATCTATCTGCTGCCCTTGTCCTGCTATATGGTAGAGTTTGTGGGTTTGGAAGTTCTTAGAGTGTGAGTTGAAAATGTGAATCAGGCAGCATCTGGGCAAGGGAATCAGCCCTGGCTGCTTGGAATGAGTGTTTGGCGGCTCCAGAGTCATGAATCGGATGAGCCCTGCAATGTTTCACTCAGGTGAAGGCTGCAATGGCAATGCAGGTACAGGGTGGACTAATCAATGCTCCTCTGTCCTTTCAGGAGAAGATAGCACACAATAATGCAGAGTGGCTGCGGGCTTGTGGAGGGTAGCTCCACCTTCTCATCATGACCAGATATGAGCAGGAGGCACTGGAGCTGGAGTGGAGCCAAGCACTCAAGTCAACCGGCTGCGGTGAGGTTGGGGTGCCGCTGGGAGGTAAGAGTGCCGTGTACCGAGGTCACAATGTCTGTCAGTGCAAACATTCCACTGTTGACTGTATATTGATTTCAGTCTCCAACATGGGATCCCCATTGATAATGAAGGTGGAGCGTATCCTGATCTGGGGGTCAGGCATGCACATTAACAGTGTAATGACTTCAACTAATCAAATGTCCTTATTCTTCCTTTCAGCCTCACCAGAGCAAGCCCGGACTCAGGAGGCAGAGGGCCCGCCGCTAATCCCTAAGGGCACAAAAGACATGAACGCACCAGCATCATACCCACTCATCCAGGCAGGCACCAGTGCAGATACCAGCACCTCAATGGGATTAAGATCATCAGCTAGTATTTTGGTGCACAACGGTGGGGGCACTTCACACTTGCTTGAGGTGCAGGCGGAGACAGAGAGTGCCCAGGGTGCTGGCGGTTGGAGGCCTGCTGGGGACCAGGAACATGCTCAGTTGGTGGCTGATGATGAGCCTCTGGAATCGTCCCTTAGGCAGCAGATGCTGCAAGTCCAGCAGGGTGTGCAGGAGGACCTGGCGGAGATACAGGAGGGAATGCGTGCCATGGTCTCCGTTGTGTGGGAGTCCATGAGCAATGTAATGACCCTCATGGCCGAGTGCAATGCTTCCTCCATGAAGAGAGTGGCGACTCTCATGGAGAGGCTCCTCCAGGAGAACAATCAAGGCTTCCTGGGGTTGCGTTCAGACCTGCAAGCACTCACAGCGGCAATGGCCTCAGGTGGTCAGTGTCATTGTGGAGATGGATCGGGCACCCAGTATCCCAGCTCAGTGTTCATCCATCAGTGGAGGTCCAAAGCAGCCTGACACTGGCGCATGAGCTGCATGGCATCTCTGGGGGCTCCTCTCAGGGCACTATGGATGACAGCAGTAGCTCCTCCGCCCCTCTGCCAGTGATCGTGGCATCTGATGAGGCTGCGATGACTGGGGAGATGCCAGCCGTGGCACTGGCTGCTCCCACCCAGGCAGGGCCAGCACAGGCTCCGCGGGCCAGAGGATGCCTGCCAAGATCATCAAGGCCAATAGGTCAGCAGAGTGAGCAGACCGGTGCCAGTGAGGGGGGAGCACCTAGACATAGCACCCGCAAACGCAAATGTAAAGCACCTTCGGCACAACGCAGGCTTATCACTAGTGGTGTTCTTTTGCCCCACTTATAAGTTACTGTTAAGTTGATGTGCTATTCAATAAGTTTTCATTTACTTTAATTCCTATATGACATGCTGCAAATCATTAAATGTGTTGGTTCTCAACACTGGGTGCTTCATTAATTCTGCAGATGAAGGGGAACCCATGATTTTATGAGTGACTTGTTTGTCATTGAGCTTTATTGAAATGACACATAGTTAATGTTCCTGACCAGGCTCTCAGGTATCGAGTATGGAGCCTGTAGCTCTGGCATTTGTTGGCGGTTCATCTTTGGTAGGCTAGCTGAAGGAGGGTTGGATCATAGCCTCCCGGGTGTCCCTGCCTCTCTGGAGGCTGCCCAGGTCAGCGTCTATCCCCTTAGCGTTCTCCTGAATGTGCTCGTCCTCAGACTCACTACTGGACTCATCGTCTGTTGCCAAAGCAGCTGTGTCAACATCTTCTTCCTCCACTGCGTCCTCCCTTTCCAGCGCCAGATTGTGTGGAGCGCAGCATGCAACCACTATCAGTGACACACGATCTGGAGGGTACTGGAGTGCGCCCCCTGAACGGCACCCTGCAAGTGCATCTTGAGAAGACCGAAGGTTCTCTCCACCACAGCCCTTGTGGAGGTGTGGCTCCTATTGTATCGCTGCTCAACCTCTGTTCTTGGATGGCAGAAAGGCGTCATGAGCCACCTTCTGAGGGAATAGCCCTTGTCACTCAGCAGCCATCCATCCAGCCGGGCTGGGGCACTGAAGAGCCCTGGCACCTGGGAGTGTCTTAGGATGTATACGTCAGGGGAGCTGCCTGGGTACCTTGCACAGACTTGCAGAATCAGCACCCTGTGGTCACACACTGTCTGCATGTTCATGGAGTGGAATCCCTTCCTATTGATGAAGGCACCCGGCTGACCCGCTGGGGCCTCGATGGCCACATGTGTGCAATCGATTGCACCCTGGACGCTGGGGAACCCAGCAATCACGGCAAAGCCCCTGGCTCATCCTGCCTGGCTGGCTTTGTCCGTGCAGTCGTGAATGAAGGTCAATGCACGCCTGAACAGAGCGTCTGTCACCAGCTTGACACAACTGTGGACAGCTGATTGGGATGCCCTGAAGATCTCATGGGCTGTGAAAAATCGTCTTCAATTGCTGCCTCAAGGGCCTTAACTGGCCTGTTAATTAATGGAGGGCGTGCCTCGGAACTCATAGCACGCCTAGCTTCCGAAATATCACAATGGCATGCAGTGACATCGGGACGCACGCCCGACTTCATCACACATCACATGTGCCGGGACCACCTTGCATGCCAACTGTGGAATTCTGCCCTAGGAAATGTTGATATTCAGAGGGACTTGAATGTACCTGTACAAGGAACAGAGGAAGTTAACATGGAGATATAGCAAGCAATTAGGAAGGTAAATTGTATGCTGGCCATATGCAATAAAGCAAGGGGATTGGAGTGCAAGAATAAGGAAATTTTGTTACATTTGTACAGGGCTTGAAGTACACCCGAACTACTGTGCTCAATTTTGGCATCTTTTTTCAGAAAGGATATACTTGCATTAGAGGCGGTAAAACAAAGGTTCACTAGATTGGTCCCTGTGATGAGAGGGTTATCCAGTAATGAAAGGCTGAGCAAATTGAATGGTCAAGCAAGCTCAGTGGTCCACATGGTCTTCTCCTGCTCCTATTTCTTATGTTCTTATACAGCTGGAATTTAGGATAATCTGGTGTTCCAGTCTTATATGGGAATTCAATTCAACTTTATAAATGGGATAGTCTCCTCCTGCCACTCAGAAAGATATTGGCATGGGTGGGGGTGGTGGGGGGCGCAGGGTGTTCGGGGGAGGTGGCAAAATGCCAAAGCACTGAATGTTAGAATTTCTGCTCGCTCGGCATCTTAGTTGGATGAGGAGAGGAGATTAACTGGTAAGCATCCTGAGAGCAGACTGTCAAACAGCACAAATGGCATCCACCTGGCCTAGATCTCTGAAGACTGAGAAGCAGTCTTTTTTAGCCAGGAGAGATGAGGAGGGATATTTCTCCTTTCTGCCTGGGCGTAGTGCTTCACTCATTCCAGATGCCTCAACCAATGCAACACTTTCTTGGCTTCCACCATGGTGTGTGCCATGGATGTATCTCTTGTGGCTCTTGCTAGCCAGTGACATGCCTATAAAGAGCAATTAATACACAAATAATTAATGAGAATTAATAGAAGAAAAATTGGATTAGTTCCATTATAAGCATATAATTATTCCTGTTCAGTTTTCCTCTCTGTGTTTTGCCTATACATCGCTTTACAGAAGCTGGTAAAAATGAAAATGTACCCCTCTATTTGAAGCACCATTCAGATCTGCTTTTGTGTGTGTGTGTATATATATATATATATATACACATATATATATCAATGTTGACACAACAAGAAACATGACCATATAATCCAAAGCAGAGTTACACAATTCACAAAGGCCCTGAAATGATGCTGTGGAATAATTGTTTGGTGTTAAAATAAAAATGTCAAATGAAGAAGTTAAGTATTCCACCTGCTCTACTTCATTTCCCAGAACTAGACCCAAAGTTGATTTTTTCCTTGTTATACTGGACACATTGGTCAAGAGAGTGGGGATATAGGGCAAGCACTCAAATTGGCAGATGTCCCACAAGGATCTGTGTTGGGGCACAACTATTCACTATTAATGATGGAATAGAAAACCATATATCAAAATTTGCTAATGAAACAAAGATAGCTGGCAGTGTAGCTAGAGGCATGAAATTACAAAGAGCTAATGAAAGATTAATTGAATGGATAAAATGGCTGAAAATACATTTCAATATAGGCAAATTAATTTACTAAAATAATTAAGGCTATCTAAGATATGGCAGAACAGGTTGTGTGTCTGGACTACAGGATGTGGGAGTTTGTGGATGGTGAGACAGTCCTGAGCATTGTATACTACACTAAGACTAACACATGTTCACCTGCAGGCAAGCATTATTGAACAATTTTATTTGTATTTCCCCAACAAAGAGGACAACAGAGAGGGCAATATAGCAAAATGCTTAGCTCTTGCGAGATACTGCACTCCCTCCCCAGTTACAAAAAAAATGCTTATACATTAAGATATAGAATGGGACATGTACATAATTTCCCAAAATAAAATATGACTAAATCAATTTCAACAATGCTTGAAATTTAATAGTTTGGGTTACATATTTGTTTCTACTGAAAATATAACCAAACAAATGTGACTAATACTTCCAGCTTATTTTACAATTAAATAAATTGCTTTTCCTCTACACCAGTAGAGGAAAATATTGTCATTTCAGAACAAGTAATGAAAATAACATATTTCTTCTTCTTTCCTACATATATTCAATTAATCTGTCTGGCTTCTTTCTCTTTCTGTCTCGATATCTTCTGTTGATAGCTGTATTCCACCTTTCTCTGTGCACAGTTCCCCTCTCTGCTGTCTGTACTCATCTCTGTCGTGCTCCAACTCAAGAGAGACTTAACTATCGATTCCTTGAATGGGAGCTTTCTGCTAAAAAGTCTTTCAGACTCCACTCTTGACAAAGGTACAGCAACACTCCCTTCTGACTTCAAAAACTTGTGGGAGCTCCTCCAATAACACAGAGCACAGTGCTGGTAGTGGTCAGAAGTGGGTCTGCTGCCAATTTCTAGCTGCCTAGGCCCTTGTAGCACTGAAAGCAGTAGTGCTAAGGAGCCCAATGTTTTGGCCAAGGGCTTAATCTTCATGTAAATAGGTATCCTCTTCCTATATTTGAGTAATGGAAATGCAGAAAGATTTGATTGCAGGCATGTTGTGTTGCATACAAAAGTTTTGTATTATTTGGTATATAACCCTCTTAGTCAGATGGAATGGTTTGATAATTGCATTACATTGAGATACGATTTAAAATGGTTGATTCTATTCAATCAAGAGTTGTTTATTGGCAAAGCTGATTGACACCTTTCACACTGTCAGAGCAATTACTTATATATTTTCCATTGTACATTATCTAATAGAAGAATCTGACTGATGTCAGATGTTGGAATGACATCTAATTAAATGCTACAGAACAGCTGCAAAATTTTGTTTGTCCTTAAAAATGGCAAAGACTCTATTAAAAAAACAGGAAAAAATCAATACACCATTAAGCTGCCACATTAGATTTCATCTGCTTTGATACACTTCACCAATCCTAATATATTTGTTTACTTGGATACACACTAATACATGTAATTGGTTGCTTTCTTCATGAAATTAGTGAGATATCATTTTTAAATTAGATATTAATTCCTAAAATAAGATACAAAATGGTTTATCACAGAAAATAAGCAACTTTAATAAGAGCAATCGGTGAATGACCTGATTTAATATAACTGAAAATGATATTAAAAGACTATACTGAGCTATTTAAAAGCTTCACTGGTGTACCCTAGTCAGTTTCTTAGTAAATTAATTATTTTTGATATAAAATCTTTTAAAATGTGCTTATTAATGCTTGTACACCAAAGAAAATTAGTACAATTTGAAAACCTTGGTAATTGGCACTGGCCAATTTTATGGATAGACTCTAATCCAGACAAACTGAAGTTTGAATTTACATAAAAGACCACAAAAACTCAAGCGTAAATGGTTTTAGGCACGACTCACTTTTAAAATCCATCAATATTTTGCCATGGTTGGACTGTTATTACTGGCATAAACAAGAGGAAACTCCACTTCACACTCAGAATACTCAGAGAGGGTGATGACAGGAGGCTGCTTTCGTGACTGGAAACCAGTGTCCGGTGGTGTACCACAGGGATCTGTGCTGGGTCCCCTATTATTTGTCATTTATATAAACGACATAGATGACTATGTGGGGAGTAGGATTAGTAAGCTTGCGGATAAAACAAAGATTGGCCGGGTGGTTAACAGTGAGGTTGAGTGTCTTGGGCTACAGGAAGATATAGACAGGATGGTCAGATGGGCAGATAAGTGGCAGATAGAATTTAACCCTGAAAAGAGTGAGGTGATACACTTTGGAAGGAATAATTTGACAAGGGAGTATTCAATGAACGGCATGACACTAGGATGTTTTGAGGAAAAAAGGGACCTTGGCGTGTGTGTCCATAGATCTCTGAAGGCAGAGGGGCATGTTAGTGGGGTCATGAAAAAGGCATATGGGACACTTGCCTTTGTCAATCGAGGCATAGATTTCAAAAGTAGGGAGATCATGTTGGAGTTGTATTGAACAATGGTGAGGCCACAGCTGGAGTACTGTGTGCAGTTCTGGTCGCCACATTATAGGAAGGATGTGATTGCACTGGAGGGGTTGCAGAAGAGATTCACCAGGATGTTGCCTGGGATGAAACATTTAAGTTATGAAGAGAAGTTGGATAGGCTTGGGTTGTTTTCGTTGGAGCAGAAAAGTCTGAGGGGGCGACCTGATGGAGGGTTACAAGACTATGAGGGGCATGGACAGGGTGGATAAGGAGCAGCCGTTCCCCTTGGTTGAAGGGTCAGTCACGAGGGGACATAAGTTCAAGGTGAGGTGCAAGAGGTTTAGAGGGGATGTGAGGAAAAACCTTTTTACCCAGAGGGTGGTGATTTTCTGGAATGTGCTGCCTGGAAGGGTGGTGAAGGCGGGTTGCCTCACATCCTTTAAAAAGTACCTGGATGAGCACTTGGCACGTCATAACATTCAAGGCTATGGGCCAAGTGCTGGTAAATGGGATTAGGTAGGTAGGTCAGGTGTTTCTCACGTGTTGGTGCAGACTCGATGGGCCGAAGGGCCTCTTCTGCAATGTGTGATTCTGTGATTCATTATTTTTAATTATTCAAGAGCCTTCTGTGCCTGTGATAACTTCACCTGGATTACAACTCTGAATAAGTCTTGCCAGTTGCAACAGATGTATTCCTAGCTAATTGCTTTAAAAATTGGGTTATTTTAGGTTCACAAGCAAAATGCTGCATAGGTTACAAATCTGAAATAAGAACAGAAAATGCTGACAATACTCAGCAGGTCAGGCAGCAACTGTGGAGAGGAAAGAAGATTTCAGGTCAATGGCCTTTCAGCAGAAGTTCCTTTTCTCCTCTGATGTTATTGATTGAGATATCTGCCAGGCCTAAGTTGGAAGTGTTCTCGTCTCACAGTCAGAAGGTTCTGAGTCCCACCCCAGGTACAAAATCCAAACTCACATTATAGTACAGTAATGATGGAATACTTTACTGTCACAAAAATCACCTGCCATCTTGGGTGTATGTGAAAGATTCCGTAGCACTATTTCAAAGAAGAGCTGAGAGTTTCCTCACACAGCAAATATTTATCTAACAGCCATTTCACATAAACAGATTACCTGATCATTATTACATTGTTGTTTGTGAGAGCATCTTATGCAAAAATTAGGTGCTGCATTTTCTACATTACAACAGCAGCTGGGCTTTTTTAGCTGTGAAGTGTTTTTGGATATTAAGGCACTTCATAAATACAAGCCTTTCCTTTTGTTTCTTTATTATGCATAAGCAGATATGTCGATGTTGTTCAGGACCAGAAAAATTGAGTCATTCATCCAGATCTCAATGACCTGGGGTGGTTCACTTTCCCTGGTTCACTTGGGCCATTTGCTGTAGTATCACTCACATTTATGGTTTGTTTTTATATAAAGCGACTCTTCAAATGAACAAGTTGTTTAAATTTACTGTTGCTAAACTGTGATTGACCTTGAGTCTGTAAGAATTCAAAATCTTTTGACACAGCAACAACCAATAAGCACAGTTTTTAAAAAAAATTATTTGAACACTTTTGTTTATCGTTTATAAAAAATATTGGAGATGGGATGAAAGACAGTTTGGTGGAGGTAGAATGTTTGGATGATGAAAATGCCAGGAATATGCCCAACCAGAACTGGTAACTCAATTTAAAGTCCAACAGTTAGCTGCTAAAACTTGTTGAATTTATTGTGTTGAAAGAAACGTACATGGTGTGATAATCCAGTATAATCAACACATGTTTTCTGGCTTCTCTTTAATATGATTCTTAATAAGCCTGGTGATTGTTTATAACTTGAAACTTATCCAATAGATTTTCGTCAGGTGCAGACTTTAGCGCAGACGACCTCGACTACAGAACCTCACACCCCACTTCCTGTAAGGACCCCAGCTCATTCTCTCAGTTCCTTCACTGCCGTCATATCTGTTCTGATGATGCCACTTTCCAAAACAGTGCTTCTGGCATGTCTTCCATCTTCCTTAACCGAGGTTTCTCCACCACTGTGGTTGACAGGGCCCTCAAACGTGTCCGGCCCATCTCTTGCGCCTCTGCCCTCCCACCTTCCTCTCCCTCCCAGAACCATGATAGGGTCCCCCTTGTCCTCACTTTTCACCCACCACCCTCTGCATTCAAAGGATCATCCTCCGCCATTTCCACCAACTCCAGCACGATGCCATCACCAATCACATCTTCACTTCACCCTCCCTGTCAGCATTCCATAGGAACCATTCGCTCCAGGACACCCGATTCCTGCTCCAACACCCTCAACACCTCAGCCCCCTCCCACCGTACCTTCCCATGCAATCGCAGAAGGTGCAACACCTGCCCGTTTACCTACTCCCTCCTCACCACCCAAGGGCCCAAACATTCCTTCTGGGTGAAGCAGCACTTCAATTGTACTTCCTTCAATTTGGCCTACTGCATTCGCTGCTCCCATTGCGGTCTCTTCTACACAGTGGAGACCAAACACAGACTGGATGATCACTTTGCGGAACACCTTCGGCCTGTCTGCAAGCATGACTCAGATCTTCCTGTCGCTTGCCATTTTAACACTCCACCCTGCTCTCATGTCCACATGTCCTTGCCCTGCTGCAATGTCCCAGTGAAGCTCAACGCAAACTGGAGGAACAGCACCTCATCTTCCGATTAGGCACCTTACAGCCTTCTGGACTTAACATTGAGTTCAACAACTTCAGAGCATGAACTCTCTCCTCCATCCCCACCCCCTTTTTTTATACCCTTTCTTCTACATTCATTTTTATTTTTTATCCACTTGTTTTATTCTTATTTTTATTCATTTTTCTCTAATTTTATCCCATTTTCATCCAATTTTTCATCCTTTTTCCCCCTCACCACCCCATCCCCTACAGGGCCATCTGTTACTTGTTTCATGTTGTTCTTTCATTCAATGCTATCCTTGTTCTGCTATAATCACATTCTGTGTTCTTTCCTTTATGCCAATACACTAACAACTACCATTAACAATCCCTTTGTCCTTTAGTTCATGACATCTTTGTCAATCCCTCCTTTACCCCACCTTTTATCCAAGCTGGTCTTTTATCCAACTCCACCTGCCCCATCCCCTTAAACAGAATAAATTTCATCACATTTCCACTTCTCTTCAGCTCTGAAAAAGGGTCATATAGACTGTAAACATTAACGTTGTTTTTCTCTCTCCACAAATGCTGTCAGACCTGCTGAGTTTTTCCAGCATTTTCTGTTTTTGTTGCAGACTTTGGGTGATTGCTGAGCAGAATGTGTTCACAAGCAGCTTAATAATCTGGGCAGGAAGTCTGCACCATTTTGAGGTTTGGGCCTTATTAACATTTGGCTGGCAGGCTGTGGACATAAACCAATGGATCCAGTGAATTGCATCCTGCTGCAATTTTAAACATATTGTTTTGGTTCGGCACAGATGTTTTAAGATCTGGCTTTAAGTATCGCTTGCAGAATGTGTGTGCTATACACAAAACTGTCAGTATATTGATTAGCAGATTGCCTATGACTTTACCCAAGGTCAGTTAATGAATATACGTTAATATAAATGCAGATGCTGGAGATCTGAAATAAAAACAGAATGAATAGGTTGGGTGACAGTCTCCAGATCCACCAAATGGCTACATCCTGCAACATTGCATGGAAGATGGTAACATTTAATATAAATGTTTGAGTAAAAATCTTAACAACAGAATATAATGTTTCTGAACAAGAAGTTCACAATATCAGCATTCTTTTTCTTAATTCATAATGGGCTCAATTTAGAGGGGTATCGTGGTCTCAGCCCCCTGGTTAAAATGTTGGGGGGAGCCCACCATTGTTCCAGCTGGCTGCCCTGCGACTTGAGACAGGGCTTCTGCCCCTCAACAACAGGAAATCCCACCTCAGAGAACTGCTGGACAATTAGGGGACGGCAGCTCTCAAGTACCCACAGTACCACTAGGATTGGTGGCCACTGCCGGTACTAAAGCGAGGCCTGCAGGAAAGCAGCTGACTCTGGAGCCAGGACCGGAAGTAAGTCTGGAGTTTCACCTGCGCCAGGCTGGCAGGCCCCAATGAATGGAGCAAGGGGGTGGGATTTAAAGGCTGAGGGACCCTCCCATAGGCTCAGGAGACTTGTTAAGGAGAGACACACCTGCCTGTCACCATCCCATGCCAAGAAGACTGCTGGGCTGGACACTTGTTGTGGGCCTCTCCTGCTACTGGTTAAATCCCAATGGCAGGCTTAAGTTGGCTTTAGTTAGTCACTTAAGGGCCTCAATTGACCCACAGGTGGGCAGGACAGGTAGCTGGTAGGCACAGCACCTACTGGATTTTACATGTCTCCCTATCTTCAAATCTGCCAGCAGGTGAACATTAAGTGCAGCCCAGTGAGCCAAACCAGTTAGGGCAGCAGGTTTCCTATCCTAAAGAACATTAGTGAACCAAATTGTTTTTTTCCCCATTTTTAATTAGTGTTTTACCCCCCAGCTACCCTGGAGGGATTTGAACTCATGTCAGAAGATCATATATCAAGGCCTCTGAATTACTATCAGCAGTAGCAGTAGTTGTTTTCAGAGTTATATATAGTTATTACTAACTGGATAAGTTCTCTAATTCTGGAAGCAAAAGAAATAATTCTCTGCAAGATGGAACATCCAGTTAGAGAGTCAGTCATATCAATGTCACAATGAAAGGTATCTGGATCTGCACCTGAAGTGCTGTAAGCTGCAAGGCCAGGTGCAGGAAAGTGGGATTAAAATGAGCAGCTAGTTTTTTTTCTCTTTTTGGCTGGCCCAACATGATGGGCTGAATGGCCTCTTTCTGCACCGTTACCTTACTATGGTTCTATGGTAAGACTTACACAGGATTACATAGGATGTATGGCATAGAAACAATCCTTTCAACCCAACTAGTCCCATTTTTCCTCATCTAAATCTACCATCATAACTATCTCATGGAAGGATGGTGCTGGCAGAGGGACCACATATATATCTGCTGCAATGACTGGCACGACCAGGAATAAATCATGTGGAGATCATGCTTCAACTCAGAGTGCAATGGTAAAGGTGTTGCACTTTGATACTGCTGTTCAGACCATTAGCATGTGTTAAATCTTATATGGACTGTATGAAAATAACCACTGTCATCAATAAGGCTTATCATGTCAAATCATCTCTGAACTTGGGAACAGAGGATAAAAAGTTAATTGATTCCATTATCCTGATTTCTAACACTGCTATGTGCATGGTCTTTCAAAAGGCATTTAACAATGTACACATGATAGACTGATTAACAAGATAAACATCCATGGAATTAAACTTAATAAAGTGATAGTAGCATGTTGATGCAAAATTAATCAAGTGACAGAAAGAAGACAATGATGAAGCAGATGAATGATAATATTTTTCAGACTGGAGGGTAGGACACAGTGGTGTTCCCAAGGGTTAGTATTATTGCTCTTTTTTATATAGGTTCATGACCTCAACTTAAGCCAAAATATTTCAAAAGTAACAGATGATAGGAAACTTGAAATTTTGAAACAATGAGGTGCATAGCCAATACTTCAGGAGGATATGGATAGATTGGTGAAATGAGCAGACACACAACAGATGAAATGTAATGCAACAAAGTGTAAAATGATAGATTTTGGGGGGAAGAATGAGGAGAAACAAGATGAACTAAATAATACAATTTAATAGGGATGCAAGAAAAGGGACCCGTGAATTCACATAACCAAACGTTTGAAGGTAGTGGAGCAAACTGAGATTTAAAAAAATGGAATCCTTGGCTTTATTATGAGATGAATAGAATACAAAACCAAGGAAGTTATGATAACCATTTACGTAAGCTTGCTTAGTCCTCGGCTGTAGTATTATGTTCAGTGCTGGGCATTCGTAAAGATGTCAAGGCCGTAGAAAATGTGCAGAGGAGATTTACGACAATGGTGCCAGGGAAAAAGGACATTTTTTAAAAATTAATTCATGGGATGTGGGCTTCGCTGGCTGGGCCAGCGTTTATTGCTCATCCCTAGTTGCCCTTGAGAAGGTGGTGGTGAGCTCCTTCTTGAACCGCTGCAGTCCATGTGGTGTAGGTACACCCACAGTGCTGTTGGGGAGGAAGTTCCAGGATTTTGACCCAGCAACAGTGAAGGAATGGTGATATATTTCCAAGTCAGGATGGTGAGTGACTTGGAGGGGAACCTCTAGGTGGTGGTGTTCCCATCTTTCTGCTGCCCTTGTCCTTCCAGATGGTAGTGGTTGTGGGTTTGGAAGGTGCTGTCGAAGGAACCTTGGTGAGTTCAGTTATGTACAGAGACTGGAGAAGCTGGGGTTGTTTCCATTGATCAAAGGAGATTAAGTGGAGATTTAATAAAGCTGTTCAACATTATGAAGAATTTTGTTTGGTGATTTTAACAGTTTAGTGATTGTACAGGTCTTTTTTTCCAGTACTGATGAATGATTGACTGGAAACATTCACTTTATTTTTGAGCCCACAGATGCAAGCTGACCTGCTATATATTTCCAGCATTTTCAGTTTTTATTTCAGTTTTCCAGTATCAAAGTATTTTGCTTTTGTATTGGGGGATGTGTTTTTGTGGAAGATCACTACAAACAACAGGAATAACAACTTGTATTTATGTATCATCTGGTGGTTTACTACCACACTCCTAACTTGAGCTGGGTATCACAAACTGGCCTTGTAAGTCAAGTTCCCACTCCAAGAATGAATGAAAACAAACAACCTAAATTATTTTACACAGGAGGCAGTAAGTGATTACAGAGAAATAAATGGAAAAGGTTTAGAAGGATGTGACTGAGCAGTGTCAAAGAATTAGGATGGAATCGTCCCTGATTTTTACTAAGTGCGGTAGCGGGCGTGAGAAAAGACATTTTACCTGCTGGCCACAATGGTGAGTTTTTGTGCCATATCATCCCCTTCTCACCTCATAAATTATACAGTCACAGGATACACGTCAGATCACTGGGAGGTGCCCTCTGATTGGCCGTTACCTCGCCGCTTCATTGTGCTTGGCACCATAATTATACTACAACCGTGCTCACACTTCTCAATGCTTGCAGCTCAGTGAAGACATTGTCTTAAAAGCCAGGAAGAATGCAGCCCCCTGATTGAGTGATGCTTTCTGGAAGCTGTGGAAGCCCACCACAAAGTCCTCTATCCCCATTCTGGCTTCAGGAGGCCTATCAGTCTCACCAATCTGGCTTGGGAGGCGGTGGCAGAGGTGGTTAGTGCCAATGCTGCACACAAGAGGTCGGCCATCCAGTGCAAAAAACAGATAAATGTTCTCATATCTGTGCTGTCAGGGTAAGGCAAACATCTCATCACTCTAAACTCAACCCACCACAAGCCCATCACACATTCACTGGCATCTCACTCACTGCCAGCTCAAGAGACAACACCACTCACTCTCATGCATGCCCTCAAATCTCCATCTGGCCTCATCTCTTCTGGAGGTCATCCCCTTATCCTGTCCATGGTTCCACTCTGGACACACGCACTCCTGCAATCCTTCTCATTTGGCCTGGCATATACCATGCTCACACTCTCTCAATCTGTCTTTACACAGGACAAGATCGCTCACAATCAATGGGAGAGGTCCCAGACCGGGGGTGGAGTGCTGGACATCAAGGTCCTCACTCCATTCGAGAGTCCTGTTTTGGAGCTGGCCGGACAGGACATGGACCATTCATGCGGCAATGGTGAAATTGGTGGCAAGCATCAATCTAAGGATCCTGCACCACATCAACCCTCTCTAAACGCTACTCTGAGTCCACTGTTCTGTGGGTAATGTGGCTGCCAAGCACTAATAATATCCATTTTCTGTCCTAGGCACATCTGACATGTTGCCCTCAGACAACCTTGAGCCCAACTCCAGCGTCAAAAGCACCTCGGATGAGGATGTTGAGGGCAGCACCATTGAAGATCCATCACGGCGCTCACCCACACCCTCCACCAGCGCAGCAACACACACCTTGGTGGGACCAAGATGTAGAGCAGTCTCAGGATCACAATCTGGTGAGCACAGCACACAATCTGTTCCACAGCAGGTGGAAGCAGAGATATCCATCACCAGCACTCGGATGACTGCTGGAGGCAAGGAATCTGCTGAGTCTGAGTCAGATGATGGGCCTCTGGACTTGGTCCTCAATCAGTTGATAGAGTTGCAGCAACAATCACAAGAACATCAGGAAGGGGCATCTGGTGCACTCCTCAGATTGTAAGGGATGATGGAGGTGTCTGTCTGCCTTCAGTCTGAGGTGAAAGCGTGTCATGCTGACGCACCAAGGTCAACACTGGCAGTATGGTGGCTGCCATGGAGACCTTGGTCCAGACCATTGGTTCTGCGCTCCTGTGTGGGCTGAACTCCATCGCTGATGTTATAGTTGGCCTCCAACACTGTGAATACGAGAGGGGCGCAGGGCAGCTTGATCTCACTCCAGCTTCCTCGTCTCCTCAAGGAGACAGCTAGGGGCTGTTGGGAAGAGGATCAGCAACTCGACACCCTGGGGCCATCCACCCAGGTGACTCTCGGATGTCTGGCCGATCCAAGTTCCCTCTTGCTGTGATTCCACCTCCAGCTCCACAAGCTGAGGAGGGTGCACCTGGCCCTCAGCAGGATACCCAAAGCAGGCCCAAGCCCTCCAGGTTTTGGCCCTCCAGAGGACATTGCCAAAGTGATCACAGACAGAGCGTAGCAGTGAGCAGGCTGCCTTCACCTCCATTGTGGATGTTGGGGGAGCACCAAGACGTAGTGGCAGGGTTAATAATGTTAAGAAGATGTAACTCTTTCGAGTACAAACACGTTTCCATCTGTTCCTATTCAGATGAAGTTACATTGTTTCATAGTTTGCCATTGTGAGATTTGAACTCTTGATAATCTTTTAAAACAATTAAACTAAATCAACAAAATTGGGATAAATCAGGCACAGCCCCTAATTCAGGTCAGCTGTAAAACCAAGGACAAAGTTTAAAGGAACCTTACAAATTTTAAATCAAAATGTGATTAAAGGGGTCAACAAAACACCCCAGTCCCCGCGGTGCCCACCGAGCACGGAAGGCCTCGAGCGTGTCAGCAGACACCGCGTGCTCCCTCTCCAGGGACATCCGACAGCGAACGTAGCCGCGGAAGAGGGACAAACAATCGGGCAGGACTGCCCCGTCGATCGCCCGCTGCCTGGACCTGTTAATGGCCAACTTGGCCAGGCCCAGGAGCAGGCTTACGAGGAGGTCCTCCTCCTTCCCGATCCCCTTCCGCACCGGGTGCCCATAGATCAGGAGCGTGGGGCTGAAGTGCAAACAAAACATCAATAAAAGGTTTTTCAAATAACTAAAAAGGGAGTGCAGCCTACAACACCCTATGTATACATGATCCACGGACTCCACAAGACCGCAAAAAAGGGCACATGTCCTGAGAGTCCGTGAACCTATGCATCCTCTTATTATAGCGGACTGCTGCATGCAACACCCTCCAACCCAGGTCCCCGATAGAAAGGGGGAGGACACCTCTGTAGAGGGCCTCCCATCGAGGGCCTCCACCGCCGGACGGCAACAAGGCATGCCAGGGCGTGTCCGGGCGGTGGACAAGGGTGAGAAAATGGAAGGTGTGCAGCAGCAGTCCGTACAAAGAGCCCCTCTTTGCCGTGCCAAAAGGCACGGAAGGGCATGTCCCCGAGGCGGCTCATATTGCGGGGCACCAGCACCCGAGGGAGGGTTCGGGGCTTGGGGCCAATGTGAAATTCTGTCCGAACAGGGGAACGCTCAGACGGAAGACCACCGCGCACCTGGGCCATCTCAAGACCCAAAATAACGTCGGGTCCGAGCACAACCGTTCTCAGGTCTTGGATGGCATTGGCTGCGACCTGGACACTCACAGACGCGCGTCGCGCCAACTCCTGCAGGAGCATCCAGCTCAGTCCTCCGCCACCCAGCTCGTCCCCGATCCTGGTCACCCCTGCGGCCACAGCCCTCCTCTCCGCCAACCACTGAAAAGGACGGAGGGGCGGATTCCTGAGCAGCGGCTCTCTGACGATAGCCGCTACTCCTGACAGGGGAGAGCTGCGTCGCGAGGTGACCATATTCCAGACTTTGATCAGGTCCTGGTAAAAGACAGGCAACACCTGCAAGGAGCCACCGAGGCCCATCTGTTCTATAAACAGGAGCTGCACGTCATAAGTCAGGCCATGCACCGGACGGAAGAAATACGTCGTCAGGGCACACCATCTAGGAGGAGGCTCGACGTAGAGGTATCGCTGCAGGGTCTGAAGGCGGAAAGTCGCCACCTGTGTGCGTAGGCACTCTAGCGCCTGACCACCCTCCCTAAGCAGGAGACTCAGAACCTCGGCAGCGACCCAGTGCAACCTTTTGTCCCAGAAGAAGTCGACTAACTATCGCTGGATTCTTGTCACAAAGTCCGGGGGAGGGGTCAAAGTAACCAGCCGATACCACAACATGGCGGCGATCAGCTGGTTTATGACCAGAACTCGACCTCGGTAAGATAGCAATCGGAGCAGTCCTGTCCAGCGCCGCAGGCGAGCGGTGACTTTCGTCTCCAGTTCCTGCCAGTTTGCCGGCCAGGATTCCTCAGCAGGGCAGAGATGGACCACCAGGTAGAGGAGGCTGGTCCTGCTCCAGGTGAAAGGCCTGAGCTCCTCGGGTCGGAGATCCATCTGCCACTGACCGACCAGAAGTCCAGAACATTTACCCCAGTTGATCCTGGCAGAAGAAGCGGCAGAGTAGACCTCCCTGGCACTCATGCATCCTCCGCAGGTCAGCCGGGTCACTAAACATAAGGAGCACGTCATCGGCCTAAGCCGAAAGGACCACCATGATGCCCAGCCCACGTAGAACCAATCCCGACAACCTCCTCCGCAAGAGGCGCAGGAAAGGCTCCACACAAATAGAATACAACTGGCCAGACAGGAGGCAGCCCTGACGTACACCTCTCCCAAAGCGAAGGGGCGCCGTCAGGGACCCGTTAACCTTCACTAGACACTCCGCGGCGGTGTACAGAAGTCAGATCCGGGCGACAAAATGCGTCCCAAACCCGAAAGCTCGCAGAGTTCCGAGTAAGTATTCATGATCCACCCTGTCGAACGCTTTCTCCTGATCAAGAGACAGGAAGGCGATCGACAGACCAGCCCTCTGGGAATGGTGGATGATGTCCCGGACCAGATGGATGTTATCATAAATGGTTCGGTCCGGGACGGTGTAGGACTGGTCAGGGTGGATCATGTGGTCCAGCACGGTGCCGAGCCGAGAAGACATGGCTCGGGCGAAGATTTTGTAGTCCGTGCTGAGGAGGGAGACTGGGCGCCAGTTTTTAAGAAGGCGGAGATCCCCCTTCTTCGGCAGCAGGGCAATCACAGCCCTGCGCCACGAAAGGGGCTTCTCCCCGGTAGCAATGCTCTCCCCCAGGACCCCCGCGAAGTCGTTCCCCAAGACGTCCCAGAACGCCCTGAAGAACTCCACGGTCAGCCCGTCTAGTCCCGGGGATTTGCCCCTAGAAAGACCGTCGAGTGCGCCGGTCAGCTCCCCCAGACTTATAAGGGAGGCAAGCTTTCCGGCGCACTCTGGGCCAACCTGCGGCAGATCCTCCCACAAAACTCTGCAAGCGTCCTCGCTGGACGGATCCGGAGAGAACAGGGCAGTGTAGTAATCTCGGGCGATGGCCCTGATGCCCTCCGGATACGAGACAAGGGATCCGTCGTCGGCCAGCAGCGTAAAGAGCTGCTTACGGACCCCGTGCCTTTTTTCCAGTGAGTAGAAGAAGGGAGAGCCACGGTCCATCTCCTTAAGGAAACAGATCCGCGACCTCACGAACGCGCCCCGAGACCCGACCAGTTGCAGGTCCCGCAGCGCGCCCTTCTTCTCATCGTACACCAACCCAGGGCCAGGTCCGCATCGGGCTGACGGAGACGTGCCTCCAGGTCGAGCACCTCCTTCTCCAACTTCTCGACCCTGGATTTGCGTCTCTTTGTCGACCCCTTCGCGTACTCTTGACAGAAAACTCGGACGTGAGTCTTGCCCACGTCCCACCATAGCCTCAAGGAGGGGAAGCCTCCCCGCTTCCTTCTCCAGCCGGCCCAGAAACGACGGAACGAGTCCAGGAACCGCTGGTCCTCCAACAACAGGTTATTAAAATGCCAGTACGCGCACGGAACCTGCTGTATAGAAGCAGCCGGAAAGCAGGACACGTACGCCTTCGAAACGTAAAGGCGGTCGAGTCTGGACGCTCCGACTCCAGGTGACACAAAGGTGAACACGCTGGAGTCAGGGTGGAGATTTCGCCAGACGTCCACTAAGTCAAAGGACCTGACCAGGTCCCGCAACTTACTCACACCTCGCGTGCAGTGCGGGGTACCGTGACGGTCCCGGGCCTCGAGGGTGCAATTAAAATCCCCCCCGAGGACGATGCACTCGCCAGCGTCGATGGAGCCGAGATGAGTGGACACTTCTTCAAAGAAGCTCGCTTGCTGCTGCGTGCCCAGGGGAGCGTACACATTCACAAAGTGAAGCACCGCCTCCCCCAGACGCACAGTCAGGTGCAGCAACTGGCCTGGCACCGGCTCCTTGACCCCCAAGATCTCCGGCTGAAAATGCGGGGCCAAAAAGATAGCCACCCCGCCCGAATTGGAGGCTAGGTGACTCATGTAGACCCCCCCTCGCCACTCCAGGAGCCACGTGGCTTCGTCTCCCGGAACGGTATGGGTTTCTTGCAGGAAGCACAACGCATACTTCCCGTCCCTGAGGACCGAGAAGTTCTGGAACCTGCGCTGTGCACCCCTGCTGCCGCGGATGTTGAGGCTGGCTATAGTTGTCTTCATTGTCAAAGGTACATCAAACCTTCACCTTATATAAAAAAAGAAGAGGACTTTTAGTCCTTCCTCTCCTTCAGGAGCCCAGCGAGAAACGTTTGGACCCTCCGCCGCGCGTTCATATCCAACTCGGGAGACTTGAGAGCCTCGCGAGTGGACCAGAACACCAGCGGAAAAGAATGCCAACGGTCCAAGGCCAACAAGTCCCGGAGTTCCCTTGGGGGGATGAGGAGGGAGTCAGCAGAGGGCACCAGGGGATCCACCGCCTCGCTTGAGAGCGACTCAGCATAATCTCCAGTGCTCACCACCGACACCCCGTCCTCCTCCGGGTCGTCGCCTCCAGCTTCCGACCCCTCCCCCGCATTGAGTACGGGGGCTGGTTCAGAGCTGCCAGCTGGCTCCACCTGTACCTCGATCCCACCCCCAGGATCAAGGCCAGAGGGGTCCTCTCTGGTCTCCTCTAAAGGTTTTGGGTCAGAGGGCAGCGGCAGTTCTGATGCCCGCTCTCCTCCCGGCACCAGGTCGTCCGGGGAGCTCAGGACAAGCTCCTGACCTAAAAACAGAACGCCCGGTGCTAAGGTTTGGGAGGGAGCAGGAAGGCCTTCCTTCTCACCGCCACCCAATGACCCGTTAACATTTGTTAAATTTTCAAAGCTACAGTCCCCCGACGAGTCAGAAGGGACCTCGGGGGTATCGAGTGTGCCTGAGTCGGGCACCACCTCAAGGGAGGTGCCCTCAGTGACCCCCGAGGGGCCCTGTTCAGGGGACTGCAGCAGGTTGACCGGGGGAACAGTGGTGGGAGTAGGTGCAGGAGTTATGGATTCCCCCAGAGGGCAGGGCGAGGTTTTACTTGGTGGAGACGCCACCACCTCTTCATCAGGGGAAGGGACACACCCAACTTCTTCAGTTTGGGCGTCGTCCACTTCCTCCTCCGAAGGATGATGTCTCTTCCGGGTCAGGTTGGGGGCTAGAGAGACCTCCATCTCTGAGGCCCCCTCCTCCTTGTCCAGCCCTCCCGGACACTCCAACCTCTGGGGTTTGGGTTTCTCTATAACCGGCTTGAGGTCCCGCGTCTTTTCCCCGCCGGTCCCGGGAGCACGCGCAGGGACGACGCCGGGCCCAGCAATCGACGCCTTAGCGCCCACGGGCCCGGGAGCACACGCGGACACGACGCCGGGGCCGGATGATGTTTTTTCCCCCGAGCCGGTGCTTTCAGGTGTTTGGGGGGTTTGGGGGTTTTGGGGCGTTTCAGGGGCCGCCTCCAGGTTGCGGGTCTTCCTCCGCGCCTTCTTACGGCGAAGGGGCTTGCCCCCCGCCTCACCGGCAGCCGAGATGGCAGTGGCTGCCGGGGTCGCTTCCCCTTGCGGGGAGGGAGATGGAGTGGTGGCGGGGGGAGGAGGGGCGGTGCCAGCCGCGGCCGCTTGGGTGGGGCTCGTGGCCTTGGAGGCAGGGCAGTTCTTCCTCACGTGCCCCGCCTCCTTACAAGCATGGCACCGCACACCCTCCACGGTCCAGAAGACCCGATAGGCAGTCCCCTCAAAATTGATAGTAAAGGCCCCCTCCAGGCACTCCTCCTGGGCCTAGCGGACAAATACCTGGCGCCGGAAGGAGTACACTTGGCGGAGGGCCGAGTCTTTGAGGCCGAGCGGGATTGGTGCAACCCCCGACCTGACCTCCCCCAGTTTATTAAGGTGGGGGAGGAGGAGCTCACTGGACAGAATAGGTGGGACGTTCAAAATAATAATTCTCTGGGCGGTGGCCTCAAGGGGATCCACCACCAGAAAAGTCCCGCCCACAGTGAGTCCTTTTTGCAGGGCGAGGTGCACCGCCCGCTCGGACCTCAAGAAGAACATGGCCTTCCCATACATTTTAGAGGCCGCAACAATGGCTGAGGGGCCGACGACCCCAGCAATAGCCTGTACGCAGGCCTCTATTGTCATTTCAGGGTGAGCATAGCTCTTTACCCCAAGGGCCCTGGTGAGGAGGCGGAATGGTGACAGGGCAGCGGGAGCAGCTGGAGCTGCAGAAGCAGCCACCCCCGCATATGTTTTCTTTTTTTGAGGCACTGCCACTGGTGACAAAACCGCCTCCACATTAGCCCTCGAGGGCCCGGCCACAGGCGATGGTGAATTGGCCTTAGGGCCAGAACCACGCCCACCCTGGGAAGGATTGGCCATTTTGTTTTTAATTTTTTAATATATATATATTTTTTAAAAATATATGTAGTGTTCCTCCCTAGGGAGGGAAGGGGGTGGGGGATAGAGGTAGAAACAACCTCCCCTCTTTTAGGCAGGAGAGGAGGGAGAGGAGTAAAAGACAGGGAGGCACAGGAGGGAAAGAGGTAAATGTCCAGGTGGGTGTCCTCGATGGTGGATGGACGGTGGGTGGGGGCCTGATGTTTTTCAGGCAGGGGGAGGCGATGTCTTCACCAGCTACTGCTGGCCTTACCGGGAAAAGGGCTGGGTTGGGGGAGGGGTGGCAGAAAGCTGGTTTCAGCACACACACACACCCTCCCTCTCTTCCTTCCCCAAACCCTCTGGCAGTCTTCTTGCCTCCCCCTACAAAACACAGTCCTTAATTGCCCCCACCTT
The DNA here is from genome assembly GCF_017639515.1 of Carcharodon carcharias. Taxonomy (NCBI): domain Eukaryota; kingdom Metazoa; phylum Chordata; class Chondrichthyes; order Lamniformes; family Lamnidae; genus Carcharodon; species Carcharodon carcharias. The sequence goes on along the minus strand of NC_054467.1, from coordinate 52,118,785 downwards.
AAACAAAAATACACAGTTCAGACACCCATCTAGGATGTTGTTTTTCAACTCAGTCCTGGCCTTCTGGCCTTCCTGTCCTGTAGCAGCAACAGCAACTGTTCTCTTCTCTCCCTCTCTCTCCCCTGGCCCAAACAGGGGCAAGGCAGCAGCAGCAGCAGCACTGGAGGAGCAGCAGAAGCAGCAACAGCAGCAGAAGCAACAACCCCAAAGCAGCAGCAGCAGTTGTTCCTCTCTCCCTCTCTCTCCTTTGGCACCACAGGGGCAAGGCAGCAGCAGCAGCACTGGAGGAGAAGCAGCAACCCCAAAGCAGCAGAAGCAGCAGTAGTATCAGTCACAGAAACACTGAGGAGCACCAACAGCACACACCTTCTCTCCTCAGTGTCAAGCAACAAACTGAATCCACAATTGCCTCCACGAGATCGTTAAGAAGATGAACTCTTGATAATCTTTTAAATGAAAACCAAATCAACAAAATTGGGATAAATCAGGCACAGCCCCTAATTCAGGTCAGCTGTAAAACCAAGGACAAAGTTTAAAGGAACCTTACAAACTTTAAATCAAAATGTGATTAAAGGGGTCAACAAAACACCCCAGTCCCCGCGGTGCCCACCGAGCACGGAAGGCCTCGAGAGTGTCAGCAGACACCGCGTGCTCCCTCTCCAGGGACATCCGGCAGCGAACGTAGCAGCGGAAGAGGGACAAACAATGGGGCGGGACTCCCCCCGTCGATCGCCCGCTGCCTGGACCTGTTAATGGCCAACTTGGCCAGGCCCAGGAGCAGGTTCACGAGGAGGTCCTCCTCCTTCCCGACCCCCTTCCGCACCGGGTGCCCACAGATCAGGAGCGTGGGGCTGAAGTGCAAACAAAACATCAATAAAAGGTTTTTCAAGTAACTAAAAAGGGAGTGCAGCCTACAACACCCTATGTATACATGGTCCACGGACTCCACAAGACCGCAAAAAGGGCACGTGTCCTGAGAGTCCGTGAACCTATGCATCCTCTTATTATAGGGGACTGCTGCATGCAACACCCTCCAACCCAGGTGCCCGATAGAAAGGGGGAGGACACCTCCGTAGAGGGCCTCCCATCGGGGGCCTCCACCGCCGGACGGCAACAAGGCACGCCAGGGCGTGTCCGGGCGACGGACAAGGGCGAGAAAATGGAAGGTGTGCAGCAGCAGTCCGTACAAAAAGCCCCTCTTTGCCGTGCCAAAAGGCATGGAGGGCATGTCCCCGAGGTGGCTCATATTGCGGGGCACCAGCACCCAAGGGAGGGTTCAGGGCTTGGGGCCAATGTGGAATTCTGTCCGAACAGGGGAACGTTCAGACGGAAGACCACCGCGCACCTGGGCCACCTCAAGACCCAAAATAACGTCGGGTTCGAGCACAACCATTCTCAGGTCTTGGATGGCATCGGCTGCGACCTGGACATTCACAGATGCACGTCGCGCCAACTCCTGCGGGAGCATCCAGCCCAGTCCTCCGCCACCCAGCACGTCCCCGATCCTGGTCACCCCTGCAGCCACAGCCCTCCTCTCCACCAACCACTGAAAAGGACGGAGGGGCGGATTCCTCAGCAGCGGCTCTCTGACGATAGCCGCTACTCCTGACAGGGGAGAGCTGCGTCGCGAGGCGACCACTTTCCAGACTTTGATCAGGTCCTGGTAAAAGACGGGCAACGCCTGCAAGGAGCCACCGAGGCCCAGCTGTTCTATAAACAGGAGTTGCACGTCATAATTCAGGCTGTGCACCTGACGGAAGAAATACGTCGTCAGGGCACACCATCTAGGAGGAGGCTCGACGTAGAGGTATCGCTGCAGGGTCTGAAGGCGGAAAGTCGCCACCTGTGTGCGTAGGCACACTAGCGCCTGACCACCCTCCCTAAGCGGGAGACTCAGAACCTCGGCAGTGACCCAGTGCAATCTTTTGTCCCAGAAGAAGTCGACTAACAATCTCTGGATTCTTGTGACAAAGTCCGGGGTAGGGGTCAAAGTGACCAGCCGATACCACAACATGGCGGCGATCAGCTGGTTTATGACCAGAACTCGACTCCGGTAAGATAGCACTCGGAGCAGTCCTGTCCGGCGCCGCAGGCGAGCGGTGACTTTCGTCTCCAGTTCCTGCCAGTTTGCCGGCCAGGATTCCTCAGCAGGGCAGAGATGGACCCCCAGGTAGAGGAGGCTGGTCCTGCTCCAGGTGAAAGGCCTGAGCTCCTCGGGTAGGGGATCCATTTGCCACTGACCGACCAGGAGTCCAGAACATTTACCCCAGTTGATCCTGGCAGAAGAAGTGGCAGAGTAGACCTCCTGGCACTCGCGCATCCTCCGCAGGTCAGCCGGGTCACTAAACACAAGGAGCACGTCATCGGCGTAAGCCGAAAGGACCACCCCGATGCCCGGCCCGCGCAGAACCAATCCCGACAACCTCCTCCGCAAGAGGCGCAGGAAAGGCTCCACGCAAATAGAATACAACTGGCCAGACAGGGGGCAGCCCTGACGTACCCCTCTCCCAAAGCGACAGGGCGCCGTCAGGGACCCGATAACCTTCACTAGACACTCCGCGGCAGTGTACAGAAGTCGGATCCGGGCGACAAAATGCGTCCCGAACCCGAAAGCTCGCAGAGTTCCGAGTAAGCATTCGTGATCCACCCTGTCGAACGCCTTCTCCTGATCGAGAGACAGAAAGGCGCTCGACAGACCAGCCCTCTGGGAATGGTGGATGATGTCCCAGACCGGATGGATGTTATCATAAATGGTTCGGTCCGGGACGGTGTGGGACTGGTCAGGGTGGATCATGTGGTCCAGCACGGTGCCGAGCCGAGAAGACATGGCTCGGGCGAAGATTTTGTAGTCCGTGCTGAGGAGGTAGACCGGGCGCCAGTTTTTCAGAAGGCGGAGATCCCCCTTCTTCGGCAGCAGGGCAATCACGGCCCTGCGCCACGAAAGGGGCATCTCCCCGGTAGCAATGCTCTCCCCCAGGATCCCCGCGAAGTCGCTCCCCAAGACGTCCCAGAACGCCCTGAAGAACTCCACGGTCAGCCCGTCTAGTCCCGGGGTTTTGCCCCTAGAAAGACCGTTGAGTGCGCCGGTCAGCTCCCCCAGACTTATAGGGGAGTCGAGCTTTCCGGCGCACTCCGGGCCGACCTGCGGCAGGTCCTCCCACAAAACTCTGCAAGCTTCCTCACTGGACGGATCCGGAGAGAACAGGGCAGTGTAGTAATCTCGGGCAATGGCCCTGATGCCCTCCCGATCCGAGACAAGGGATCCGTCGTCGGCCAGCAGCGTAAAGAGCTCCTTACGGACCCCGTGCCTTTTTTCCAGCGAGTAGAAGAAGGGGGAGCCGCGGTCCATCTCCTTGAGGAACCGGATCCGCGACCTCACGAACGCGCCCCGAGACCCGACCAGTTGCAGGTCCTGCAGCGCGCCCTTCTTCTCATCATACACCGACCGCAGGGCCGGGTCCGCATCGGGCTGACGGAGACGTGCCTCCAGGTCGAGCACCTCCTTCTCCAACTCCTCGACCCTGGATTTGCGTCTCTTTGTCGACCTCTTCGCGTACTCTTGACAGAAAACTCGGATGTGAGTCTTGCCCACGTCCCACCATAGCCTCAAGGAGGGGAAGCCTCCCCGCTTCCTTCTCCAGCCGGCCCAGCAGCGACGGAACGAGTCCAGGAACCGCTGGTCTTCCAACAACAGGTTATTAAAATGCCAGTACGCGGACCCCGTCCGAGCGCAGAACGAAGTGAGCTCCACCCACACCAGACGGTGGTCCGTGCACGGAACCTGCTGTATAGAAGCAGCCGGAACGCAGGATACGTACGCCTTCGAAACGTAAAGGCGGTCGAGTCTGGACGCTCCGACTCCAGGTGACACAAAGGTGAACACGCTGGAGTCAGGATCGAGATTTCGCCAGACGTCCACTAAGTCGAAGGACCTGACCAGGTCCCGCAACTTACTCACACCTCGCGTGCAGTGCGGGGTACCGTGACGGTCCTGGACCCCGAGGGTGCAATTGAAATCCCCCCCGAGGACGATGCACTCGCCAGCGTCGATGGAGCCGAGATGAGTGGACACTTCTTCAAAGAAGCTCGCTTGCTGCTGCGTGCCCAGGGGAGCGTACACATTCACAAAGTGAAGCACCGCCCCCCCCCAGACGCACAGTCAGGTGCAGTAACCGGCCTGGCACCGGCTCCTTGACCCCCAAGATCTCTGGCTGAAAATGCGGGGCCAAAAAGATAGCCACCCCGCCAGAATTGGAGGCTAGATGACTCATGTAGACCCCCCCTCGCCACTCCAGGAGCCACGTGGCTTCGTCTCCCGGAACGGTATGGGTTTCTTGCAGGAAGCACAACGCATACTTCCCGTCCCTGAGGACCGAGAAGTTCTGGAACCTGCGCTTTGCGCCCCTGCTGCCGCGGATGTTGAGGCTGGCTATGGTCGTCTTCATTGTCAAAGGTACATCAAACCTTCACCTTAAGTAATTAAAAAGAAGAAGAGGACTTTTTAGTCCTTCCTCTCCTTCAGGAGCCCAGCGAGAAACGTTTGGACCCTCCGCCGCGCATTCCTATCCAACTCAGGAGACTTGAGAGCCTCGCGAGTGGACCAGAACACCAGCGGAAACGAATGCCACCGGTCCATGGCCAACTGAACCCTGTCTCGGCGACCGCGGTGTCCTGACAAAAAGTCCCGGAGTTCCCTTGAGGGGATGAGGGGGGAGTCAGTGGAGGGCAGCAGGGGATCCACAGCCTCGCTTGAGAGCGACTCCGCGTAATCCCCAACGCTCACCACCGACACCCCATCCTCCTCCGGGTCGTCGCCTCCAGCTTCCGACCCCTCCCCCGCATTGAGTACAGGGGCTGATTCGGAGCTGCCAGCTGGCTCTATCTGTGCCTCGATCCCACCCCCAGGATCAAGGCCAGAGGAGTTCTCTCTGGTCTCCTCTAAACTTTTTGGGCCAGAGGGCAGCGGCAGTTCTGATGCCCGCTCTCCTCCCAGCACCGGGTCGTCCGGGGAGCTCAGGACAAGCTCCTGACCTAAACATAGGACGCCCGGTGTCAAGGTTTGGGAGGGAGCGGGAAGGCCCTCCTTTTCGCCGCCACCCAATGACCCATTTATATTTTTTAAAATTTCCAAGCTACAGTCCCCCGATGAGCCAGAAGGTACCTCGGGGGTATTAAGTGCACTGGAGACGGAAACCACCACAAGGGAGGTGCCTTCGGTGACCCCCGAGGGGCCCTGTTCAGGGGACTGCAGCAGACTGGTAGGGGGAACAGTGGTAGGGGTAGGGGTTTCGGGTTCCCCCAGAGGGCAGGGCGAGGTTTTACTGGGTGGAGACGCCACCACCTCTTCATCAGGGGAAGGGACACGCCCAACTTCTTCAGTTTGGGCGTCGCCCACTTCCTCCTCCGAAGCGTGACGTCTCTTCCGGGTCAGGCTGGGGGCTAGGAAGACCTCCATTTCTGAGGCCCCCTCCTCCTTGTCCAGCCCTCCTGGACACTCCACCCTCTGGGTTTTTGATGTTTGTTTCCCAGGCTCGGGGTCCCGCGTCTTTTCCATGCCGGCCCCGGGCGCACGCGCAGGGATGACGCTGGGCCCAGCACTTGGTGCCTTAACGCCGACGGACCCGGGAGCACACGCGGACACGACGCCGGGGCCGGATGATGTTTTTTCCCCCGAGCCAGTTTTTCCAGGTGTTTGGGGCGTTTGGGGCGTTTCACGGGCCGCCTCCAAATTTCGGGTCTTCCTCCGCGCCTTCTTACGGCACGGGGGCTCTCCCCCCGCCTCACCGGCAGCTGCTGCCGGGGTCGCTTCCCCTTGCGGGGAGGGAGATGGAGTGGTGGCGGGGGGAGGAGGGACGGTGCCAGCCGCGGCCGCTTGGGTGGGGCTCGTGGCCTTGGAGGCAGGGCAGTTCTTTCTTACGTGCCCCACCTCCTTATAGGCATGCACCGCACGCCCTCCGTGGTCCAAAAGACCCGATAGGCGGTCCCCTCAAAATTAACTGAGAAGGCCCCCTCCAGGCACTCCTCCCGGGCCAAGCGGACGAAAACTTGGCGCCGGAAGGAGTACACGTGGCGGAGGGCCGAGTCTTTGAGGCCGAGCGGGACTGGTGCAACCCCTGACCCGACCTCCCCCAGCTTATTAAGGTGGGGTGGAGGAGTCCACTTGGTATAAAGGGCGGGACATTTGAAATAACAATCGTCTGGGCGGTGGCCTCAAGGGGATCCACCGCCAGAAAAGTCCCGTCCACAGTGAGCCCCTTCTGCAGGGCGAGTTGCACCGCCCGCTCGGACCTCAAGATAAAGATGGCCCTCCCATACATCTTTGAGGCCGCGACAATGGCTGAGGGTCCGACAACCCCAGCCATAGCCTTTACGCAGGCCTCAATAGTCATCTCAGGGTGAGCATAGCTCTTCACCCCGTAGGCCCTGGTGAGGAGACGGAAAGGCGACAGGGCAGCGGGAGCAGCAGGAGCTGCAGAAGCAACCACCTCCGCATAGGTCTTTTTTGTAGGCCCTGCCACCGGTGACAAAGCCGCCTCCACATTAGCCCTTGAGGGCCCAGGCACAGGAGATGTTGAACTGGCCTTAGGGCCAGAGCCACGCCCACCCCGGGAAGGATTGGCCATTTTTTTTAAATTATATATATTTTTATATATATATTTTTTTAAATATACAATGTTCCTCCCTAGGGAGAGAGGTAGTAATAACCTCCCCCTTTTGTACAGGAGAGGAGAGGAGGGAGAGGTGTGAAGGACAGGGAGGCACAGGAGGGAAAAGGGAAGAGTCCAGGTGGGTGTCTCCAATGAAAGGTGGACGTTGGGGGGTGGGGGGCCTGATGATCTTCTTGCAGGGGGAGGCGATGTCTTCACCAGCCACCGCTGGCCTTACTGGGAAAGGGCTGGGTGGGGCGGGGGGGGGTAGCAGAAAGGTGGTTTTAACCACACACCCCCCTCTCTTCCTTCCCCAAACCTTCCTGCAGTCTTCTTTCCTCCCCCTACAAAACAGTCCTTTATTGCCCCCACCTTACACAAACAATAACGTTGGACACCCACCTAGGATGTTGTTTTGAGACACAGTCCTGGCCTCCTGGCTTTCCTGTCCTGAAGCAGCAACAGAAGCTGTTCTTCTTCTCTCCCTCTCTCTCCTTTTGCTCCACAGGGGCAGGTCCACCCTGCAGCAAACACCCTCAAGTCCAGGAGCAGCAGCAGCAGCAAATACCTTCGAGTGCAGGAGCAGCAGCAGCAAACACCCTCGAGTGCAGGTCCAGCAGCAGCAGCAAACACCCTCGAGTGCAGGTCCAGCAGCAGCAGCAAACACCCTCGAGTGCAGGTCCAGCAGCAGCAGCAAACACCCTCGAGTGCAGGTCCAGCAGCAGCAGCAAACACCCTCGAGTGCAGGTCCAGCAGCAGCAGCAAACACCCTCGAGTGCAGGTCCAGCAGCAGCAGCAAACACCCTCGAGTGCAGGTCCAGCAGCTGCAGCAAACACCCTCAAGTGCAGGTCCAGCAGTCGCGGCAAACACCCTCAAGTGCAGGTCCATCAGCAGCAGCAAACACCCTCGAGTGCAGGTCCAGCAGCAGCAGCAAACACCCTCGAGTGCAGGTCCAGCAGCAGCAGCAAACACCCTCGAGTGGAGGTCCAGCAGCAGCAGCAAACACCCTCGAGTGGAGGTCCAGCAGCAGCAGCAAACACCCTCAAGTGCAGGTCCAGCAGCAGCAAACACCCTCAAGTGCAGGTCCAGCAGCAGCAGCAAACACCCTCAAGTGCAGGTCCAGCAGCAGCAGCAAACACCCTCAAGCGCAGGTCCAGCAGCAGCACACAGCAGAAGCAACCCCAAAGGCAGCAGCAGAAACTGTTGAAACACTGAGGAGGAGCAGCAACACCAACACCACACACCTTCTCTCCTCAGTATCAGGAAACAAACTGAATCCACAATTGCCTCCACAAGATCGTTAAGAAAATGAACTCTTGATCTTGGGGTTACAAACCCAGCACCTCCGTAGAGGACCACTTGGCTATTTAGGCCAAGCGTTAAGAAGATGTAACTCTTTTTCAAGTACAAACACGTTTCCATCTGTTTCAGATGAAGTTACATTATTTCATAGTTTGCGATTGTGAGATTTGAACTCTTGATAATCTTTTAAATGAAAACCAAATCAACAAAATTGGGATAAATCAGGCACAGCCCCTAATTCAGGTCAGCTGTAAAACCAAGAACAAAGTTTAAAGGAAACTTACAAACTTTAAATCAAAATGTGATTAAAGGGGTCAACAAAACACCCCAGTCCCCGCGGTGCCCACCGAGCACGGAAGGCCTCGAGAGTGCCAGCAGACACCGCGTGCTCCTTCTCCAGGGACATCCGGCAGCGAACGTAGCCGCGGAAGAGGGACAAACAATCGGGCGGGACTCCCCCGTCGATCGCCCGCTGCCTGGACCTGTTTATGGCCAACTTGGCCAGGCCCAGGAGCAGGTTCACGAGGAGGTCCTCCTCCTTCCCGACCCCCTTCCGCACCGGGTGCCCATAGATCAGGAGCGTGGGGCTGAAGTGCAAACAAAACATCAATAAAAGGTTTTTCAAATAACTAAAAAGGGAGTGCAGCCTACAACACCCTATGTATACATGGTCCACGGACTCCACAAGACCGCAAAAAGGGCATGTGTCCTGAGAGTCCGTGAACCTATGCATCCTCTTATTATAAGGGACTGCTGCATGCAACACCCTCCAACCCAGGTCCCCGATAGAAAGGTGGAGGACACCTCCGTAGAGGGCCTCCCATCGAGGGCCTCCGCCGCCGGACGGCAACAAGGCACGCCAGGGCGTGTCCGGTCGACGGACAAGGGCGAGAAAATGGAAGGTGTGCAGCAGCAGTCCATACAAAAAGCCCCTCTTTGCTGTGCCAAAAGGCACAGAGGGCATGTCCCCGAGGCGGCTCATATTGCGGGGCACCAGCACCCGAGGGAGGGTTCGGGGCTTGGGGCCAATGTGGAATTCCGTCCGAACAGGGGAACGCTCAGACGGAAGACCACCGCGCACCTGGGCCACCTCAAGACCCAAAATAACGTCGGGTCCGAGCACGACCGTTCTCAGGTCTTGGATGGCATCGGCTGCGACCTGGACACTCACAGACGCGCGTCGCGCCAACTCCTGCGGGAGCATCCAGCCCAGTCCTCCGCCACCCAGCACGTCCCCGATCCTGGTCACCCCTGCGGCCACAGCCCTCCTCTCCGCCAACCACTGAAAAGGACGGAGGGGCGGATTCCTGAGCAGCGGCTCTCTGACGATAGCCGCTACTCCTGACGGGGGAGAGCTGCGTCGCGAGGCGACCACTTTCCAGACTTTGATCAGGTCCTGGTAAAAGACGGGCAACGCCTGCAAGGAGCCACCGAGGCCCAGCTGTTCTATAAACAGGAGCTGCACGTCATAATTCAGGCCGTGCACCTGACGGAAGAAATACGTCATCAGGGCACACCATCTAGGAGGAGGCTCAACGTAGAGGTATCGCTGCAGGGTCTGAAGGCGGAAAGTCGCCACCTGTGTGCGTAGGCACACTAGCGCCTGACCACCCTCCCTAAGCGGGAGACTCAGAACCTCGGCAGCGACCCAGTGCAATCTTTTGTCCCAGAAGAAGTCGACTAACAATCTCTGGATTCTTGTGACAAAGTCCGGGGGAGGGGTCAAAGTGACCAGCCGATACCACAACATGGCGGCGATCAGCTGGTTTATGACCAGAACTCGACCCCGGTAAGATAGCACTCGGAGCAGTCCTGTCCAGCGCCGCAGGCGAGCGGTGACTTTCGTCTCCAGTTCCTGCCAGTTTGCCGGCCAGGATTCCTCAGCGGGGCAGAGATGGACCCCCAGGTAGAGGAGGCTGGTCCTGCTCCAGGTGAAAGGCCTGAGCTCCTCGGGTAGGGGATCCATCTGCCACTGACCGACCAGGAGTCCAGAACACTTACCCCAGTTGATCCTGGCAGAAGAAGCGGCAGAGTAGACCTCCTGGCACTCGCGCATCCTCCGCAGGTCAGCCGGGTCACTAAACATAAGGAGCACGTCATCGGCGTAAGCCGAAAGGACCACCCCGATGCCCGGCCCGCGCAGAACCAATCCCGACAACCTCCTCCGCAAGAGGCGCAGGAAAGGCTCCACGCAAATAGAATACAACCGGCCAGACAGCCCTGACGTACCCCTCTCCCAAAGCGAAGGGGCGCCGTCAGGGACCCGTTAACCTTCACTAGACACTCCGCGGCAGTGTACAGAAGTCGGATCCGGGCGACAAAATGCGTCCCGAACCCGAAAGCTCGCAGAGTTCCGAGTAAGTATTCGTGATCCACCCTGTCGAACGCCTTCTCCTGATCGAGAGACAGGAAGGCGCTCGACAGACCAGCCCTCTGGGAATGGTGGATGATGTCCCGGACCAGATGGATGTTATCATAAATGGTTCGGTCCGGGACGGTGTGGGACTGGTCAGGGTGGATCATGTGGTCCAGCACGGTGCCGAGCCGAGAAGACATGGCTCGGGCGAAGATTTTGTAGTCCGTGCTGAGGAGGGAGACCGGGCGCCAGTTTTGAAGAAGGCGGAGATCCCCCTTCTTCGGTAGCAGGGCAATCACGGCCCTGCGCCACGAAAGGGGCATCTCCCCGGAAAAAGGAGAGCCCCAGAGTCAGCTCTTTTTGAGTACAAACCCATTTCCATCTGTTTCAGATGAAGTTACATTGTTTCATAGTTTGCCATTGTGGGAGTTGAACTCTTGATCTTGGGGTTACAAACCCAGTACCATAACCACTTGGCTATTTAGGCCAAGCATTAAGAAGATGTAGTTGCACAGCCTGGGCACGGGTGTTAATCACTGGTACATTATGTTCACAATTGTAAATAAGCTCCCAAGAATATCTCCCTGTCTATGGCTCCTTGTTCTGATGAGCAGTGTTTGTGTCATTCAGATGTGAAATCTTGGTTCCTGCACAAGATAAAGGCATGTGTCTCAGTCCAGGGCCTCTTCTCTGTGCTGCGTGTAACCTTCAGACCAAAGTGATGGTGCAGCCTCACACTCACTGGACACATTACTGATGCCTGCAACTCGATGGTGCTGGTCATTGCTGCCAGAATGTAGTGGGCAGGTGTCACAGAGTTCGGTCATTCTCTCTGTATGCTCTCAGCACCTTTAACATGGGGCTGGCCCCCATCTCTTCAGCATCTGTGACCTGTGACGCTGTGTTGCTGAAGGGGTGAGGTGCTGAAGGTGGATAAAGGATCAGGTGCATTTAAAGTTTTATGACTGCGTCTCCATGACATGAGTCTGAGCACCGATGATAGTTGGGCTGCCATCAGCGAGACCAGAGTCAAACGTTCATAGATGCAAGGTGAGGGTGTCAGGAACCTCATTTTCAATATGCCTATTGTTTGCTCCACCAAAGTCCAGGTCGTGACATGAGCCTCGTTATAGCGTCGTGCTGCTGCAGTCTGAGGCTGCAGCACAGGCGCCATCAGCCACGTCCTCTGTGGGTAGCCCTTGTCTGAGAGAAGCCAACCCTGCAGCCTTGGATGATGCCAGGAATCTGAGACCTGTTAAGGACCACCCCCCAACCCAGCCCCCGGACCATCCACCAGGACAACCCCTCAAATTCGCTCCAACCTTCCCTCCCCAGACCACCCCCACAATAGCCCCCCGGACCACCACCCTGGAATGCAGACCCCTGACCCCTGTCACCCCCAATCCTGGACCACCCCACTTCTGCCCCCGGAACACAGCCAACAATCCCCTGGACCAACCCCACCACAGACGAGCCACCCCACTTCCAACACCCTGGTCCACCCCCAACAGACCATACCCTCGAAACACTCACCACACCCCACGCCGAGCACCCGCCCCAAACAATCAGGCCATGACTTGGAGCACCCCTGCGCACACAATTGGAACCTGCACCACACCCCTGAGCCCACCCCAGCTCACTTACTTTCTGACTGCTCCACTCCCAGAGTTAAGTCTTTCTCAATGCCCCACTCCCAGAGCTCATTCTCGCTCTAACTGCCCCAATCCTAGAGCTCACTGTCTTTCTCACTGCCCCACTTCCAGAGCTCACTTTCTTTCTCAATGCACCATTCACAGAGCTCAGTCTCTCTCTTTCACTGGTCCACGACCAGAGGACACTGTCTCACTGACTGCTCCACTACAAGAGCTCATTTTTGCTCTAACTGCTTCACTCCCAGAGCTTAGTCTCTCTGATAGCTCCACTCACGGAGTTCACTCTATTTCAGACAGCTACACTCCCAGAGCTCTTTCTCTTTCTCTCTTAGTGCTCCACTCCCTGACAGCATCCTTACTGAGTGATCCACTCCCTGACCTCACTATCTCCCTGACTGTTACACACCTAGAGTTCACCATTACTGTGACTGTTCAACTCCCACATCTCACTCTGTACCTGACTGCTCCACTCCCACAGCTCACTCTTACTCTGGCTGCCCCACTCCCAGAGCTCACCCTGCATCTAACTGCTCCACTCCCACAGCTCACTCTCTCTCTGACTGTTCCACTCCCACAGCTCACTATCTCCCTGACAGCTACACTCCCAGAGCGCACTCTTACTCTGACTGCTCCACTCCCACAGCTCACCCTGAATCTAACTTCTCCATTCCCATAACTTGCACTCTCTCTGACTGCTGTACTCCCAGAGTTCACTCTCTCTCTGACTGCTCCACTCCTAGGGCTCACTCTCTCTGACTGCTCCACTCCCAGAGCTCACTCACACCCTGACTGCTCCACTCGCAGAGCTCACCCTTACTCTGATGCCTCCATTCCCAGAGCTGACTGTCACTCTGAATACTCCACTCCCACAGCTCACTCTGTATCTGACTGCTCCACTTGCACAGTTCACTCTGTATCTGAATGCTCCACTCCCTGAGCTCACACTCTCTCTGAATCCTCAACTCTAGGGCTGACTCTTACACTGATGCCTTCATTCCCAGATTTCACTCACACCCTGATGTCTGCACTCCCAGATCTCATTCTTACACTGACGCCTCCGGTCCCAGAACTCACTCTTCCTCTGACTTCTCCACTCCCATAGCTCACTCTGTATCTGACTGCTCCACTCCCAGAGCTCACAATTACTCTGAAGACTCCACTCCCAGAGCTCACTCTTGCTCTGACTGCCCCACACCCACAACTCACTCTCTCTGACTGCTCCACTCCCAGAGCTCACTCACACCCTGACTGCTCCACTCCCAGGGCTCACTCTCTCTGACTGCTCCACTCCCAGAGCTCACTCACAACGGGACTGCTCCACTCCCAGAGCTCACTCACACCCTGACTGCTCCACTCCCACATCTCACTCTTACTCTGACTGATCCATTCCCAGAGCTCACCCTCGCTCTGAATCCGCCAGAGCTGATTCTTAATCTATCTGCTCCACTCCCACAGCTCACTCTGTATCTGACTGCTCCATTCCCTGAGCTCACACTCTCTCTGAATCTTCAACTCTAGGGCTGACTCTTACACTGATGCCTCCATTCCCAGATTTCACTCACACCCTGACGTCTGCACTCCCAAATCTCATTCTTACACTGACGCCTCCGCTGCCAGAACTCAATCTTCCTCTGACTTCTCCACTCCCTTAGCTCACTCTGTATCTGACTGCTCAACTCCCAGAGCTCACAATTACTCTGAAGACTCCACTCCCAGAGCTGACTCTTTCTGACTGCTCCACTCCCAGAGCTCACTCACACCCTAACTGCTCCACTCCCAGGGCTCACTCTCTCTGACTGCTCCACTCCCAGAGCTCATTCACAACGGGACTGCTCCACTCCCAGAGCTCACTCACACCCTGACTGCTCCGTTCCCAGAGCTCACTCACACCACGACTGCTCCACTCCCACGTCTCACTCTTACTCTGACTGCTCCATTCCCACAGTTCACTCTGTATCTGACTGCACCACTCCCAGAGCTCACTCTTAATCTGACGCCTTCACTCTCACAGCTCACTCATACTCTGAGTGCTCCACTCCCAAAGCTCATTCCACTCTGACTGCTCCAAGCCCAGAGCTCGCTCACTCTCTCTGACTGATCCATACCCATAGCTCACCCTGTATGTGAAAGCTCCACTACCAGAGCTCACCCACTCTCTGACACCTCCAAATCCCAAGCTCACTCACACCCTGACTTCTCCACTCCCAGAGCTCATTTTTATTCCAACACCTCAACTCCCAGACCTCACTCTTACACTGACTGCACCACTCCCAAAGCTCACTAACTCTCTGATGGATCCACTCCCATAGCTCAATCTGTATCTGACTGCTCCTGTCCCAGTGCTCACTATTATTCTAAGGCCTCCACTCCCACAGCTCACTCTTGCTCTGACTGCTCCACTCACATAGCTCACACTGTATCTGACTGCTGCACTCCCAGAGCTCACACTTACTCTGACGCCTCCATTCCCCACAGCTGACTCTCAATCTGAATGCTCCACTCCCACAGATCACTGTGTATCTGAAAGCTCCAAGCCAAGAGCTCACTCTTACTCTGACTGCTCCACTCCCACAGCTCACTCTGTACTTAACTGCTTGATTCCCATAACTCGCACTCTCTCTGACTGCTCCACATCCAGAGCTCACTCACACCCTGACGTCTGCACTCCCAGACCTCATTCTTACACTGATGCCTCCACTCACAGAACTCACCCTTACTCTGACTTCTCCACTCCCATAGCTCACTCTGTGTCTGATTGGTCCACTCCCAGAGCTCACTGTTACTCTGACGCCTCCTCTCCCAGAGCTCACCCTTACTCTGACTGCTCCACTCCCACAGCTCACTCTGTATTTAACTGCTGCACTCACGCAACTCATTCTGCATCTGACTGCTCCTCTCGCAGAGTTCACTCTCTCTCTGGCAGCTCCACTCCCACAGCTCACTCAATATCTGACGGCACCATTCCCAGAGCTAACCCTGTCTCTGAATCATCCACTCCCAGGCCTACATTCCCAAAGCTCACAGTCTCTCCGACTGCTCCACCTCCCATAGCTCACTCTCTCTCTGACTGCCACACTTCCAGAATTCACTCTCTCTCTGATGGCACCACTCCATGAGCTCACTGTCTCTCTGACTCCTC
Organism: Carcharodon carcharias; assembly: GCF_017639515.1. Classification (NCBI taxonomy): domain Eukaryota; kingdom Metazoa; phylum Chordata; class Chondrichthyes; order Lamniformes; family Lamnidae; genus Carcharodon; species Carcharodon carcharias. Next base: position 52,103,688 of record NC_054467.1, on the reverse strand, counting down.
CACTCCCAGAGCTCACTCACTCCCTGACTGCGCCACTCCCACAGCTCACTCTGTATTTGACTGCTCCACACCTAGAGCTCACTCTTACACTGGCTGCTCCACTCCCACAGCTCACCCTGTATCTGACTGCTCCACTCCCACAGCTCACTCTCTCTCTGACTGTTCCACACCCAGAGCTCACTCTCTTTCTGACTGCTCCACTCCCAGAGCTCACTCACTCTCTGACGAATCCACTCCCAAAGCTTACTCTGTATCTGACTGCTCCTGCCCCAGAGCTCACTATTATTCTGAGGCCTCCACTCCCACAGCTCACACTTACTCTGACTGCTCCACTCGCAGAGCTCACCCTTACTCTGATGCCTCGACTCCCAGAGCTCATTCTCACTCTGACTGCTCCACTCCCACAGATCACTCTGTATCTGAATGCTCCACTCCCAGGGCTCACACTCTCTCTGAATCCTCAACTCCAGGGCTCACTCTTACTCTGATGCCTCCATTCCCAGAGCTCGCTCACACCCTGATGCCTCGACGCCCAGACCTCATTCTTACACTGACGCCTCCACTCGCAGAACTGACTCTTAATCTGACTTCTCCACTCCCATAGCTCACTATGTATCTGACTGCTGCACTCCCAGAGCTCACTCTTACTCTGACTCCTCCACTCACAGAGCTCACTCTTCCGCTGACTGCTCCACCCCCACAGCTCACTCTGTATCTAACTGCTCCTGTCCCAGAGCTCACTATTATTCTGAGGCCTTCACTCCCACAGCTCACTCTTACTCTGACTGCTCCACTCGCATAGCTCACTCTATATCTGACTGCTCCACTCACAGAGCTCACTCACTCCCTGACTGCGCCACTCCCACAGCTCACTCTGTATTTGACTGCTCCACACCTGGAGCTCACTCTTACACTGGCTGCTCCACTCCCACAGCTCACCCTGCATCTGACTGCTCCACTCCCACAGCTCACTCTCTCTCTGACTGCTCCACTCCCAGAGCTCACTCACTCTCTGACGAATCCACTCCCAAAGCTTACTCTGTATTTGACTGCTCCTGCCCCAGAGCTCACTATTATTCTGAGGCCTCCACTCCCACAGCTCACTCTTACTCTGACTGCTCCACTCGCAGAGCTCACCCTTACTCTGATGCCTCGACTCCCAGAGCTCATTCTCACTCTGACTGCTCCACTCCCACAGATCACTCTGTATCTGAATGCTCCACTCCCAGGGCTCACACTCTCTCTGAATCCTCAACTCCAGGGCTCACTCTTACTCTGATGCCTCCATTCCCAGAGCTCGCTCACACCCTGATGCCTCGACGCCCAGACCTCATTCTTACACTGACGCCTCCACTCGCAGAACTGACTCTTAATCTGACTTCTCTACTCCCATAGCTCACTATGTATCTGACTGCTGCACTCCCAGAGCTCACTCTTACTCTGACTCCTCCACTCACAGAGCTCACTCTTCCGCTGACTGCTCCACCCCCACAGCTCACTCTGTATCTAACTGCTCCTGTCCCAGAGCTCACTATTATTCTGAGGCTTTCACTCCCACAGCTCACTCTTACTCTGACTGCTCCACTCGCATAGCTCACTCTACATCTGACTGCTCCACTCACAGAGCTCACTCTCTCTGGCTGCTCCACTCCCAAAGCTCACTCACTCTCTGACTGTTCCACTCCCAGAGTTCACTTCCTCTCTGACTGCTCCACTCCCACAGCTCATTCAGTATCTGACGGCACCATTCCCAGAGCTAACCCTATCTCTGAATCATCCACTCCCAGGGCTCACTTTTACTCTGATGCCTACATTCCCAAAGCTCACTCTCTCTGACTGCTCCACTCCCAGAAGTCACTCTTCCTCTGACTTCTCCACTCCCAGAGCTCACTCTGTATCTGACTGCTCCACTCCCAGAGCTGAAACTTAATCTGAAGACTCCACTCCCAGATCTCACTCTTGCTCTGACTGCTCCACTCCCACAGCTCACTCTCTCTGACTGCTCCACTCCCAGAGCTCACTCACACCCTGACTGCTCCACTCCCACATCTCACCCGGAATTTAACTGCTCTATTCCCATAACTTGCACTCTCTCTGACTGCTACACTCCCAGATTTCACTCTCTCTCTGACTGCTCCACTCCCAGGGCTCACTCTCTCTGACTGCTCCACTCCCAGAGCTCACTCTCTCTGACTGCTCCACTCCCAGAGCTCACTCACACCCTGACTGCTCCACTCCCAGAGCTCACTCACACCTTGACTGCTCCATTCCCACATCTAACTCTTACTCTGACTGCTCCACTCCCATAGCTCACACTGTATCTGACTGCACCACTCCCAGAGCTGACTCTTAATCTGACGCCTTCACTCGCACAGCTCACTCATACTCTGACTGCTCCACTTCCAAAGCTCATTCGCTCTCTGACTGCTCCAAGCCCAGGGCTCACTCTCTCTCTCTGACAGATTCACATCCACAGCTCACCCTGTATCTGACAGCTCCATTACCAGAGCTCACCCTCTCTCTGACGCCTCCAATTCCCGAGCTCACTCACACCCTGACATCTCCACTCCCAAAGCTCATTCTTACTCCAACGCCTCAACTCCCAAACCTCACTCTTAGACTGACTGCTCCACTCCCAAAGCTCACTCGCTCTCTGACGGATCCAATCCCATAGCTCAATCTGTATCTGACTGTTCCACTCCCACAGCTCACTCACACCCTGACTGCTCCACTCCCAGGGCTCACTCTCTCTGACTGCTCCACTCCCAGAGCTCACTCACAACCTGACTGCTCCACACCCATAGCTCAGTCACACCCTGACTGCTCCACTCCCACATCTCACTCTTACTCTGACTGCTCCATTCCCAGAGCTCACCTTCTCTCTGAATCCTCCAGAGCTAATTCTTAATCTGACTGCTCCACTCCCACAGCTCACTCTGTATCTGACTGCACCACTCCCAGAGCTGACTCTTAATCTGACGCCTTCACTCGCACAGCTCACTCATACTCTGAATGCTCCACTTCCAAAGCTCATTCCACTCTGACTGCTCCAAGCCCAGGGCTCACTCTCTCTCTGACTGATCCTTACCCACAGCTCACCCTGTATCTGAAAGCTCCATTACCAGAGCTCACCCTCTCTCTGACACCTCCAATTCCCGAGCTCACTCACACACTGACTGTTCCACTCCCAAAGCTTAATCTGTATCTGACTGTTCCTGTCCCAGAGCTCATCCTTACTCTGGCGCCTCCATTCCCAGAGCTGACTCTCAATCTGACTGCTCCAATCCCACAGCTCACTCTGCATCTGAATGCTCCACTCCCTGAGCTCAAACTCTCTGTATCCTCAGCTCTAGGGCTCACTCTTACTCTGATGCCTCCATTCCCAGATTTCACTCACACCCTGACATCTGTACTCCCAGACCTCATTCTTACACTGACATCTCCGCACCCAGAAGTCACTCTTACTCTGACTTCTCCACTCCCATAGCTCACTCTGTATCTGACTGTTCAACTCCCAGAGCTCACACTTACTCTGGCTGCCCCACTCCCAGAGCTCACTCTTGCTCTGACTGCTCCACTGCTACAGCTCACTCTCTCTCTGACTGTTCCACTCCCAGAGCTCACACGCTCTTGACGGCTCCACTCCCAGCGCTCACTCTCTCTCTGACTGCTCCACTCCCAGAGCTCACTATCTCCCGGACGACTACACTCCCAGAGCGCACTCTTACTCTGACTGCACCACTCCCACATCTCACACTGTATCTGACTGCTCCATTCCCACAGCTCACCCTGAATCTAACTGCTCCATTCCCATAACTTGCACTCTCTCTGACTGCTCCACTCCCAGAGTTCACTCTCTCTCTGACTGCTCAACTCCCAGGGCTCACTCTCTCTGACTGCTCCACTCCCAGAGCTCACTCACACCCTGACTACTCCACTCCCAGGGCTCACTCTCTCTGACTGCTCCACTCCCAGAGCTCACCCTTACTCTGATGCCTCCATTCCCAGAGCTGACTCTGAATGCTCGACTCCCACAGCTCACTCTGTATCTGACTGCTCCACTCCCAGAGCTCAAAATTAGTCTGATGAATCCACCCCCAGAGCTCCCTCTTGGTCTGACTGCTCCACTCCCACAGCTCACTCACACCCTGACTGCTCCACTCCCAGGGCTCACTCTCTCTGACGGCTCCACTCCCAGAGCTCACTCACAACCTGACTGCTCCACTCCCAGAGCTCACTCACACCCTGACTGCTCCACTCCCACATCTCACTCTTACTCTGACTGCTCCATTCCCAGAGCTCACCCTCTCTCTGAATCCGCCAGAGCTGATTCTTAATCTGACTGCTCCATTCCCACAGCTCACTATGTATCTGACTGCTCCACTCGCACAGCTCACTCTGTATCTGACTGCTCCACTCGCACAGCTCACTCTGTATCTGAATGCTCCTCTCACTGAGCTCACACTCTCTCTGAATCCTCAACTCTAGGGCACACTCTTACACTGATCCCTCCGATCCCAGATTTCACTCACGCCCTGACATCTGCACTCCCAGATCTCAATCTTACACTGACGCCTCCGCACCCAGAACTCACTCTTCCTCTGACTTCTCCACTCCCATAGCTCACTCTGTATCTGACTGCTCCACTCCCAGAGCTCACAATTACTCTGAAGACTCCACTCCCACAGCTCACTCAAAATGTAACTGCTCCACTCACGCAGCTCATTCTGTATCTGACTGCTCCACTTGCAGTGCTCACTCTCTCTCTCTGGCTGCTCCACTCCCAAAGCTCACTCACTCTCTGACTGCTCCACTCCCAGAGTTCACTTTCTCTCTGACTGCTCCACTCCCACAGCTCACTCAATATCTGACAGCACCATTCCCAGAGCTAACCGTATCTCTGAATCATCCACTCCCAGGCCTAACTCTTACTCTGAAGCCTCCATTCCCAAAGCTCACTGTCTCTCTGACTGCTCCACCTCCCATAGCTCATTCTCTGTCTAACTGCTCCACTTCCAGAGTTCACTCTCTCCCTGACAAAACCACTCCCAGAGCTCACTGTCTCTCTGACTGCTCCACTCCCAGAGCTCACTCAAACCCTTACTGCTCCACTCCCAGAGCTCACTCACACCCTGACTGCTCCATTCCCAAATCTAACTCTTACTCTGACTGCTCCATTCCCAGAGCTCACCCTCTCTCTGAATCTGCCAGAGCTGATTCTTAATCTGACTGCTCCACTCCCACAGCTCACTCTGTATCTGACTGCACCACTCCCAGAGCTGACTCTTAATCTGACGCCTTCACTCGCACAGCTCACTCATACTCTGACTGCTCCACTTCCAAAGCTCATTCGCTCTCTGACTGCTCCAAGCCCAGGGCTCACTCTCTCTCTCTGACAGATCCACATCCACAGCTCACCCTGTATCTGACAGCTCCATTATCAGAGCTCACCCTCTCTCTGACGCCTCCAATTCCCGAGCTCACTCACACCCTGACTTCTCCACTCCCAAAGCTTATTCTTACTCCAACGCCTCAACTCCCAAACCTCACTCTTAGACTGACTGCTCCACTCCCAAAGCTCACTCGCTCTCTGACGGATCCACTCCCATAGCTCAATCTGTGTCTGACTGTTCCATTGCCACAGCTCACTCACACCCTGACTGCTCCACTCCCAGGGCTCACTCTCTCTGACTGCTCCACTCCCAGAGCTCACTCACAACCTGACTGCTCCACACTCATAGCTCGCTCACACCCTGACTGCTCCACTCCCACATCACACTCTTACTCTGACTGCTCCATTCCCAGATCTCACCTTCTCTCTGAATCCTCCAGAGCTGATTGTTAATCTGACTGCTCCACTCCGACAGCTCACTCTGTATCTGACTGCACCACTCCCAGAGCTCACTCTTAATCTGACGCCTTCACTCGCAGAGTTCACTCATACTCTGAATGCTCCACTCACAAACTCATTCTACTCTGACTGCTCCAAGCCCAGGGCTCACTCTCTCTCTGACTGATCCATACCCACAGCTCACCCTGTATCTGAAAGCTCCATTACCAGAACTCACCCTCTCTCTGACACCTCCAATTCCCGAGCTCACTCACACACTGACTGCTCCACTCCCAAAGCTCACTAACTCTCTGATGGATCCACTCCCATAGCTCAATCTGTATGTGACTGCTCCTGTCCCAGAGCTCACTATTATTCTGACTGCTCCACTCCCACAGGTCACTGTTACTCTGACTGCTCCACTCGCATAGCTTATTCTGTATCTGACTGCTCCACTCCCAGAGCTCACCCTTACTCTGGCGCCTCCATTTCCAGAGCTGACTCTCAATTTGAATGCTCCACTCCCACAGCTCACTCTGTATCTGACTGCTCCACTTGCATAGCTCACTCTGTATCTGAATGCTCCACTCCCTGAGCTCACACTCTCTCTGTATCCTCAGCTCTAGGGCTCACTCTTACTCTGATGCCTCCATTCCCAGATTTCACTCACACCCTGACATCTGCACTCCCAGACCTCATTCTTACACTGACGTCTCCGCACCCAGAACTCACTCTTACTCTGACTTCTCCACTCCCATAGCTCACTCTGTATCTGACTGTTCCACTCCCAGAGCTCACACTTACTCTGAAGCCTCCACACCCAGAGCTCACTCTTGCTCTGACTACTCCACTCCCACAGCTCACTCTAGATGTAACTGCTCCACTCATGCAGCTCATTCTGTATCTGACTGCTCCACTCACAGAGCTCACTCACTCTCTCTCGCTGCTCCACTCCCAAAGCTCACTCACTCTCTGACTGCTCCACTCCCAGAGTTCACTTTCTCTCTGACTGCCCCACTCCCAGAGCTCACACTTACTCTGACTTCTTCATTCCCAGAGGTCAGTCACACCCTGACTGCTCCACTACCAGAGCTCACACTTACTCTGATGCCTTCACTCCCAGACCTTACTCATACTCTGACTGCTCCACACCCAGGGCTCACTCTCTCTCTGACTGCTCCACTCGCACAGCTCACTCTTTATCTAACGGAAACATTACCAGTGCTCACCCTCGCACTGAATCCTCCACTCCCACAGCTCACTCACACCCTGACTGGTCCACTCCCAGTGCTCAATCTTATTCTGATGCGTCCACTCCCAGAGGTCACTCTTAATCTGACTGCTCCATTCTCACAACTCAATCTGATTCTGACTACTGCACTCTCAGTGCTCAGTCTTCCTCTGAAACCACCACTCCCACAGCTCACTCTTACTCTGATGCCTTCATACCCAGAGCTCACTCACAACCTCACTGCCCCAATCCCAATGCTCACTCGCTCTCAGACTGCTCCATCCCACAGCTCACTCTCTCCCTAATTGCTGCACTCCCAGTGTTCACTCTTACTTTGACTGCTCCACTCTGAGAGCTCACACTTACTCTGACGCCTACACTCCCAGAGCTCACTCACACCTTGACTGCTCCACTCCCAAAGCTCACTTGCTCTCTGACTGCTCCTCTCCCAGCGCTCACTTTCTCTCTGACCGCTCCACTCCCAGAGCTCACTCACAACCTGACTTCTCCACTCCCATAGCTTACTCAATATCTGACGGCACCATTCCCAGATCTCATCCTTTCTCTGAATCCTCCACTCCCAGAGCTCACTCACACACTGACTGCTCCACTCCCAGAGCTCAATGTCTCTCTTACCACTTCACTTACAGATCTCACTCATACCCAGATTGCTGCACTCCCACGGCTCACTCATACACTGAATGCTCCACTGCCAAAGCTCATTCGCTCTCTGACTGCTCCACTCCCTTAGCTCACTCTGTATCTGACTGCTCCACTCCCAGAGCTCACATTTACTCTGACACCTCCACTCCCAGAGCTCACTAATACTGACTGCTCCACTCCCACAGCTCACTCTACATCTGACAGCACCACTCCCAGTGCTCACTCTTGCTCTGACGCCTCCACTCTCAGACCTCACACTTAGACTGACTCCTCCACTCCCAGAGCTCACTCACACCCTGACTGTTCCACTTTCACAGCTCCCTCTTACTCTGACGCCTCCACTCCCAGATCTGACTTTTACACTGACTGCTCCACTCCCAAAGCGCACCCTTAACTGACTGCTCCACTCCCAAAGCTCACTCTGTATCTGACGGCTCCACTCCCAAAGCTCACACACACCGTGACTACTCCACTTCCAGAGCTCGAGGTTACTATGATGCCTCCACTCCCATAACTCACTCTCTCTCTGTCTGCTCCACTCCCAGAGCTCACTCACAGCCTGATTGCTGCAGTCCCAAAGCTCACCCTCTTTCTCACTGCAACAGGTCCAGAGCTCATCTTCTGTCTGAATCCTCCACTCCCAGAGCTCACTCACACACTGACTGCTCCACTCCCAGAGCTCAATCTCTCTCTTACTGCTTCACTTACAGATCTCACTCACAGCCAGATTGCTGCACTCCCACAGCTCACTCATACTCTGACTGCTCCACTCCCAAAGCTCATTCGCTCTCTGACTGCTCCACTCAGCGGCTTACTTTCTCGCTGACTGCTCCACTCCCATAGCTCACTCTTATTTTGACTGCTCCATTCCCAGAGCTCACACTTACTCTGACGTCTCCAATCTCAGACCTCACACTTAGACTGAGTCCTCCACTCCCGGTGCTCACTCACACCCTGACTGTTCCACTTCCACAGCTCACTCTTACTCTGATGTTTCCACTCCCAGATCTCACTCATACTCTGACTGCTCCACACCCAGGGCTCACTCTCTCTGACTGCTCCACTCGCGCAGCTCACTCTCTCCCTGACTGCTGAACTCCCAGAGCTCACTCTTACTCTGACGCCTCCACTCCCAGAGCTCACACTTACTCTGACGCCTTCATTCCCAGAGCTCAGTCACACCCTGACTGCTCCACTACCAGAGCTCACACTTACTCTGATGCCTTCACTCCCAGATCTCACTCATACTCTGACTGCTCCACACCCAGGGCTCACTCTCTCTCTGACTGCTCCACTCGCGCAGCTCACTCTCTCCCTGACTGCTCCACTCCCAGATCTCACACTTACGCTGATGCCTACACTCCCAGAGCTCACTCACACCCTGACTGCTCCATTGCCAAAGCTGACTCGCTCCCTGACTGCTCCACTCCCAGAGCTCACTTCCTCTCTGACCGTTCCACTCCCAGAGTTCACTCACAACCTGACGGCTCCACTCCCATAGCTCACTCAATATCTGATGGCACCATTCCCAGATCTCATCCTTTCTCTGAATCCTCCACTCGCGGGCTCACTCTTACTCTGAGGCCTGCATTCCCACAGCTCACTCTTATCTGACTGCTCCACTCCCAAAGCTCACTCTCTGTCTGACTGCTCCACTCACACAGTCACCCTTTATCTGACGGAACTATTACCAGAGCTCAACCTCTCTCTGAATCCTCCACTCCCAGAACTCACTCACACCCTGTCTGCTCCACTTCCAGTGCTCAATCTTACTCTGATGGCTACACTCCCAGAACTCACTCTTCGTCTGACTGCTCCACTCTCACAGCTCACTCTGATTCTGACTACTCCACTCCCAGAGCTCGCTCTTACTCTGACACCTCCATTCCCACAGCTCACTCTCTCCCTGACTGCTGCACTCCCAGTGCTCACTCTTACTTTGACTGCTCGACTCCCACAGCTCACTCTGTATCTGACTGCTCCACTCCCAGAGCTCACACTTACTCAGACGCCTGCACTCCCAGAGCTCACTCACACCCTGACTGCTCCACTCCCAAAGCTCAGTCATTCTCTGACTGCTCCACTCCCAGAGCTCACTCAATACCTGACGGCACCATTCCCAGATCTCATCATTTCTCTGAATCCTCCACTCCCGGGCTCACTCTTACTCTGATGCCTGCATTCCCACAGCTCACTCTTATCTGACTGCTTTACTCCCAAAGCTCACTCACATCCTGATTACTCCACTCCCAGAGCTCAATCTTACTATGATGCCTCCACTCCCATAGCTCACTCTCTCTCTTACTGCTCCACTCCCAGAGCTCACTCTGTATCTGACTGCTCCACTCCCAGAGCTCACTCTGTATCTGACTGCTCCACTCCCAGTGCTCAATCTTATTCTGATGCCTCCACTCCCAGAGCTCCCTCTTAGTCTGACTACTCCACTGTCACAGCACACTCTGATTCTGACTACTGCACTCCCAGAGCTCAGTCTTCCTCTGAAACCTCCACTCCCACAGCTCACTCTTACTCTGACTGCTCCACTGCCACAGCTGACTCTGTATCCGACTGCTCCATTCCCAGAGCTCACACTTACACTGACGCCGACACTCCCAGAGCTCACTCAAACCCTGACTGCTCCACTCCCAAAGATCAGTCGTTCTCTGACTGCTCCACTCCCAGAGCTCACTCACAACCTGACTGCTCCACTCCCCTAGCTTATTCAATATCTGACGGCACCATTCCCAGATCTCATCCTTTCTCTGAATCCTCCACTCCTGGGCTCACTCTTACTCTGAGGCCTGCATTACCACACCTCACTCTTATCTGACTGCTCCACTCCCAAATCTCACTCTGTATCTGATGGCTCCACTCCCAAAGCTCACACACACCCTGACTATTCCACTTCCAGAGCTCAATGTTACTATGACGCCTCCACTCCCAGAACTCACTCTCTCTCTGACTGCTCCACTCCCAGAGCTCACCCACAGCCTGACTGCTGCAGTCCCAAAGCTCACTCTCTTTCTGACTCCTCCAGGTCCAGAGCTCACCTTCTGTCTGAATCTCCCACTCCCAGAGCTCACACACTGACTGCTCCACTCCCAGAGCTCAATCTCTCTCTTACTGCTTCACTTACAGATCGCATTCACACACAGATTGCTGCACTCCCAGAGCTCACTCATACTCTGACTGATCCACTCCCTAAGTTCATTCGCTCTCTGACTGCCCCACTCAGCGGCTCATTCTCTTTCTGACTGCTCCACTCCCATAGCTCACTCTGTATCTGACTGCTCCACTCCCAGAGATCACACTTACTCTGACGCCTCCACTCCCAGAGCTCACTCATACTGACTGCTCCACGCCCACAGCTCACTCTGTATCTGACTGCTCCACTCCCAGTGCTCACTCTTTCTCTGACGCCTCCACTCTCAGACCTCACTCATACTCTGACTGCTCCATACCCAGGGCTCACTCTCTCTCTGACTGCTCTACTCCCTGATCTCACACTTACGCTGACGCCTACACTCCCAGAGCTCACTCACACCCTGACTGCTCCATTGCCAAAGCTGACTCGCTCCCTGACTGCTCCACTCCCAGAGCTCACTTCCTCTCTGACCGTTCCACTCCCAGAGTTCACTCACAACCTGACGGCTCCACTCCCATAGCTCACTCAATATCTGATGGCACCATTCCCAGATCTCATCCTTTCTCTGAATCCTCCACTCGCGGGCTCACTCTTACTCTGAGGCCTGCATTCCCACAGCTCACTCTTATCTTATCTTATCAACTCTTTCTTGGACTCGAACTCAAGTTCTGTCGAAGGGTCATGAGGACTCGAAACGTCAACTCTTTTCTTCTCCGCCGATGCTGCCAGACCTGCTGAGTTTTTCCAGGTAATTCTGTTTTTGTTTCACTCTTATCTGACTGCTCCACTCCCAAAGCTCACTCTCTATCTGACTGCTCCACTCACGCAGCTCACCCTTTATTTGATGGAACTATTACCAGAGCTCAACCTCTCTCTGAATCCTCCACTCCCAGAGCTCACTCACACCCTGTCTGCTCCACTCCCAGTGCTCAATCTTACTCTGATGGCTAAACTCCCAGAACTCACTCTTAGTCTGACTGCTCCACTCTCACAGCTCACTCTGATTCTGACTACTCCACTCCCAGAGCTCGCTCTTACTCTGACACCTCCATTCCCACAGCTCAATCTCTCCCTGACTGCTGCACTCCCAGTGCTCACTCTTACTTTGACAGCTCGAATCCCACAGCTCACTCTGTATCTGACTGCTCCACTCCCAGAGCTCACACTTACTCAGACGCCTGCACTCCCAGAGCTCACTCACACCCTGACTGCTCCACTCCCAAAGCTCACTCTCTCTCTGACTGCTCCACTCCCAGAGCTCACTCACAGCCTGATTGCTCCACTCCCAGAGCTCACTCTATCTCTGACTGCTCCATGCCCAGAGGTCACCTTCTGACTGAATCGTCCACTCCCAGAGCTCACTCACAGCCTGATTGCTCCACTCCCACAGCTCACTCTCTCTCTGACTGCTCCACTCCCAGAGCTCATTCGCTTTCTGACTGCTCCACTCAAACGGCTCACTCTCTCTCTCTGACTGCTCCACTCCCACGGCTCACTCTGTATCTGACTGCTCCACTCCCAGTGCTCAATCTTATTCTGATGCCTCCACTCCCAGAGCTCCCTCTTAGTCTGACTACTCCACTGTCACAGCACACTTTGATTCTGACTACTGCACTCCCAGAGCTCAGTCTTCTTCTGAAACCTCCACTCCCACAGCTCACTCTTACTCTGATTGCTCCACTGCCGCAGCTGACTCTGTATCTGACTGCTCCACTCCCAGAGCTCACACTTACTCTGACGCCGACACTCCCAGAGCTCACTCACATCCTGACTGCTCCACTCCCAAAGCTCACTCGCTCTCTGACTGCTCCACTCCCAGAGCTCACTCTTAGTCTGACTGCTTCACTCTCACAGCTCACTCTGATTCTGACTACTGCACTCCCTGAGCTCAGTCTTCCTCTGAAACCACCACTCCCACAGCTCACTCTTACTCTGATTGCTCCACTGCCACAGCTGACTCTGTATATGACTGCTCCATTCCCAGAGCTCACTCTTATCCGGATGCCTTCACACCCAGAGCTCACTCACAACCTCACTGCCCCACTTCCAATACTCACTCATTCTCTGACTGCTCCACTCCCACAGCTCACTCTCTCCCTGACTGCTGCACTCCCAGAGCTCACTCTTACTTTGACTACTCCACTCCCACAGCTCACTCTGTATCTGACTGCTTCCCACCAAGAGCTCACTCTTACTCTGATTCGTTCACTCCCAGAGCTCAGTCACACCCTGACTGCTCCACCACCTGAGCTCACACTTACTCATAATGCCTTCACTCCCAGATCTCACTCATAATCCGACTGCTCCACTCCCAAAGCTCACTTTCTCTCTGACCGTTCCACTCCCAGAGCTCACTCACAACCTGATGGCTCCACTCCCATAGCTCACTCAATATCTGACGGCACCATTCCCAGATCTCATCCTTTCTCTGAATCCTCCACTCCTGGGCTCACTCTTAATCTGAGGCCTGCATTCCCACAGCTCACTCTTATCTCACTGCTCCACTCACAAAGTTCACACTGTATCTGACTGCTCCACTCCCAGAGATCACACTTACTCTGACGCCTCCACTTCCAGAGCTCACTCACACCCTGACTGTTCCACTCCCACAGCTCACTCTTACTATGATGCCTCTACTCCCTAAGTTGCCTCTTACACTGACTGCACCACTCCCAAAGCTCACTCTTACTCTGTCTGCTCCACTCCCACAGCTCACTCTGTGTCTGACTGCTCCAATCCCAGAGCACACCCTTACTCTGATTGCTCCACTCCCACAGCTCACTCTGTATTTGACTGCTTCCCACCAAGAGCTCACTCTTACTCCGATACGTTCACTCCCAGAGCTCAGTCACACCCTGACTGCTCCACCACCTGAGCTCACACTTACTCATAATGCCTTCACTCCCAGATCTCACTCATACTCTGACTGCTCCACTCCCAAATCTCAGTCGCTCTCTAACTGCTCCACACCCAGGGCTTACTCTCACCCTGACTGCTGCACTAGCGCAGCTCAATCTGTATCTGACGGAAACATTGCCAGAGCTCAACATCTCTCTGAGTCCTCCACTCCCAGAGCTCACTCACACCCTGATTGCTCCACTCCCAGTGCTCAATTTATTCTGATGCCTCCGCTCCCAGAGCTCACTCTTAATCTGACTGCTCCACTCTCACAGCTCACTATGATTCGGACTACTCCACTCCCAGAACTCAGACTTACTCTGATTGCTCCACCGCCACAGCTGACTCTGTATCTGACTGCTCCACGAACAGAGCCCACTCTTACTCTGAGGCCTTCACTCCCAGAGCTGACTCACACCCTGACTGCTCCACTCCCAAAGCTGACTCGCTCTCTGACTGCTCCACTCCCACGCTCACTCTCTACCTGACTGCTGCACTCCCAAAGCTCACTCTTACTTTGACTGCTCCACTCCCACAGCTCACTCTGTATCTGACTGCTCCACTCCCAGAGCTCATACTTACTCTGACGTCTCCAGTCTCAGACCTCACCCTTGCACTGACTCCTCCACTCCCAAAACTCACTCACACCATGACTGTTCCACTTCCACAGCTCACTCTTTCTCTGACGTCTCCACTCCGAGAGCTGACTCTTACTCTGACTGCTCCACCCCAAAACTTACTCTTACTCTGACTACTCCACTCCCATAGCTCACTCTGTATCTGACTGCTCCACTCCCAGAGCTCACACTTACTCTGACGTCTCCAGTCTCAGACCTCACCCTTGCACTGACTCCTCCACTCCCAGAGCTCATTCACACCATGACTGTTCCACTTCCACAGCTCACTATTACTTTGACGTCTCCACTCCGAGAGCTGACTTTTACTCTGACTGCTCCACCCCAAAACTTACTCTTACTCTGACTACTCCACTCCCATAGCTCACTCTGTATCTGACTGATCCACTCTCAGACCTCACACTGACACTGACTCCTTCACTCCCAGAGCTCACTCACACCCTGACTGTTCCACTCCCACAGCTCACTCTTTCTCTGACGCCACCACTCCCAGAGCTGACTCTTACACTGACTGCTCCACTCCCAGATCTCACTCTTACTCTGACTGCTCCACTCCCACAGCTCACTCTGTATCTGACTGCTCCACTCCCGCAGCTCACACTTACACTGACGCCTTCGCTCCCAGAGCTCAGTCACACCGTGACTGCTCCACTACCAGAGCACACATTTACTCTGATGCCTTCACTTCATGCGCTCACTCATATTCTGACTGCTCCACTCCCAAATCTCAGTCGCTCTCTGACCGTTCCACTCCTAAAACTCACTCTGTACCTGACGGAAGCATAACCAGAGCTCACCCTCTCTCTGAACCCTCCACTCCCAGAGATCAATCACACCCTGACTGCTCCACTCCCAGTGCTCAATCTTACTCTAATGCCTCCACTCCCAGAGCTCCCTCTTAGCCTGACTGCTCCACTCTCACAGCTCACTCTGATACTGACTACTCCACTCCCAGAGCTCAGTGTTACTGTGACACCTCCACTCCCACAGCTCACTCTGAATGCTCCAACGCCACAGCTCACTCTGTATCTGACTGCCCCACTCCCAGATATCGCTCTTACTTTGACGCCTTTACTCCCAGAGCTCTCCTTACTCTGACTGCTCCACTCCCAAAGCTCATTCGCTTTCTGACTGCTCCTCTCCCAGGGCTCAATCTCTCTTTGACCTCTCCAGTCCCATAGCTCACTCTGTATCTGACGGCTCCAGTACTAGTGCTCACCCTCTCCCTGAATCCTCCACTCTCCGAGTTCACTCACACCCTGACAGCTCCACTCCCAGTGCTCAATCTTACTCTGATGCCTCCACTCCCAAAGCTCACTCCCTCTCTGACTGCTTCACGCCGAGAGCTCTCCTTCTGTCTGAATCCTCCACTACCAGAGCTCAGTCACTCATTGACTGCTCCACTCCCAGAGTTCAATCTCTCTCTGACTGCTTCACTTACAGATCTCACTCACACCCAGTTTTCTCCACTCCCACAGCTGCCTCTATATCTGACGCCTTCACTCCCAGAGCTCACTCTTACTCTGACTGCTCGACTCTCAAAGGTCATTCGCTCTCTGACTGCGCCTCTCCCAGGGCTCACTCTCTCTCTGACTGCTCCAGTCCCACAGCGCACTCTGTATCTGACAGCTCCATTACTAGAGCTTACCCTCTCTCTGAATCCTCCACTCCCATTGCTCGCTCTCACGCTGACTGTGCCACTCCCAGAGTTCAATCTCTCTCTGACTGCTTCACTTACAGATCTCACTCACAACCTGACTGCTCAACTTCCATAGCTTACTCAATATCTGACGGCAACATTCTCAGATCTCATCCTTTCTCTGAATCCTCCACTCCCAGAGCTCAATCTTACTTTGACTGCTCCACTCCCACAGCTCATTCGCTCTCTGACTGTTCCACACCCAGGGCTACCTCTCTCTGATTGATCCACTTCCACAGCTCACTTTGTATCTGACGGATACATTAGCAGAACTCACCTTCTCTCTGAATCCTCCACGCCCAGTGCTCACTCACACCCTGACTGCTCCACTCCCAGTGCTCAATCTTACTCTGCTGCCTCCACTCCCAGAGCTCACTCTTAGTCTGACAGCTCCACCCTCACAGTTAAATCTGTTTCTGACTGCTCCACTCCCAGATCTCACTCTGTATGTGACTGCTCCAATCCCATAATTCACCCTCTCTCTGACTGCTCCACTCCCAGAGCTCAATCTGTATTTGATTGCTCCACTCCCACAGCTCACTCTTATTCTGACGCCTCCACTCCCAGAGCTCACTCTTTGACTGTTGCACTCCCACAGCTCCGACTTTCAGACTGCTCCACTCCCACAGCTCACTCTGTATCTGACTGCTCCACTCCCAGAGCTCCCTCTTAATCTGACGCCTCCACTCCCAGAGCTCACTCTTACTTTGACTGTTCCACTACCAGAGCTCCACCTTTCAGACTGATCCACTCCCACAGCTCATTCTGTAACCAACTGCTTCCCTCCCAGCGCTCACCTTCTCTCTGAATCCTCCACTCCCAGAGCTCAATCTTACTCAGCTGCCTCCACTCCCAGAGCTCACTCTTAGTCTGACAGCTCCACTCTCACAGCTAAATCTGTTTCTGACTGCTCCACTCCCAGACCTCACTCTGTATCTGACTGCTCCACTCCCACAGCTCAGTCTTAATCTAAAGCCTCCATTCCCAGAGCTCACTCTTACTTTGACTGTTCCACTCCCACAGCTCCGCCTTTCAGACTGCACCACTCCCACAGCTCACTCTGTATCTGACTGCTCCACTCCCAGAGCTCACATTTACTCTGACCCCTTCACTCCCAGAGCTCACTTACACGCTGACTGCTCCATTCCCAGAGCTCACTTTCACTCTGACCGCTCCAATCCCAGAGCTCACTCACAACATGACTGCTATACTCCCATAGCTTACTCAATATCTGATGGCACCATTCTCAGATCTCATCCTTTCTCTTAATCCACCACTCCCAGAGCTCAATCTTACTTTGACTGTTCCACTCCCACAGCGCCGCCTTTCAGACTGCTCCACTCCCACAGCTCACTCTGTGTCTGACTGCTCCACTCCCAGAGCTCAATCACTCTCTTACTGCTTCACTTACAGATCTCACTCACACCCAGATTGCTGCACTCCCCCAGCTCACTCATACTCTGACTGCTCCACTCCCAAAACTCATTCACTTTCTGACTGCTCCACTCAAATGGCTCATACTCTCTCTGATTGCCCCACTCCCAGAGCTCACTCTGTATCTGACTGGTTCACTCCCAGAGCTCACACTTACTCTGGCGTCTCCACTCCCAGAGCTCACTCATACTGACTGCTCCACTCCCACAGCTCACTCTGTACCTGACAGCTCCAATCCCACAGCTCACTCTTACTCTGTCGCCTCCACTCTCAGACCTCACACTTACACACCCTGACTGCTCCACTACCAGGGCTTACACTTATTCTGATGCCTTCACTCCCAGAGCTCACTCATTCTCTGACTGTTCCACTCCCAAATCTCTGTCGCTATCTGACTGCTCCACACCCAGCGCTCACTCACTCTCTTTCTGACTGCTCCACTTGCACAGCTCACTCTTTATCTGATGGAACCATTAACAGAGCTCACCCTCTCTCTGAATCCTCCACTCCCAGAGCTCACTCACAACCTGACTATTCCACTCCCAGAGCTCAAATGTACTATGACACCTCCACTCCCATAGCTTACTCTCTCTCTGACTGCTCCACTCCGAAAGCTCACTCACAGCCTGATTTCTCCAGTCCCAAAGCTCCCTCTCTCTCTGACTATTCCAAGCCCAGAACTCATCTTCTGTCTGGATCCTCCACTCCCAGAGCTCACTCTTATTCTGACTGCTCCACTCCCACAGCTCTCTCCGTATCTGACTGCTCCTATCCCAGAGCTCACTCATACTCTGACTGCTCCACTGCCAAAGCTCAGTCACTCTCTGACTGCTCCACACCCAGGGCTCGCTCTCTCTCTGACTGCGCTACTCCCGCAGCTCACTGTTTATCTGACGGAACCATTACCAGAGCTCACCATCTCTCTGAATCCTCCATTCCCAGAGATCACTCACACGCTGATTGCTCCAGTACCAATGCTCAATCTTACTCTGATGCCTCCACTCTCACAGCTCACTCTGTATAAGACTGCTCCACTCCCATAGCTCACACTTACTCTGACGTCTTCACTCCCAGAGCTCACTCAGACCCTGACTGCTCCACTCCCAAAGCTCACTTTGTCTCTGACTGCTCCACTCCCAGAGCTCACTCACAATCTGACTGTTCCACTCCCATAGCTTACACAATATCTGACAGCACCATTCCCAGATCTCATCCTTTCTCTGAATCTTCCACTCCCGGGCTCACTCTTAATCTGAGGCCTGCATTCCCAGAGTTCACTCTTATCTGACTTCTCCACTCCCAAAGCTCACTCTGTATCTGACTGCTCCACTCCCAAAGATCACTCACACCCTGACTTCTCCACTCCCAGAGCTCAATCTTACTATGATGCCTCCACTCCCATAGCTCACTCACACACTGACTGCTCCACTCCCAGAGATCAATCTCTCTCTTACTGCTTCACTTACAGATCTCACTCACACCCAGATTGCTGCATTCCGACATCTCACTCATACTCGGAGTGCTCCACTCCCAGAGCTCACTCTTATCTGACTACTCCACTCCGACAGCTCACTCTGTATCTGACTGCTCCACTCCCAAAGCTCAATCACCCTCTGACTGCTCCACTCCCACAGCTCACTCTGTTTCTGACTGCTCCACTTCTAGAGCTCACACTTACTCTGACGCCTTCACTCCCAGAGCTCGCTCTCACCCTGACAGCGCCATTCCCAGAGCACACACTTACTCTGACACCTACACTCCCAGAGCTCACTCATACTCGGACTGCTCCACTCCCAAAGCTCACTCTCTCTCTGACTGCTCCACTCCCACAGCTTACTTTGTATCTGACGGATCCATTACCACAACTCAGCCTCTCTCTGAATCCTCCACTCCCACTGCTCATTCACACCCTGACTGCTCCACTCCCAGTGCTCAATCTTACTCTAATGCTTCCACTCCCAGAGCTCACTCTTAGTCTGACAATTCCACTCTCACAGCTAAATCTGTTTCTGACTGCTCCACTCCCACACTTCACTCTGTATTTGACTGCTCCACTCCCACACCTCACTCTGTATTTGACTGCTCCACTCCCACAGCTCACTCTGTATCTGACTGCTCCGTCCGACAGCTCATTCACTCCCTGACTTCTGCACCCCCATAGCTCAATCTGTAACTGACTGCTCCACTCCCAGAGCTCACACTTAATCTGACGCCTCCACTCCCAGAGCTCACTCTGACTTTAACTGTTCCACTCCCACCGCTCCGCCTTTCAGACTGCTCCACTCCCAGAGCGCCTTCTGTAACCTATTGCTTCCCTCCCAGAGCTCACCCTCTCTCTGAATACTCCACTCCCAGAGGTCACTCACACCCTGACTGCTCCACTCCCAAGGTTCACTCTCTCTCTGACTGCTTCAGTTACAGAGATCACTCACACCCTGACTGCTCCAGTCCCACAGCTCACTCTGTATCTGACTGCTCCAATCCCAGAGCACTTTCTCGCTCTCTCTTAGTGATTCACTCCCTGATATCACCCTCTCTGAGTGATCCACTCCTAGAGCTCAATCTCTCCCTGACTCCTCCACTCCCAGTGCTCACTCACACCCTGACTGCTCCACTCCCAAAGCTCACTCGCTCTCTGACTGCTCCACTCCCAGAGTTCACTTTCTCTGACCGCTCCACTCCCAGAGCTCACTCTCAAGCTGACTGCTCCACTCCCATAACTTACTCAATATCTGACGGCACCATTCCCAGATCTCATCCTTTCTCTGAATCCTCCACTCCCGGGCTCACCCTTACTCTAAGGGCTGCAGTCCCAGAGCTCACTCTTAACTGACTGCTCCACTCCCAAAGCTCACTCTGTATCTGACTGGTCTAATCCCAAAGCTCACTCACACCTTGACTACTCCAAACCCAGAGCTCAATCTTACTATGACGCCTACACTCACATAGCTCACTGTCCCTCTGACTGCTCCACTCACAGAGCTCACTCACAGCCTGATTGCTCCACTCCCAAAGCTCACTCTCTCTCTGACTGCTCCACGCCCAGAGCTCACCTTCTGTCTGAATATTCCTCACCCAGAGCTCACTCACACACTGACTGCTCCACTTCCAGAGTCAATCTCTCTCTTCCTGCTTCACTTACAGATCTCGCTCACACCCAGATTGCTGCACTCCCACAGATCAGTCATACTCTGACTGCTCCACTCCCAAAGCTTATTCGCACTATGACTGCTCCACTCAAATGTCTCACCCTCTCTCTGACTGCTCCACACCCAAATCTCACTTTTATTTTGACTGCTCCCCTCCTACAGCTCACTCTGTATCTGACAGCTCCACTCCCAGAGCTCACACTTACTCTGATACCTTCACACCCCGAGCTCACTCACACCCGGACTGCTCCACTCCCAGGGCTCACTCTTACTCTGATGCCTTCTCTCCCAGAGCTCACTCACACACTGACTGCTCCACTCCCAAAGCTCACTTGCTCTCTGACTGCTCCACTCCCACAGCTCACTCTCTCCCTGACTGCTCTACTCCCAAAGTTCACTCGTTCTCTGACTGCTCCACACCCAGAGCTCACTTTCTCTCTGACCGCTCCACTTCCAGAGCTCACTCACAACCTGACTGCTCCACTCCCATTGCTCACACAATATTTGACAGCACCATTCCCAGATCTCATCATTTCTCTGAATCCTCCACTCCCGGGCTCACTCTTACTCTGAGGCCTGCATTCCCAGAGTTCACTCTCATCTGACTGCTCCACTCCCAAAGCTGACTCACAGCCTGACTACTCCACTCCCAGAGCTAAATCTTACTCTATCATACTCTAACGCCTCCACTCCCGTAGCTCACTCTCTCTCTGATTGCTCCACACCCACAGCTCACCTTGTATCTGACGGATATATTAGCAGAACTCACCCTCTCTCTGAATCCTCCACGCCCAGTGCTCACCCACACCCTGACTGCTCCACTCCCAGTGCTCAATCTTACTCTGCTGCCTCCACACTGACAGCTCCACTCTCACAGCTAAATCTGTTTCTGACTGCTCCACTCCCAGACCTCACTCTGTATCTGACTGCTCCAATCCCACAATTCACCCTCTCTCTGACTGCTCCACTCCCAGAGCTCACTCTTACTTTGACTGTTCCACTCCAACAGCTCCGCCTTTCAAACTGCAACACTCCCACAGCTCACTCTGTATCTGACTGCTCCACTCCCAGAGCTCACTCTTAATCTGACGCCTCCACCCCCAGAGCTCACTCTTACTTTGACTGTTCCACTCCCAGAGCTCCGCCTTTCAGACTGCTCCACTGCCACAGCTCATTCTGTTACCAACTGCTTCCCTCCCAGAGCTCACCTTCTCTCTGAATCCTCCACTCCCAGAGCTCACTCAGACCCTGACTGCTCCACTCCCAAAGTTCACTCTCTCCCTGTCTGCTCCACTCCTAGAGCTCACTCTCTCTCTGACTGCTTCAGTTACAGAAATCACTCACACCCTGACTGCCCCAGTTCCACAGCTCACTCTGTATCTGACTGCTCCAATCCCAGAGCTCTTTCTCGCTCTGTCTTAGTGCTTCACTTCCTGATACCACCCTCTCTGAGTGATCCACTCCCACAGCTCACTCTCTCCCTGACTCCTCCACTCCCAGAGCTCAATCTTGATCTGACTGCTCCAAACTCACAGCTCACTCTGTATCTGACTGCTCCACTCCCAGAGCTCACACTTACTCTGAAGCCTTCACTCCCAGAGCTCACTCACACGCTGACTGCTCCACTCCCAGAGCTCACTTTCTCTCTGTCCGCTCCACTCCCAGAGCTCACTCACAACCTGGCTGCTCAACTTGCATAGCTTACTCAATATCTGACGGCACCATTCTCAGATCTCGTCCTTTCTCTGAATCCTCCACTCCCAGAGCTCAATCTTACTTTGACTGCTCCACTCCCACAGCTCACTCTGTATCTGACTGCTCCACTCCCAGAGCTCACATTTACTCTGACGCCTTCACTCCCAGAGCTCACTTATACCCACAGCTCCAATCCCACAGCTCACTCTTACTCTGACGCAACCACTCTCAGACCTCACACTTACACTGACTCCTTCACTCCCAGAGCTCACTCACACCCTGACTGTTCCACTCCCACAGCTCACTCTTTCTCTGACGCCACCATTCCCAGAGCTGACTCTTACACTGACTGCTCCACTCCCAGATCTCACTCTTACTCTGACTGCTCCACTCCCACAGCTCACTCTGTATCTGACTGCTCCACTCCCAGAGCTCACACTTACACTGACGCCTTCGCTCCCAGAGCTCAGTCACACCGTGACTGCTCCACTACCAGAGCTCACACTTACTGATGCCTTCACTTCATGCGCTCACTCATATTCTGACTGCTCCAGTCCCAAATATCAGTCGCTCTCTGACTGTTCCACTCCTAAAGCTCACTCTGTAACTGACGGAACCATAACCAGAGCTCACCCTCTCTCTGAACCCTCCACTCCCAGAGATCACTCACACCCTGACTGCTCCACTCCCAGTGCTCAATCTTACTCTAAAGCCTCCACTCCCAGAGCACCCTCTTAGCCTGACTGCTCCACTCTCACAGCTCACTCTGATATTGACTACTCCACTCCCAGAGCTCAGTGTTACTGTGACACCTCCACTCCCACAGCTCACTCTGAATGCTCCACCGCCACAGCTCACTCTGTATCTGACTGCTCCACTCCCAGACATCGCTCTTACTTTGACGCCTTCACTCCCAGAGCTCTCCTTACTCTGACTGCTCCACTCCCAAAGCTCATTCGCTTTCTGACTGCTCCTCTCCCAGGGCTCACTCTATCTCTGACCTCTCCAGTCCCACAGCTCACTCTGTATCTGACGGCTCCAGTACTAGTGCTCACCCTCTCCCTGAATCCTCCACTCTCCGAGTTCACTCACACCCTGACAGCTCCACTCCCAGTGCTCAATCTTACTCTGATGCCTCCACTCCCAAAACTCACTCCCTCTCTGACTGCTCCACGCCGAGAGCTCTCCTTCTGTCTGAATCCTCCACTCCCAGAGCTCAGTCACTCATTGACTGCTCCACTCCCAGAGTTCAATCTCTCTCTGACTGCTTCACTTACAGATCTCACTCACACCCAGTTTGTTCCACTCCCACAGCTGCCTCGATATCTGATGCCTTCACTCCCAGAGCTCACTCTTACTCTGACTGCTCGACTCACAAAGCTCATTCGCTCTCTGACTGCACCTCTCCCAGGGCTCACTCTCTCTCTGACTGCTCCAGTCCCACAGCGCACTCTGTATCTGACAGCTCCATTACTAGAGCTCACCCTCTCTCTGAATCCTCCACTCCCATTTCTCACACTCACGCTGACTGTGCCACTCCCAGAGCACACACTTACTCTGACACCTACACTCCCCGAGCTCACTCACCCTGACAGCTCCGTCCCCGTGTTCAATCTAACTCTGATGCCTTCACTCCCAAAACTCACTCCCTCTCTGACTGCTCCACGCCCAGACCTCTCCTTCTGTTTGAATCCTCCACTCCCAGAGCTCACTCACTCATTGACTGCTCCACACCCAGAGTTCAATCTCTCTCTGACTGCTTCACATACAGATCTCACTCACACCCAGATTGCTCCACTCCCTCAGGTCACTCTGTATCTGATT
This sequence comes from Carcharodon carcharias, assembly GCF_017639515.1. Taxonomy (NCBI): domain Eukaryota; kingdom Metazoa; phylum Chordata; class Chondrichthyes; order Lamniformes; family Lamnidae; genus Carcharodon; species Carcharodon carcharias. The sequence continues at coordinate 52,079,485 of NC_054467.1, read as the reverse complement.
GCTCCACTCCCAGAGCTCACACATAATCTGACACCTACACTCTCTGAGCTCACTCATACTCGGACTGCTCCACTCCCAAAGCTCATTCGCTCTCTGACTGTTCCACTCCCAGGGCTACCTCTCTCTGATTGATCCACTTCCACAGCTCACTTTGTATCTGACGGATACATTAGCAGAACTCACCCTCTCTCTGAATCTTCCACGCCCAGTGCTCACTCACACCCTGACTGCTCCAATCCCAGTGTTCAATCTGTATTTGATTGCTCCACTCCCACAGCTCACTCTTAATCTGATGCCTCCACTCCCAGAGCTCCCTCTTAATCTGACGCCTCCACTCCCAGAGCTCACTCTTTCTTTGACTGTTGCACTCCCACAGCTCCGACTTTCAGACCGCTCCACTCCCACAGCTCACTCTGTATCTGACTGCTCCACTCCCAGACCTCCCTCTTAATCTGACGCCTCCACTCCCAGAGCTCACTCTTACTTTGACTGTTCCACTACCAGAGCTCCGCCTTTCAGACTGATCCACTCCCACAGCTCATTCTGTAACCAACTGCTTCCCTCCCAGAGCTCACCTTCTCTCTGAATCCTCCACTCCCAGAGCTCAATCTTACTCAGCTGCCTCCACTCCCAGAGCTCACTCTTAGTCTGACAGCTCCACTCTCACAGCTAAATCTGTTTCTGACTGCTCCACTCCCAGACCTCACTCTGTATCTGACTGCTCCACTCCCAGAGATCACTCTTAATCTGAAGCCTCCATTCCCAAAGCTCACTCTTACTTTGACTGTTCCACTCCCACAGCTCCGCCTTTCAGACTGCACCACTCCCACAGCTCACTCTGTATCTGACTGCTCCACTCCCAGAGCTCACACTTACTCTGACGCCTTCACTCCCAGGGCTCACTCACATGCTGACTGCTCCACTCCCAGAGCTCACTTTCACTCTGACCGCTCCAGTCCCAGAGCTCATTCACAACATGACTGCTCAACTTCCATAGCTTACTCAATATCTGATGGCACCATTCTCAGATCTCATCCTTTCTCTTAATCCACCACTCCCAGAGCTCAATCTTACTTTGACTGTTCCACTCCCACAGCTCACTCTGTATCTGACTGCTCCACTCCCAGAGATCACTCTTGCTTTGAATGCTCCACTCCCACAGCTCACTTTGTTTCTGACTGCTCCACTCCCAGAGCTCACATTTACTCTGACGCCTCCATTCCCAGAGCTCACTTATACTGACAGCTCCAATCCCACAGCTCACTCTTACTCGGACGCATCCACTCTCATATCTCACACTTACACTGACTCCTTCACTCCCAGAGCTCACTCACACCCGGACTGTTCCACACCCACAGCTCACTCTTACTCTGACACCTCCAATCCCAGAGCTGACTCTTACACTGACTGCTCCACTCCCACAGCTCACTCCGTATCTGACTGCTCCAATATCAGATCTCAGTCTTACTCTGACTGCTCCACTCCCACAGCTAATTCTGTAACCAACTGCTTCCCTCCCAGAGCTCACCTTCTCTCTGAATCCACCACTCCCAGAGCTCATTCACACCCTAACTACTCCACTCCCAAAGTTCACTCACACCCTGACTGCTCCACTCCCGAAGTTCACTCTCTCCCTGACTGGTCCACTCCTAGAGATTATTCTCTCTCTGACTGCTTCAGTTACAGAGCTCACTCACACCCTGACTGCTCCAGATCCACAGCTCACTCTGTATCTGACTGCTCCAATCCCAGAGCTCTTTCTCGCTCTCTCTTTATGCTTCACTCCCTGATACCATCCTCTCTGAGTGATCCTCTCCCAGAGCTCACACCCAAAGCTCATTCGCTCGCTGACTGCACCACTCCCACCCCTCACTCTGTATCTGACGGATCCATTACCAGCTCTCACCCTCTCTCTGAATGCTCCACTCCCAGAGCTCACTCACACCCTGACTTCTCCACTCCCAGAGCTCACTCACACCCTGTCTTCTGCACTCCCAGAGCACGCTCTTAGTCTGACTGTTCCACCCCCACAGCTCATTCAGTATCTGAATGCTCCAATCCCAGAGCTCACTCACAGCCTGATTGCTCCACTCCCAAAGCTCACTCTCTCTCTGACTGATCCATGCCCAGAGCTCACCTTCTGTCTGAATACTCCTCAACCAGAGCTCACTCACACACTGACTGCTCCTCTTCCAGAGTCAATCTCTCTCTTCCTGCTTCACTTACAAATCATGCTCACACCCAGACTGCTCCACATCCAAATCTCACTCTCCTTTTGACTGCTCCCCTCCTGCAGCTCACTCTGTATCTGACTGTTCCACTCCCAGAGCTCACACTTACTCTGATGCCTTCACTCCCAGAGCTCACTCACACACTGACTGCTCCACTCCCACAGCTCACTCTATCCCGACTGCTCTATTCCCAAAGCTCACTCTTATTTTGACTGCTCCACTCCTACAGCTCACTCTGCATCTGACTGCTCTACTCCCAGAGCTCACACTTACTCTGAAGCCTTCACTCCCAGAGCTTAATCACACCCTGACTGCTCCACTCCCAAAGCTCACTCTCTCTCTGACTGCTCCACTTCCAGAGCTCACTCACAACCTGACTGCTCAACTCCCATAGCTCACTCAACATCTCACGGCACCATTCCCAGATCTCATCATTTCTCTGAATCCTCCATTCCCAGGCTCACTCTTACTCTGAGGCCTACATTCACAGAGCTCACTCTTATCTGACTGCTCCACTCCCAAAGCTGACTCACAGCCTGACTACTCCACTCCCAGAGCTCAATCTTACTATGACACCTCCACTCCCAAAGCTCACTCTCTCTCTGACAGCTCCACTCACAGATCTCACTCACAGCCTGATAGCACCACTCCCAAATCTCACTCTCTCTCTGACTGCTCCACCCACGCAGCTCACTCTTTATCTGATGGAACAATTACCAGAGGTCACCCTCTCTCTGAATCCTCCACTCACAGAGCTCACTCACTCCCTATTGCCCCAGTGCTCAAACTTACTCTGATGCCTCCACTCCCAGAGCTCACACATACTCTGACACCTTCACTGCCAGAGCTCACTCATATTCGGCCTGCTACAATCCCAAAGCTCATTCGCTCTCTGACTGCTCCACTCCCAGACCTCACTCTGTATCTGACTGCACCAATCCCAGAGCTCACGCTCTCTCTGACTGCTCCAATCCCAGAGCTCACTCTGTATTTGACTGCTCCACTCCCTCAGCTCACTCTGTATCTGACAGCTCCATTCCCAGAGCTCAATCTATGTCTGACTGCTCCATCCCACAGCTCATTCATACCCTGACTTCTGTACTCCCATAGCTCACTCTGTACCTGACTGCTCCACTCCCAGAGCTCACTCTTAATCTGACTGCTCCACTCCCAGAGCTCGCTCTCTCTCTGACTGCTCCACGCCCAGAACTCACTCGCAGCCTGATTGCTCCCCTCCCAAAGCTCACTCTCTCTCTGACTGCTCCACGCCAAGAGCTTATCTTCTGTCTGAATCCTCCACTCCCAGAGCTCACTCATACACTGACAGCTCCACTCCCAGAGCTCTCTCTGTATCTGACTGCTCCTATCCCAGAGCTTACTATTACTCTAACTGCTCCACTTCCGCAGCTCACTCTGTATCTGACTGCTCCACTACCAGAGCTGCCACTTTCTCTGATACCTTCACTCTCAGAGCTCACACTTACTTTGACTGCTCCACTCCCAAAGCTCAGTCGTTCTCTGACTGCTCCACACCCAGGGTCACTCTCTCTCTGACTGCACCACTCCCGCAGCTCACTCTTTATCTGAAAAAACAATTACCAGAGCTCACCCTCTGAATCCTCCACTCCCAGAGCTCACTCACACCCTGATTGCTCCAGTCCCAGTGCTCAATCTTACTCTGATGCCTCCACTTCCAAAGATCATTCTCTTTTTGTCTGCTCCACATCCAGAGCTCAGCTTGTGTCTGAATCCTCCATTCCCAGCGCTCACTCACACACTGACTGCTGCACTCACAGAGCTCAATATCTTTCTGACTGCTTCACTTACATATCTCACTCACACCCAGATTGCGCCAGTCCCACAGCTCACTCTGTTTCTGACTGCTCCACTCCCAGAGCTCGCACATACTCTGACGCCTTCACTCGCAGAGCTCGCTCTCACCCTGACTGCGCCACTCCCCGAGCACACACTTACTCTGACACCTACACTCCCAGAGCTCACTCATACTCAAACTGCTCCACTCCCAAAGCTCATTCGCTCTCTGACTGCTCCACTCCCGGGACTCACTCTCTCATTGACTGCACCACTACCAGAGCTCACTTTGTATCTGACGGATCCATTACCAGTACTCACCCTCTCTCTGAATCTTCCACTCCCAGTGCGCACCACATCCTGATTGCTCCACTCCCAGTGTTCAATCTTACTCTGATGCCTCCACTTCCAGAGCTCACTCTTAGTCTGACAGCTCCACTCTCACAGCTAAATCTGTTTCTGACTGCTCCACTCCCAGACCTCACGCTGTATCTGACCTCTCCACTCCCAGAGCTCACTCTGTATTTGACTGCTCCAATCTCGCTCTCTCTTAGTGCTTCACACCCTCTCCGAGTGATCGACTCCCAGAGCTCTCACCCAAAGCTCATTCTCTCTCTGACTGCTCCACTCCCACAGCTCACTCTGTATCTGAAGGATCTATTACCAGAGCTCACCCTCTTTCTGAATGCTCCACTCCCAGAGCTCACTCACACCTTGACTGCTCCACTCCCACAGCTCACTCTGTATCTGACTGCTCCACTACCAGAGCTCACACTTACTCTGACACCTTCACTCTCAGAGCTCACTAATACTCTGACCGCCCCACTCCCAAAGCTCAGTCGCTCTCTGACTGCTCAACACACAGGGCTCACTCTCTCTCTGACTGCACCACTCCCGCTGCTCACTCTTTATCTGACGAAACAATTACCAGAGCTCACCCTCTCTCTGAATCCTCCATTCCCAGAGATCACTCACACCCTGATTGCTCCAGCCCCAGTGCTCAATCTTACTCTGATGCCTCCACTTCCAGAGCTCACTCTTAGTCTGACAGCTCCACTCTCACAGCTAAATCTGTTTCTTACTGCTCCACTCCCAGACCTCACTCGGTTTTTGACTGCTCCAATCTCACTCTCTCTTAGTGCTTCACCCCCTTTCTGAGTGATCGACTCCCAGAGCTCACACCCAAAGCTGATTTGCTCTCTGACTGCTCCACTCCCACAGCCCACTCTGTATCTGACGGATCCATTACCAGCGCTCACCCACTTTCTGAATAATCCACTCCCAGAGCTCACTCACACCCTGACTTCTCCACTCCCAGAGCTCGCTCTTATTCTGACTGCTCCACTCCCACAGCCCACTCTGTATCTGACGGATCCATTACCAGCGCTCACCCACTTTCTGAATAATCCACTCCCAGAGCTCACTCACACCCTGACTTCTCCACTCCCAGAGCTCGCTCTTATTCTGACTGCTCCACTCCCACAGCTCACTCTGTATCTGACTGCTCCACTCCCGCAGCTCACACTTACACTGACGCCTTCGCTCCCAGAGCTCAGTCACACCGTGACTGCTCCACTACCAGAGCACACATTTACTCTGATGCCTTCACTTCATGCGCTCACTCATATTCTGACTGCTCCACTCCCAAATCTCAGTCGCTCTCTGACCGTTCCACTCCTAAAACTCACTCTGTACCTGACGGAAGCATAACCAGAGCTCACCCTCTCTCTGAACCCTCCACTCCCAGAGATCAATCACACCCTGACTGCTCCACTCCCAGTGCTCAATCTTACTCTAATGCCTCCACTCCCAGAGCTCCCTCTTAGCCTGACTGCTCCACTCTCACAGCTCACTCTGATACTGACTACTCCACTCCCAGAGCTCAGTGTTACTGTGACACCTCCACTCCCACAGCTCACTCTGAATGCTCCAACGCCACAGCTCACTCTGTATCTGACTGCCCCACTCCCAGATATCGCTCTTACTTTGACGCCTTTACTCCCAGAGCTCTCCTTACTCTGACTGCTCCACTCCCAAAGCTCATTCGCTTTCTGACTGCTCCTCTCCCAGGGCTCAATCTCTCTTTGACCTCTCCAGTCCCATAGCTCACTCTGTATCTGACGGCTCCAGTACTAGTGCTCACCCTCTCCCTGAATCCTCCACTCTCCGAGTTCACTCACACCCTGACAGCTCCACTCCCAGTGCTCAATCTTACTCTGATGCCTCCACTCCCAAAGCTCACTCCCTCTCTGACTGCTTCACGCCGAGAGCTCTCCTTCTGTCTGAATCCTCCACTACCAGAGCTCAGTCACTCATTGACTGCTCCACTCCCAGAGTTCAATCTCTCTCTGACTGCTTCACTTACAGATCTCACTCACACCCAGTTTTCTCCACTCCCACAGCTGCCTCTATATCTGACGCCTTCACTCCCAGAGCTCACTCTTACTCTGACTGCTCGACTCTCAAAGGTCATTCGCTCTCTGACTGCGCCTCTCCCAGGGCTCACTCTCTCTCTGACTGCTCCAGTCCCACAGCGCACTCTGTATCTGACAGCTCCATTACTAGAGCTTACCCTCTCTCTGAATCCTCCACTCCCATTGCTCGCTCTCACGCTGACTGTGCCACTCCCAGAGTTCAATCTCTCTCTGACTGCTTCACTTACAGATCTCACTCACAACCTGACTGCTCAACTTCCATAGCTTACTCAATATCTGACGGCAACATTCTCAGATCTCATCCTTTCTCTGAATCCTCCACTCCCAGAGCTCAATCTTACTTTGACTGCTCCACTCCCACAGCTCATTCGCTCTCTGACTGTTCCACACCCAGGGCTACCTCTCTCTGATTGATCCACTTCCACAGCTCACTTTGTATCTGACGGATACATTAGCAGAACTCACCTTCTCTCTGAATCCTCCACGCCCAGTGCTCACTCACACCCTGACTGCTCCACTCCCAGTGCTCAATCTTACTCTGCTGCCTCCACTCCCAGAGCTCACTCTTAGTCTGACAGCTCCACCCTCACAGTTAAATCTGTTTCTGACTGCTCCACTCCCAGATCTCACTCTGTATGTGACTGCTCCAATCCCATAATTCACCCTCTCTCTGACTGCTCCACTCCCAGAGCTCAATCTGTATTTGATTGCTCCACTCCCACAGCTCACTCTTATTCTGACGCCTCCACTCCCAGAGCTCACTCTTTGACTGTTGCACTCCCACAGCTCCGACTTTCAGACTGCTCCACTCCCACAGCTCACTCTGTATCTGACTGCTCCACTCCCAGAGCTCCCTCTTAATCTGACGCCTCCACTCCCAGAGCTCACTCTTACTTTGACTGTTCCACTACCAGAGCTCCACCTTTCAGACTGATCCACTCCCACAGCTCATTCTGTAACCAACTGCTTCCCTCCCAGCGCTCACCTTCTCTCTGAATCCTCCACTCCCAGAGCTCAATCTTACTCAGCTGCCTCCACTCCCAGAGCTCACTCTTAGTCTGACAGCTCCACTCTCACAGCTAAATCTGTTTCTGACTGCTCCACTCCCAGACCTCACTCTGTATCTGACTGCTCCACTCCCAAAGCTCACTCTCTCTCTGACTGATCCATGCCCAGAGCTCACCTTCTGTCTGAATACTCCTCAACCAGAGCTCACTCACACACTGACTGCTCCTCTTCCAGAGTCAATCTCTCTCTTCCTGCTTCACTTACAAATCATGCTCACACCCAGACTGCTCCACATCCAAATCTCACTCTCCTTTTGACTGCTCCCCTCCTGCAGCTCACTCTGTATCTGACTGTTCCACTCCCAGAGCTCACACTTACTCTGATGCCTTCACTCCCAGAGCTCACTCACACACTGACTGCTCCACTCCCACAGCTCACTCTATCCCGACTGCTCTATTCCCAAAGCTCACTCTTATTTTGACTGCTCCACTCCTACAGCTCACTCTGCATCTGACTGCTCTACTCCCAGAGCTCACACTTACTCTGAAGCCTTCACTCCCAGAGCTTAATCACACCCTGACTGCTCCACTCCCAAAGCTCACTCTCTCTCTGACAGCTCCACTTCCAGAGCTCACTCACAACCTGACTGCTCAACTCCCATAGCTCACTCAACATCTCACGGCACCATTCCCAGATCTCATCATTTCTCTGAATCCTCCATTCCCAGGCTCACTCTTACTCTGAGGCCTACATTCACAGAGCTCACTCTTATCTGACTGCTCCACTCCCAAAGCTGACTCACAGCCTGACTACTCCACTCCCAGAGCTCAATCTTACTATGACACCTCCACTCCCAAAGCTCACTCTCTCTCTGACAGCTCCACTCACAGATCTCACTCACAGCCTGATAGCACCACTCCCAAATCTCACTCTCTCTCTGACTGCTCCACCCACGCAGCTCACTCTTTATCTGATGGAACAATTACCAGAGGTCACCCTCTCTCTGAATCCTCCACTCACAGAGCTCACTCACTCCCTATTGCCCCAGTGCTCAAACTTACTCTGATGCCTCCACTCCCAGAGCTCACACATACTCTGACACCTTCACTGCCAGAGCTCACTCATATTCGGCCTGCTACAATCCCAAAGCTCATTCGCTCTCTGACTGCTCCACTCCCAGACCTCACTCTGTATCTGACTGCACCAATCCCAGAGCTCACGCTCTCTCTGACTGCTCCAATCCCAGAGCTCACTCTGTATTTGACTGCTCCACTCCCTCAGCTCACTCTGTATCTGACAGCTCCATTCCCAGAGCTCAATCTATGTCTGACTGCTCCATCCCACAGCTCATTCATACCCTGACTTCTGTACTCCCATAGCTCACTCTGTACCTGACTGCTCCACTCCCAGAGCTCACTCTTAATCTGACTGCTCCACTCCCAGAGCTCGCTCTCTCTCTGACTGCTCCACGCCCAGAACTCACTCGCAGCCTGATTGCTCCCCTCCCAAAGCTCACTCTCTCTCTGACTGCTCCACGCCAAGAGCTTATCTTCTGTCTGAATCCTCCACTCCCAGAGCTCACTCATACACTGACAGCTCCACTCCCAGAGCTCTCTCTGTATCTGACTGCTCCTATCCCAGAGCTTACTATTACTCTAACTGCTCCACTTCCGCAGCTCACTCTGTATCTGACTGCTCCACTACCAGAGCTGCCACTTTCTCTGATACCTTCACTCTCAGAGCTCACACTTACTTTGACTGCTCCACTCCCAAAGCTCAGTCGTTCTCTGACTGCTCCACACCCAGGGTCACTCTCTCTCTGACTGCACCACTCCCGCAGCTCACTCTTTATCTGAAAAAACAATTACCAGAGCTCACCCTCTGAATCCTCCACTCCCAGAGCTCACTCACACCCTGATTGCTCCAGTCCCAGTGCTCAATCTTACTCTGATGCCTCCACTTCCAAAGATCATTCTCTTTTTGTCTGCTCCACATCCAGAGCTCAGCTTGTGTCTGAATCCTCCATTCCCAGCGCTCACTCACACACTGACTGCTGCACTCACAGAGCTCAATATCTTTCTGACTGCTTCACTTACATATCTCACTCACACCCAGATTGCGCCAGTCCCACAGCTCACTCTGTTTCTGACTGCTCCACTCCCAGAGCTCGCACATACTCTGACGCCTTCACTCGCAGAGCTCGCTCTCACCCTGACTGCGCCACTCCCCGAGCACACACTTACTCTGACACCTACACTCCCAGAGCTCACTCATACTCAAACTGCTCCACTCCCAAAGCTCATTCGCTCTCTGACTGCTCCACTCCCGGGACTCACTCTCTCATTGACTGCACCACTACCAGAGCTCACTTTGTATCTGACGGATCCATTACCAGTACTCACCCTCTCTCTGAATCTTCCACTCCCAGTGCGCACCACATCCTGATTGCTCCACTCCCAGTGTTCAATCTTACTCTGATGCCTCCACTTCCAGAGCTCACTCTTAGTCTGACAGCTCCACTCTCACAGCTAAATCTGTTTCTGACTGCTCCACTCCCAGACCTCACGCTGTATCTGACCTCTCCACTCCCAGAGCTCACTCTGTATTTGACTGCTCCAATCTCGCTCTCTCTTAGTGCTTCACACCCTCTCCGAGTGATCGACTCCCAGAGCTCTCACCCAAAGCTCATTCTCTCTCTGACTGCTCCACTCCCACAGCTCACTCTGTATCTGAAGGATCTATTACCAGAGCTCACCCTCTTTCTGAATGCTCCACTCCCAGAGCTCACTCACACCTTGACTGCTCCACTCCCACAGCTCACTCTGTATCTGACTGCTCCACTACCAGAGCTCACACTTACTCTGACACCTTCACTCTCAGAGCTCACTAATACTCTGACCGCCCCACTCCCAAAGCTCAGTCGCTCTCTGACTGCTCAACACACAGGGCTCACTCTCTCTCTGACTGCACCACTCCCGCTGCTCACTCTTTATCTGACGAAACAATTACCAGAGCTCACCCTCTCTCTGAATCCTCCATTCCCAGAGATCACTCACACCCTGATTGCTCCAGCCCCAGTGCTCAATCTTACTCTGATGCCTCCACTTCCAGAGCTCACTCTTAGTCTGACAGCTCCACTCTCACAGCTAAATCTGTTTCTTACTGCTCCACTCCCAGACCTCACTCGGTTTTTGACTGCTCCAATCTCACTCTCTCTTAGTGCTTCACCCCCTTTCTGAGTGATCGACTCCCAGAGCTCACACCCAAAGCTGATTTGCTCTCTGACTGCTCCACTCCCACAGCCCACTCTGTATCTGACGGATCCATTACCAGCGCTCACCCACTTTCTGAATAATCCACTCCCAGAGCTCACTCACACCCTGACTTCTCCACTCCCAGAGCTCGCTCTTATTCTGACTGCTCCACTCCCACAGCCCACTCTGTATCTGACGGATCCATTACCAGCGCTCACCCACTTTCTGAATAATCCACTCCCAGAGCTCACTCACACCCTGACTTCTCCACTCCCAGAGCTCGCTCTTATTCTGACTGCTCCACTCCCACAGCTCACTCTGTATCTGACTGCTCCACTCCCGCAGCTCACACTTACACTGACGCCTTCGCTCCCAGAGCTCAGTCACACCGTGACTGCTCCACTACCAGAGCACACATTTACTCTGATGCCTTCACTTCATGCGCTCACTCATATTCTGACTGCTCCACTCCCAAATCTCAGTCGCTCTCTGACCGTTCCACTCCTAAAACTCACTCTGTACCTGACGGAAGCATAACCAGAGCTCACCCTCTCTCTGAACCCTCCACTCCCAGAGATCAATCACACCCTGACTGCTCCACTCCCAGTGCTCAATCTTACTCTAATGCCTCCACTCCCAGAGCTCCCTCTTAGCCTGACTGCTCCACTCTCACAGCTCACTCTGATACTGACTACTCCACTCCCAGAGCTCAGTGTTACTGTGACACCTCCACTCCCACAGCTCACTCTGAATGCTCCAACGCCACAGCTCACTCTGTATCTGACTGCCCCACTCCCAGATATCGCTCTTACTTTGACGCCTTTACTCCCAGAGCTCTCCTTACTCTGACTGCTCCACTCCCAAAGCTCATTCGCTTTCTGACTGCTCCTCTCCCAGGGCTCAATCTCTCTTTGACCTCTCCAGTCCCATAGCTCACTCTGTATCTGACGGCTCCAGTACTAGTGCTCACCCTCTCCCTGAATCCTCCACTCTCCGAGTTCACTCACACCCTGACAGCTCCACTCCCAGTGCTCAATCTTACTCTGATGCCTCCACTCCCAAAGCTCACTCCCTCTCTGACTGCTTCACGCCGAGAGCTCTCCTTCTGTCTGAATCCTCCACTACCAGAGCTCAGTCACTCATTGACTGCTCCACTCCCAGAGTTCAATCTCTCTCTGACTGCTTCACTTACAGATCTCACTCACACCCAGTTTTCTCCACTCCCACAGCTGCCTCTATATCTGACGCCTTCACTCCCAGAGCTCACTCTTACTCTGACTGCTCGACTCTCAAAGGTCATTCGCTCTCTGACTGCGCCTCTCCCAGGGCTCACTCTCTCTCTGACTGCTCCAGTCCCACAGCGCACTCTGTATCTGACAGCTCCATTACTAGAGCTTACCCTCTCTCTGAATCCTCCACTCCCATTGCTCGCTCTCACGCTGACTGTGCCACTCCCAGAGTTCAATCTCTCTCTGACTGCTTCACTTACAGATCTCACTCACAACCTGACTGCTCAACTTCCATAGCTTACTCAATATCTGACGGCAACATTCTCAGATCTCATCCTTTCTCTGAATCCTCCACTCCCAGAGCTCAATCTTACTTTGACTGCTCCACTCCCACAGCTCATTCGCTCTCTGACTGTTCCACACCCAGGGCTACCTCTCTCTGATTGATCCACTTCCACAGCTCACTTTGTATCTGACGGATACATTAGCAGAACTCACCTTCTCTCTGAATCCTCCACGCCCAGTGCTCACTCACACCCTGACTGCTCCACTCCCAGTGCTCAATCTTACTCTGCTGCCTCCACTCCCAGAGCTCACTCTTAGTCTGACAGCTCCACCCTCACAGTTAAATCTGTTTCTGACTGCTCCACTCCCAGATCTCACTCTGTATGTGACTGCTCCAATCCCATAATTCACCCTCTCTCTGACTGCTCCACTCCCAGAGCTCAATCTGTATTTGATTGCTCCACTCCCACAGCTCACTCTTATTCTGACGCCTCCACTCCCAGAGCTCACTCTTTGACTGTTGCACTCCCACAGCTCCGACTTTCAGACTGCTCCACTCCCACAGCTCACTCTGTATCTGACTGCTCCACTCCCAGAGCTCCCTCTTAATCTGACGCCTCCACTCCCAGAGCTCACTCTTACTTTGACTGTTCCACTACCAGAGCTCCACCTTTCAGACTGATCCACTCCCACAGCTCATTCTGTAACCAACTGCTTCCCTCCCAGCGCTCACCTTCTCTCTGAATCCTCCACTCCCAGAGCTCAATCTTACTCAGCTGCCTCCACTCCCAGAGCTCACTCTTAGTCTGACAGCTCCACTCTCACAGCTAAATCTGTTTCTGACTGCTCCACTCCCAGACCTCACTCTGTATCTGACTGCTCCACTCCCACAGCTCAGTCTTAATCTAAAGCCTCCATTCCCAGAGCTCACTCTTACTTTGACTGTTCCACTCCCACAGCTCCGCCTTTCAGACTGCACCACTCCCACAGCTCACTCTGTATCTGACTGCTCCACTCCCAGAGCTCACATTTACTCTGACCCCTTCACTCCCAGAGCTCACTTACACGCTGACTGCTCCATTCCCAGAGCTCACTTTCACTCTGACCGCTCCAATCCCAGAGCTCACTCACAACATGACTGCTATACTCCCATAGCTTACTCAATATCTGATGGCACCATTCTCAGATCTCATCCTTTCTCTTAATCCACCACTCCCAGAGCTCAATCTTACTTTGACTGTTCCACTCCCACAGCGCCGCCTTTCAGACTGCTCCACTCCCACAGCTCACTCTGTGTCTGACTGCTCCACTCCCAGAGCTCAATCACTCTCTTACTGCTTCACTTACAGATCTCACTCACACCCAGATTGCTGCACTCCCCCAGCTCACTCATACTCTGACTGCTCCACTCCCAAAACTCATTCACTTTCTGACTGCTCCACTCAAATGGCTCATACTCTCTCTGATTGCCCCACTCCCAGAGCTCACTCTGTATCTGACTGGTTCACTCCCAGAGCTCACACTTACTCTGGCGTCTCCACTCCCAGAGCTCACTCATACTGACTGCTCCACTCCCACAGCTCACTCTGTACCTGACAGCTCCAATCCCACAGCTCACTCTTACTCTGTCGCCTCCACTCTCAGACCTCACACTTACACACCCTGACTGCTCCACTACCAGGGCTTACACTTATTCTGATGCCTTCACTCCCAGAGCTCACTCATTCTCTGACTGTTCCACTCCCAAATCTCTGTCGCTATCTGACTGCTCCACACCCAGCGCTCACTCACTCTCTTTCTGACTGCTCCACTTGCACAGCTCACTCTTTATCTGATGGAACCATTAACAGAGCTCACCCTCTCTCTGAATCCTCCACTCCCAGAGCTCACTCACAACCTGACTATTCCACTCCCAGAGCTCAAATGTACTATGACACCTCCACTCCCATAGCTTACTCTCTCTCTGACTGCTCCACTCCGAAAGCTCACTCACAGCCTGATTTCTCCAGTCCCAAAGCTCCCTCTCTCTCTGACTATTCCAAGCCCAGAACTCATCTTCTGTCTGGATCCTCCACTCCCAGAGCTCACTCTTATTCTGACTGCTCCACTCCCACAGCTCTCTCCGTATCTGACTGCTCCTATCCCAGAGCTCACTCATACTCTGACTGCTCCACTGCCAAAGCTCAGTCACTCTCTGACTGCTCCACACCCAGGGCTCGCTCTCTCTCTGACTGCGCTACTCCCGCAGCTCACTGTTTATCTGACGGAACCATTACCAGAGCTCACCATCTCTCTGAATCCTCCATTCCCAGAGATCACTCACACGCTGATTGCTCCAGTACCAATGCTCAATCTTACTCTGATGCCTCCACTCTCACAGCTCACTCTGTATAAGACTGCTCCACTCCCATAGCTCACACTTACTCTGACGTCTTCACTCCCAGAGCTCACTCAGACCCTGACTGCTCCACTCCCAAAGCTCACTTTGTCTCTGACTGCTCCACTCCCAGAGCTCACTCACAATCTGACTGTTCCACTCCCATAGCTTACACAATATCTGACAGCACCATTCCCAGATCTCATCCTTTCTCTGAATCTTCCACTCCCGGGCTCACTCTTAATCTGAGGCCTGCATTCCCAGAGTTCACTCTTATCTGACTTCTCCACTCCCAAAGCTCACTCTGTATCTGACTGCTCCACTCCCAAAGATCACTCACACCCTGACTTCTCCACTCCCAGAGCTCAATCTTACTATGATGCCTCCACTCCCATAGCTCACTCACACACTGACTGCTCCACTCCCAGAGATCAATCTCTCTCTTACTGCTTCACTTACAGATCTCACTCACACCCAGATTGCTGCATTCCGACATCTCACTCATACTCGGAGTGCTCCACTCCCAGAGCTCACTCTTATCTGACTACTCCACTCCGACAGCTCACTCTGTATCTGACTGCTCCACTCCCAAAGCTCAATCACCCTCTGACTGCTCCACTCCCACAGCTCACTCTGTTTCTGACTGCTCCACTTCTAGAGCTCACACTTACTCTGACGCCTTCACTCCCAGAGCTCGCTCTCACCCTGACAGCGCCATTCCCAGAGCACACACTTACTCTGACACCTACACTCCCAGAGCTCACTCATACTCGGACTGCTCCACTCCCAAAGCTCACTCTCTCTCTGACTGCTCCACTCCCACAGCTTACTTTGTATCTGACGGATCCATTACCACAACTCAGCCTCTCTCTGAATCCTCCACTCCCACTGCTCATTCACACCCTGACTGCTCCACTCCCAGTGCTCAATCTTACTCTAATGCTTCCACTCCCAGAGCTCACTCTTAGTCTGACAATTCCACTCTCACAGCTAAATCTGTTTCTGACTGCTCCACTCCCACACTTCACTCTGTATTTGACTGCTCCACTCCCACACCTCACTCTGTATTTGACTGCTCCACTCCCACAGCTCACTCTGTATCTGACTGCTCCGTCCGACAGCTCATTCACTCCCTGACTTCTGCACCCCCATAGCTCAATCTGTAACTGACTGCTCCACTCCCAGAGCTCACACTTAATCTGACGCCTCCACTCCCAGAGCTCACTCTGACTTTAACTGTTCCACTCCCACCGCTCCGCCTTTCAGACTGCTCCACTCCCAGAGCGCCTTCTGTAACCTATTGCTTCCCTCCCAGAGCTCACCCTCTCTCTGAATACTCCACTCCCAGAGGTCACTCACACCCTGACTGCTCCACTCCCAAGGTTCACTCTCTCTCTGACTGCTTCAGTTACAGAGATCACTCACACCCTGACTGCTCCAGTCCCACAGCTCACTCTGTATCTGACTGCTCCAATCCCAGAGCACTTTCTCGCTCTCTCTTAGTGATTCACTCCCTGATATCACCCTCTCTGAGTGATCCACTCCTAGAGCTCAATCTCTCCCTGACTCCTCCACTCCCAGTGCTCACTCACACCCTGACTGCTCCACTCCCAAAGCTCACTCGCTCTCTGACTGCTCCACTCCCAGAGTTCACTTTCTCTGACCGCTCCACTCCCAGAGCTCACTCTCAAGCTGACTGCTCCACTCCCATAACTTACTCAATATCTGACGGCACCATTCCCAGATCTCATCCTTTCTCTGAATCCTCCACTCCCGGGCTCACCCTTACTCTAAGGGCTGCAGTCCCAGAGCTCACTCTTAACTGACTGCTCCACTCCCAAAGCTCACTCTGTATCTGACTGGTCTAATCCCAAAGCTCACTCACACCTTGACTACTCCAAACCCAGAGCTCAATCTTACTATGACGCCTACACTCACATAGCTCACTGTCCCTCTGACTGCTCCACTCACAGAGCTCACTCACAGCCTGATTGCTCCACTCCCAAAGCTCACTCTCTCTCTGACTGCTCCACGCCCAGAGCTCACCTTCTGTCTGAATATTCCTCACCCAGAGCTCACTCACACACTGACTGCTCCACTTCCAGAGTCAATCTCTCTCTTCCTGCTTCACTTACAGATCTCGCTCACACCCAGATTGCTGCACTCCCACAGATCAGTCATACTCTGACTGCTCCACTCCCAAAGCTTATTCGCACTATGACTGCTCCACTCAAATGTCTCACCCTCTCTCTGACTGCTCCACACCCAAATCTCACTTTTATTTTGACTGCTCCCCTCCTACAGCTCACTCTGTATCTGACAGCTCCACTCCCAGAGCTCACACTTACTCTGATACCTTCACACCCCGAGCTCACTCACACCCGGACTGCTCCACTCCCAGGGCTCACTCTTACTCTGATGCCTTCTCTCCCAGAGCTCACTCACACACTGACTGCTCCACTCCCAAAGCTCACTTGCTCTCTGACTGCTCCACTCCCACAGCTCACTCTCTCCCTGACTGCTCTACTCCCAAAGTTCACTCGTTCTCTGACTGCTCCACACCCAGAGCTCACTTTCTCTCTGACCGCTCCACTTCCAGAGCTCACTCACAACCTGACTGCTCCACTCCCATTGCTCACACAATATTTGACAGCACCATTCCCAGATCTCATCATTTCTCTGAATCCTCCACTCCCGGGCTCACTCTTACTCTGAGGCCTGCATTCCCAGAGTTCACTCTCATCTGACTGCTCCACTCCCAAAGCTGACTCACAGCCTGACTACTCCACTCCCAGAGCTAAATCTTACTCTATCATACTCTAACGCCTCCACTCCCGTAGCTCACTCTCTCTCTGATTGCTCCACACCCACAGCTCACCTTGTATCTGACGGATATATTAGCAGAACTCACCCTCTCTCTGAATCCTCCACGCCCAGTGCTCACCCACACCCTGACTGCTCCACTCCCAGTGCTCAATCTTACTCTGCTGCCTCCACACTGACAGCTCCACTCTCACAGCTAAATCTGTTTCTGACTGCTCCACTCCCAGACCTCACTCTGTATCTGACTGCTCCAATCCCACAATTCACCCTCTCTCTGACTGCTCCACTCCCAGAGCTCACTCTTACTTTGACTGTTCCACTCCAACAGCTCCGCCTTTCAAACTGCAACACTCCCACAGCTCACTCTGTATCTGACTGCTCCACTCCCAGAGCTCACTCTTAATCTGACGCCTCCACCCCCAGAGCTCACTCTTACTTTGACTGTTCCACTCCCAGAGCTCCGCCTTTCAGACTGCTCCACTGCCACAGCTCATTCTGTTACCAACTGCTTCCCTCCCAGAGCTCACCTTCTCTCTGAATCCTCCACTCCCAGAGCTCACTCAGACCCTGACTGCTCCACTCCCAAAGTTCACTCTCTCCCTGTCTGCTCCACTCCTAGAGCTCACTCTCTCTCTGACTGCTTCAGTTACAGAAATCACTCACACCCTGACTGCCCCAGTTCCACAGCTCACTCTGTATCTGACTGCTCCAATCCCAGAGCTCTTTCTCGCTCTGTCTTAGTGCTTCACTTCCTGATACCACCCTCTCTGAGTGATCCACTCCCACAGCTCACTCTCTCCCTGACTCCTCCACTCCCAGAGCTCAATCTTGATCTGACTGCTCCAAACTCACAGCTCACTCTGTATCTGACTGCTCCACTCCCAGAGCTCACACTTACTCTGAAGCCTTCACTCCCAGAGCTCACTCACACGCTGACTGCTCCACTCCCAGAGCTCACTTTCTCTCTGTCCGCTCCACTCCCAGAGCTCACTCACAACCTGGCTGCTCAACTTGCATAGCTTACTCAATATCTGACGGCACCATTCTCAGATCTCGTCCTTTCTCTGAATCCTCCACTCCCAGAGCTCAATCTTACTTTGACTGCTCCACTCCCACAGCTCACTCTGTATCTGACTGCTCCACTCCCAGAGCTCACATTTACTCTGACGCCTTCACTCCCAGAGCTCACTTATACCCACAGCTCCAATCCCACAGCTCACTCTTACTCTGACGCAACCACTCTCAGACCTCACACTTACACTGACTCCTTCACTCCCAGAGCTCACTCACACCCTGACTGTTCCACTCCCACAGCTCACTCTTTCTCTGACGCCACCATTCCCAGAGCTGACTCTTACACTGACTGCTCCACTCCCAGATCTCACTCTTACTCTGACTGCTCCACTCCCACAGCTCACTCTGTATCTGACTGCTCCACTCCCAGAGCTCACACTTACACTGACGCCTTCGCTCCCAGAGCTCAGTCACACCGTGACTGCTCCACTACCAGAGCTCACACTTACTGATGCCTTCACTTCATGCGCTCACTCATATTCTGACTGCTCCAGTCCCAAATATCAGTCGCTCTCTGACTGTTCCACTCCTAAAGCTCACTCTGTAACTGACGGAACCATAACCAGAGCTCACCCTCTCTCTGAACCCTCCACTCCCAGAGATCACTCACACCCTGACTGCTCCACTCCCAGTGCTCAATCTTACTCTAAAGCCTCCACTCCCAGAGCACCCTCTTAGCCTGACTGCTCCACTCTCACAGCTCACTCTGATATTGACTACTCCACTCCCAGAGCTCAGTGTTACTGTGACACCTCCACTCCCACAGCTCACTCTGAATGCTCCACCGCCACAGCTCACTCTGTATCTGACTGCTCCACTCCCAGACATCGCTCTTACTTTGACGCCTTCACTCCCAGAGCTCTCCTTACTCTGACTGCTCCACTCCCAAAGCTCATTCGCTTTCTGACTGCTCCTCTCCCAGGGCTCACTCTATCTCTGACCTCTCCAGTCCCACAGCTCACTCTGTATCTGACGGCTCCAGTACTAGTGCTCACCCTCTCCCTGAATCCTCCACTCTCCGAGTTCACTCACACC
Source organism: Carcharodon carcharias (assembly GCF_017639515.1). Lineage (NCBI taxonomy): Eukaryota > Metazoa > Chordata > Chondrichthyes > Lamniformes > Lamnidae > Carcharodon > Carcharodon carcharias. The sequence continues at coordinate 52,059,922 of NC_054467.1, read as the reverse complement.
CTGACAGCTCCACTCCCAGTGCTCAATCTTACTCTGATGCCTCCACTCCCAAAACTCACTCCCTCTCTGACTGCTCCACGCCGAGAGCTCTCCTTCTGTCTGAATCCTCCACTCCCAGAGCTCAGTCACTCATTGACTGCTCCACTCCCAGAGTTCAATCTCTCTCTGACTGCTTCACTTACAGATCTCACTCACACCCAGTTTGTTCCACTCCCACAGCTGCCTCGATATCTGATGCCTTCACTCCCAGAGCTCACTCTTACTCTGACTGCTCGACTCACAAAGCTCATTCGCTCTCTGACTGCACCTCTCCCAGGGCTCACTCTCTCTCTGACTGCTCCAGTCCCACAGCGCACTCTGTATCTGACAGCTCCATTACTAGAGCTCACCCTCTCTCTGAATCCTCCACTCCCATTTCTCACACTCACGCTGACTGTGCCACTCCCAGAGCACACACTTACTCTGACACCTACACTCCCCGAGCTCACTCACCCTGACAGCTCCGTCCCCGTGTTCAATCTAACTCTGATGCCTTCACTCCCAAAACTCACTCCCTCTCTGACTGCTCCACGCCCAGACCTCTCCTTCTGTTTGAATCCTCCACTCCCAGAGCTCACTCACTCATTGACTGCTCCACACCCAGAGTTCAATCTCTCTCTGACTGCTTCACATACAGATCTCACTCACACCCAGATTGCTCCACTCCCTCAGGTCACTCTGTATCTGATTGCTCCACTCCCAGAGCTCACACATAATCTGACACCTACACTCTCTGAGCTCACTCATACTCGGACTGCTCCACTCCCAAAGCTCATTCGCTCTCTGACTGTTCCACTCCCAGGGCTACCTCTCTCTGATTGATCCACTTCCACAGCTCACTTTGTATCTGACGGATACATTAGCAGAACTCACCCTCTCTCTGAATCTTCCACGCCCAGTGCTCACTCACACCCTGACTGCTCCAATCCCAGTGTTCAATCTGTATTTGATTGCTCCACTCCCACAGCTCACTCTTAATCTGATGCCTCCACTCCCAGAGCTCCCTCTTAATCTGACGCCTCCACTCCCAGAGCTCACTCTTTCTTTGACTGTTGCACTCCCACAGCTCCGACTTTCAGACCGCTCCACTCCCACAGCTCACTCTGTATCTGACTGCTCCACTCCCAGACCTCCCTCTTAATCTGACGCCTCCACTCCCAGAGCTCACTCTTACTTTGACTGTTCCACTACCAGAGCTCCGCCTTTCAGACTGATCCACTCCCACAGCTCATTCTGTAACCAACTGCTTCCCTCCCAGAGCTCACCTTCTCTCTGAATCCTCCACTCCCAGAGCTCAATCTTACTCAGCTGCCTCCACTCCCAGAGCTCACTCTTAGTCTGACAGCTCCACTCTCACAGCTAAATCTGTTTCTGACTGCTCCACTCCCAGACCTCACTCTGTATCTGACTGCTCCACTCCCAGAGATCACTCTTAATCTGAAGCCTCCATTCCCAAAGCTCACTCTTACTTTGACTGTTCCACTCCCACAGCTCCGCCTTTCAGACTGCACCACTCCCACAGCTCACTCTGTATCTGACTGCTCCACTCCCAGAGCTCACACTTACTCTGACGCCTTCACTCCCAGGGCTCACTCACATGCTGACTGCTCCACTCCCAGAGCTCACTTTCACTCTGACCGCTCCAGTCCCAGAGCTCATTCACAACATGACTGCTCAACTTCCATAGCTTACTCAATATCTGATGGCACCATTCTCAGATCTCATCCTTTCTCTTAATCCACCACTCCCAGAGCTCAATCTTACTTTGACTGTTCCACTCCCACAGCTCACTCTGTATCTGACTGCTCCACTCCCAGAGATCACTCTTGCTTTGAATGCTCCACTCCCACAGCTCACTTTGTTTCTGACTGCTCCACTCCCAGAGCTCACATTTACTCTGACGCCTCCATTCCCAGAGCTCACTTATACTGACAGCTCCAATCCCACAGCTCACTCTTACTCGGACGCATCCACTCTCATATCTCACACTTACACTGACTCCTTCACTCCCAGAGCTCACTCACACCCGGACTGTTCCACACCCACAGCTCACTCTTACTCTGACACCTCCAATCCCAGAGCTGACTCTTACACTGACTGCTCCACTCCCACAGCTCACTCCGTATCTGACTGCTCCAATATCAGATCTCAGTCTTACTCTGACTGCTCCACTCCCACAGCTAATTCTGTAACCAACTGCTTCCCTCCCAGAGCTCACCTTCTCTCTGAATCCACCACTCCCAGAGCTCATTCACACCCTAACTACTCCACTCCCAAAGTTCACTCACACCCTGACTGCTCCACTCCCGAAGTTCACTCTCTCCCTGACTGGTCCACTCCTAGAGATTATTCTCTCTCTGACTGCTTCAGTTACAGAGCTCACTCACACCCTGACTGCTCCAGATCCACAGCTCACTCTGTATCTGACTGCTCCAATCCCAGAGCTCTTTCTCGCTCTCTCTTTATGCTTCACTCCCTGATACCATCCTCTCTGAGTGATCCTCTCCCAGAGCTCACACCCAAAGCTCATTCGCTCGCTGACTGCACCACTCCCACCCCTCACTCTGTATCTGACGGATCCATTACCAGCTCTCACCCTCTCTCTGAATGCTCCACTCCCAGAGCTCACTCACACCCTGACTTCTCCACTCCCAGAGCTCACTCACACCCTGTCTTCTGCACTCCCAGAGCACGCTCTTAGTCTGACTGTTCCACCCCCACAGCTCATTCAGTATCTGAATGCTCCAATCCCAGAGCTCACTCACAGCCTGATTGCTCCACTCCCAAAGCTCACTCTCTCTCTGACTGATCCATGCCCAGAGCTCACCTTCTGTCTGAATACTCCTCAACCAGAGCTCACTCACACACTGACTGCTCCTCTTCCAGAGTCAATCTCTCTCTTCCTGCTTCACTTACAAATCATGCTCACACCCAGACTGCTCCACATCCAAATCTCACTCTCCTTTTGACTGCTCCCCTCCTGCAGCTCACTCTGTATCTGACTGTTCCACTCCCAGAGCTCACACTTACTCTGATGCCTTCACTCCCAGAGCTCACTCACACACTGACTGCTCCACTCCCACAGCTCACTCTATCCCGACTGCTCTATTCCCAAAGCTCACTCTTATTTTGACTGCTCCACTCCTACAGCTCACTCTGCATCTGACTGCTCTACTCCCAGAGCTCACACTTACTCTGAAGCCTTCACTCCCAGAGCTTAATCACACCCTGACTGCTCCACTCCCAAAGCTCACTCTCTCTCTGACTGCTCCACTTCCAGAGCTCACTCACAACCTGACTGCTCAACTCCCATAGCTCACTCAACATCTCACGGCACCATTCCCAGATCTCATCATTTCTCTGAATCCTCCACTCCCGGGCTCACTCTTACTCTGAGGCCTGCATTCCCAGAGTTCACTCTCATCTGACTGCTCCACTCCCAAAGCTGACTCACAGCCTGACTACTCCACTCCCAGAGCTAAATCTTACTCTATCATACTCTAACGCCTCCACTCCCGTAGCTCACTCTCTCTCTGATTGCTCCACACCCACAGCTCACCTTGTATCTGACGGATATATTAGCAGAACTCACCCTCTCTCTGAATCCTCCACGCCCAGTGCTCACCCACACCCTGACTGCTCCACTCCCAGTGCTCAATCTTACTCTGCTGCCTCCACACTGACAGCTCCACTCTCACAGCTAAATCTGTTTCTGACTGCTCCACTCCCAGACCTCACTCTGTATCTGACTGCTCCAATCCCACAATTCACCCTCTCTCTGACTGCTCCACTCCCAGAGCTCACTCTTACTTTGACTGTTCCACTCCAACAGCTCCGCCTTTCAAACTGCAACACTCCCACAGCTCACTCTGTATCTGACTGCTCCACTCCCAGAGCTCACTCTTAATCTGACGCCTCCACCCCCAGAGCTCACTCTTACTTTGACTGTTCCACTCCCAGAGCTCCGCCTTTCAGACTGCTCCACTGCCACAGCTCATTCTGTTACCAACTGCTTCCCTCCCAGAGCTCACCTTCTCTCTGAATCCTCCACTCCCAGAGCTCACTCAGACCCTGACTGCTCCACTCCCAAAGTTCACTCTCTCCCTGTCTGCTCCACTCCTAGAGCTCACTCTCTCTCTGACTGCTTCAGTTACAGAAATCACTCACACCCTGACTGCCCCAGTTCCACAGCTCACTCTGTATCTGACTGCTCCAATCCCAGAGCTCTTTCTCGCTCTGTCTTAGTGCTTCACTTCCTGATACCACCCTCTCTGAGTGATCCACTCCCACAGCTCACTCTCTCCCTGACTCCTCCACTCCCAGAGCTCAATCTTGATCTGACTGCTCCAAACTCACAGCTCACTCTGTATCTGACTGCTCCACTCCCAGAGCTCACACTTACTCTGAAGCCTTCACTCCCAGAGCTCACTCACACGCTGACTGCTCCACTCCCAGAGCTCACTTTCTCTCTGTCCGCTCCACTCCCAGAGCTCACTCACAACCTGGCTGCTCAACTTGCATAGCTTACTCAATATCTGACGGCACCATTCTCAGATCTCGTCCTTTCTCTGAATCCTCCACTCCCAGAGCTCAATCTTACTTTGACTGCTCCACTCCCACAGCTCACTCTGTATCTGACTGCTCCACTCCCAGAGCTCACATTTACTCTGACGCCTTCACTCCCAGAGCTCACTTATACCCACAGCTCCAATCCCACAGCTCACTCTTACTCTGACGCAACCACTCTCAGACCTCACACTTACACTGACTCCTTCACTCCCAGAGCTCACTCACACCCTGACTGTTCCACTCCCACAGCTCACTCTTTCTCTGACGCCACCATTCCCAGAGCTGACTCTTACACTGACTGCTCCACTCCCAGATCTCACTCTTACTCTGACTGCTCCACTCCCACAGCTCACTCTGTATCTGACTGCTCCACTCCCAGAGCTCACACTTACACTGACGCCTTCGCTCCCAGAGCTCAGTCACACCGTGACTGCTCCACTACCAGAGCTCACACTTACTGATGCCTTCACTTCATGCGCTCACTCATATTCTGACTGCTCCAGTCCCAAATATCAGTCGCTCTCTGACTGTTCCACTCCTAAAGCTCACTCTGTAACTGACGGAACCATAACCAGAGCTCACCCTCTCTCTGAACCCTCCACTCCCAGAGATCACTCACACCCTGACTGCTCCACTCCCAGTGCTCAATCTTACTCTAAAGCCTCCACTCCCAGAGCACCCTCTTAGCCTGACTGCTCCACTCTCACAGCTCACTCTGATATTGACTACTCCACTCCCAGAGCTCAGTGTTACTGTGACACCTCCACTCCCACAGCTCACTCTGAATGCTCCACCGCCACAGCTCACTCTGTATCTGACTGCTCCACTCCCAGACATCGCTCTTACTTTGACGCCTTCACTCCCAGAGCTCTCCTTACTCTGACTGCTCCACTCCCAAAGCTCATTCGCTTTCTGACTGCTCCTCTCCCAGGGCTCACTCTATCTCTGACCTCTCCAGTCCCACAGCTCACTCTGTATCTGACGGCTCCAGTACTAGTGCTCACCCTCTCCCTGAATCCTCCACTCTCCGAGTTCACTCACACCCTGACAGCTCCACTCCCAGTGCTCAATCTTACTCTGATGCCTCCACTCCCAAAACTCACTCCCTCTCTGACTGCTCCACGCCGAGAGCTCTCCTTCTGTCTGAATCCTCCACTCCCAGAGCTCAGTCACTCATTGACTGCTCCACTCCCAGAGTTCAATCTCTCTCTGACTGCTTCACTTACAGATCTCACTCACACCCAGTTTGTTCCACTCCCACAGCTGCCTCGATATCTGATGCCTTCACTCCCAGAGCTCACTCTTACTCTGACTGCTCGACTCACAAAGCTCATTCGCTCTCTGACTGCACCTCTCCCAGGGCTCACTCTCTCTCTGACTGCTCCAGTCCCACAGCGCACTCTGTATCTGACAGCTCCATTACTAGAGCTCACCCTCTCTCTGAATCCTCCACTCCCATTTCTCACACTCACGCTGACTGTGCCACTCCCAGAGCACACACTTACTCTGACACCTACACTCCCCGAGCTCACTCACCCTGACAGCTCCGTCCCCGTGTTCAATCTAACTCTGATGCCTTCACTCCCAAAACTCACTCCCTCTCTGACTGCTCCACGCCCAGACCTCTCCTTCTGTTTGAATCCTCCACTCCCAGAGCTCACTCACTCATTGACTGCTCCACACCCAGAGTTCAATCTCTCTCTGACTGCTTCACATACAGATCTCACTCACACCCAGATTGCTCCACTCCCTCAGGTCACTCTGTATCTGATTGCTCCACTCCCAGAGCTCACACATAATCTGACACCTACACTCTCTGAGCTCACTCATACTCGGACTGCTCCACTCCCAAAGCTCATTCGCTCTCTGACTGTTCCACTCCCAGGGCTACCTCTCTCTGATTGATCCACTTCCACAGCTCACTTTGTATCTGACGGATACATTAGCAGAACTCACCCTCTCTCTGAATCTTCCACGCCCAGTGCTCACTCACACCCTGACTGCTCCAATCCCAGTGTTCAATCTGTATTTGATTGCTCCACTCCCACAGCTCACTCTTAATCTGATGCCTCCACTCCCAGAGCTCCCTCTTAATCTGACGCCTCCACTCCCAGAGCTCACTCTTTCTTTGACTGTTGCACTCCCACAGCTCCGACTTTCAGACCGCTCCACTCCCACAGCTCACTCTGTATCTGACTGCTCCACTCCCAGACCTCCCTCTTAATCTGACGCCTCCACTCCCAGAGCTCACTCTTACTTTGACTGTTCCACTACCAGAGCTCCGCCTTTCAGACTGATCCACTCCCACAGCTCATTCTGTAACCAACTGCTTCCCTCCCAGAGCTCACCTTCTCTCTGAATCCTCCACTCCCAGAGCTCAATCTTACTCAGCTGCCTCCACTCCCAGAGCTCACTCTTAGTCTGACAGCTCCACTCTCACAGCTAAATCTGTTTCTGACTGCTCCACTCCCAGACCTCACTCTGTATCTGACTGCTCCACTCCCAGAGATCACTCTTAATCTGAAGCCTCCATTCCCAAAGCTCACTCTTACTTTGACTGTTCCACTTCCACAGCTCCGCCTTTCAGACTGCACCACTCCCACAGCTCACTCTGTATCTGACTGCTCCACTCCCAGAGCTCACACTTACTCTGACGCCTTCACTCCCAGGGCTCACTCACATGCTGACTGCTCCACTCCCAGAGCTCACTTTCACTCTGACCGCTCCAGTCCCAGAGCTCATTCACAACATGACTGCTCAACTTCCATAGCTTACTCAATATCTGATGGCACCATTCTCAGATCTCATCCTTTCTCTTAATCCACCACTCCCAGAGCTCAATCTTACTTTGACTGTTCCACTCCCACAGCTCACTCTGTATCTGACTGCTCCACTCCCAGAGATCACTCTTGCTTTGAATGCTCCACTCCCACAGCTCACTTTGTTTCTGACTGCTCCACTCCCAGAGCTCACATTTACTCTGACGCCTCCATTCCCAGAGCTCACTTATACTGACAGCTCCAATCCCACAGCTCACTCTTACTCGGACGCATCCACTCTCATATCTCACACTTACACTGACTCCTTCACTCCCAGAGCTCACTCACACCCGGACTGTTCCACACCCACAGCTCACTCTTACTCTGACACCTCCAATCCCAGAGCTGACTCTTACACTGACTGCTCCACTCCCACAGCTCACTCCGTATCTGACTGCTCCAATATCAGATCTCAGTCTTACTCTGACTGCTCCACTCCCACAGCTAATTCTGTAACCAACTGCTTCCCTCCCAGAGCTCACCTTCTCTCTGAATCCACCACTCCCAGAGCTCATTCACACCCTAACTACTCCACTCCCAAAGTTCACTCACACCCTGACTGCTCCACTCCCGAAGTTCACTCTCTCCCTGACTGGTCCACTCCTAGAGATTATTCTCTCTCTGACTGCTTCAGTTACAGAGCTCACTCACACCCTGACTGCTCCAGATCCACAGCTCACTCTGTATCTGACTGCTCCAATCCCAGAGCTCTTTCTCGCTCTCTCTTTATGCTTCACTCCCTGATACCATCCTCTCTGAGTGATCCTCTCCCAGAGCTCACACCCAAAGCTCATTCGCTCGCTGACTGCACCACTCCCACCCCTCACTCTGTATCTGACGGATCCATTACCAGCTCTCACCCTCTCTCTGAATGCTCCACTCCCAGAGCTCACTCACACCCTGACTTCTCCACTCCCAGAGCTCACTCACACCCTGTCTTCTGCACTCCCAGAGCACGCTCTTAGTCTGACTGTTCCACCCCCACAGCTCATTCAGTATCTGAATGCTCCAATCCCAGAGCTCACTCACAGCCTGATTGCTCCACTCCCAAAGCTCACTCTCTCTCTGACTGATCCATGCCCAGAGCTCACCTTCTGTCTGAATACTCCTCAACCAGAGCTCACTCACACACTGACTGCTCCTCTTCCAGAGTCAATCTCTCTCTTCCTGCTTCACTTACAAATCATGCTCACACCCAGACTGCTCCACATCCAAATCTCACTCTCCTTTTGACTGCTCCCCTCCTGCAGCTCACTCTGTATCTGACTGTTCCACTCCCAGAGCTCACACTTACTCTGATGCCTTCACTCCCAGAGCTCACTCACACACTGACTGCTCCACTCCCACAGCTCACTCTATCCCGACTGCTCTATTCCCAAAGCTCACTCTTATTTTGACTGCTCCACTCCTACAGCTCACTCTGCATCTGACTGCTCTACTCCCAGAGCTCACACTTACTCTGAAGCCTTCACTCCCAGAGCTTAATCACACCCTGACTGCTCCACTCCCAAAGCTCACTCTCTCTCTGACTGCTCCACTTCCAGAGCTCACTCACAACCTGACTGCTCAACTCCCATAGCTCACTCAACATCTCACGGCACCATTCCCAGATCTCATCATTTCTCTGAATCCTCCATTCCCAGGCTCACTCTTACTCTGAGGCCTACATTCACAGAGCTCACTCTTATCTGACTGCTCCACTCCCAAAGCTGACTCACAGCCTGACTACTCCACTCCCAGAGCTCAATCTTACTATGACACCTCCACTCCCAAAGCTCACTCTCTCTCTGACAGCTCCACTCACAGATCTCACTCACAGCCTGATAGCACCACTCCCAAATCTCACTCTCTCTCTGACTGCTCCACCCACGCAGCTCACTCTTTATCTGATGGAACAATTACCAGAGGTCACCCTCTCTCTGAATCCTCCACTCACAGAGCTCACTCACTCCCTATTGCCCCAGTGCTCAAACTTACTCTGATGCCTCCACTCCCAGAGCTCACACATACTCTGACACCTTCACTGCCAGAGCTCACTCATATTCGGCCTGCTACAATCCCAAAGCTCATTCGCTCTCTGACTGCTCCACTCCCAGACCTCACTCTGTATCTGACTGCACCAATCCCAGAGCTCACGCTCTCTCTGACTGCTCCAATCCCAGAGCTCACTCTGTATTTGACTGCTCCACTCCCTCAGCTCACTCTGTATCTGACAGCTCCATTCCCAGAGCTCAATCTATGTCTGACTGCTCCATCCCACAGCTCATTCATACCCTGACTTCTGTACTCCCATAGCTCACTCTGTACCTGACTGCTCCACTCCCAGAGCTCACTCTTAATCTGACTGCTCCACTCCCAGAGCTCGCTCTCTCTCTGACTGCTCCACGCCCAGAACTCACTCGCAGCCTGATTGCTCCCCTCCCAAAGCTCACTCTCTCTCTGACTGCTCCACGCCAAGAGCTTATCTTCTGTCTGAATCCTCCACTCCCAGAGCTCACTCATACACTGACAGCTCCACTCCCAGAGTTCTCTCTGTATCTGACTGCTCCTATCCCAGAGCTTACTATTACTCTAACTGCTCCACTTCCGCAGCTCACTCTGTATCTGACTGCTCCACTACCAGAGCTGCCACTTTCTCTGATACCTTCACTCTCAGAGCTCACACTTACTTTGACTGCTCCACTCCCAAAGCTCAGTCGTTCTCTGACTGCTCCACACCCAGGGTCACTCTCTCTCTGACTGCACCACTCCCGCAGCTCACTCTTTATCTGAAAAAACAATTACCAGAGCTCACCCTCTGAATCCTCCACTCCCAGAGCTCACTCACACCCTGATTGCTCCAGTCCCAGTGCTCAATCTTACTCTGATGCCTCCACTTCCAAAGATCATTCTCTTTTTGTCTGCTCCACATCCAGAGCTCAGCTTGTGTCTGAATCCTCCATTCCCAGCGCTCACTCACACACTGACTGCTGCACTCACAGAGCTCAATATCTTTCTGACTGCTTCACTTACATATCTCACTCACACCCAGATTGCGCCAGTCCCACAGCTCACTCTGTTTCTGACTGCTCCACTCCCAGAGCTCGCACATACTCTGACGCCTTCACTCGCAGAGCTCGCTCTCACCCTGACTGCGCCACTCCCCGAGCACACACTTACTCTGACACCTACACTCCCAGAGCTCACTCATACTCAAACTGCTCCACTCCCAAAGCTCATTCGCTCTCTGACTGCTCCACTCCCGGGACTCACTCTCTCATTGACTGCACCACTACCAGAGCTCACTTTGTATCTGACGGATCCATTACCAGTACTCACCCTCTCTCTGAATCTTCCACTCCCAGTGCGCACCACATCCTGATTGCTCCACTCCCAGTGTTCAATCTTACTCTGATGCCTCCACTTCCAGAGCTCACTCTTAGTCTGACAGCTCCACTCTCACAGCTAAATCTGTTTCTGACTGCTCCACTCCCAGACCTCACGCTGTATCTGACCTCTCCACTCCCAGAGCTCACTCTGTATTTGACTGCTCCAATCTCGCTCTCTCTTAGTGCTTCACACCCTCTCCGAGTGATCGACTCCCAGAGCTCTCACCCAAAGCTCATTCTCTCTCTGACTGCTCCACTCCCACAGCTCACTCTGTATCTGAAGGATCTATTACCAGAGCTCACCCTCTTTCTGAATGCTCCACTCCCAGAGCTCACTCACACCTTGACTGCTCCACTCCCACAGCTCACTCTGTATCTGACTGCTCCACTACCAGAGCTCACACTTACTCTGACACCTTCACTCTCAGAGCTCACTAATACTCTGACCGCCCCACTCCCAAAGCTCAGTCGCTCTCTGACTGCTCAACACACAGGGCTCACTCTCTCTCTGACTGCACCACTCCCGCTGCTCACTCTTTATCTGACGAAACAATTACCAGAGCTCACCCTCTCTCTGAATCCTCCATTCCCAGAGATCACTCACACCCTGATTGCTCCAGCCCCAGTGCTCAATCTTACTCTGATGCCTCCACTTCCAGAGCTCACTCTTAGTCTGACAGCTCCACTCTCACAGCTAAATCTGTTTCTTACTGCTCCACTCCCAGACCTCACTCGGTTTTTGACTGCTCCAATCTCACTCTCTCTTAGTGCTTCACCCCCTTTCTGAGTGATCGACTCCCAGAGCTCACACCCAAAGCTGATTTGCTCTCTGACTGCTCCACTCCCACAGCCCACTCTGTATCTGACGGATCCATTACCAGCGCTCACCCACTTTCTGAATAATCCACTCCCAGAGCTCACTCACACCCTGACTTCTCCACTCCCAGAGCTCGCTCTTATTCTGACTGCTCCACTCCCACAGCCCACTCTGTATCTGACGGATCCATTACCAGCGCTCACCCACTTTCTGAATAATCCACTCCCAGAGCTCACTCACACCCTGACTTCTCCACTCCCAGAGCTCGCTCTTATTCTGACTGCTCCACTCCCACAGCTCACTCTGTATCTGACTGCTCCACTCCCGCAGCTCACACTTACACTGACGCCTTCGCTCCCAGAGCTCAGTCACACCGTGACTGCTCCACTACCAGAGCACACATTTACTCTGATGCCTTCACTTCATGCGCTCACTCATATTCTGACTGCTCCACTCCCAAATCTCAGTCGCTCTCTGACCGTTCCACTCCTAAAACTCACTCTGTACCTGACGGAAGCATAACCAGAGCTCACCCTCTCTCTGAACCCTCCACTCCCAGAGATCAATCACACCCTGACTGCTCCACTCCCAGTGCTCAATCTTACTCTAATGCCTCCACTCCCAGAGCTCCCTCTTAGCCTGACTGCTCCACTCTCACAGCTCACTCTGATACTGACTACTCCACTCCCAGAGCTCAGTGTTACTGTGACACCTCCACTCCCACAGCTCACTCTGAATGCTCCAACGCCACAGCTCACTCTGTATCTGACTGCCCCACTCCCAGATATCGCTCTTACTTTGACGCCTTTACTCCCAGAGCTCTCCTTACTCTGACTGCTCCACTCCCAAAGCTCATTCGCTTTCTGACTGCTCCTCTCCCAGGGCTCAATCTCTCTTTGACCTCTCCAGTCCCATAGCTCACTCTGTATCTGACGGCTCCAGTACTAGTGCTCACCCTCTCCCTGAATCCTCCACTCTCCGAGTTCACTCACACCCTGACAGCTCCACTCCCAGTGCTCAATCTTACTCTGATGCCTCCACTCCCAAAGCTCACTCCCTCTCTGACTGCTTCACGCCGAGAGCTCTCCTTCTGTCTGAATCCTCCACTACCAGAGCTCAGTCACTCATTGACTGCTCCACTCCCAGAGTTCAATCTCTCTCTGACTGCTTCACTTACAGATCTCACTCACACCCAGTTTTCTCCACTCCCACAGCTGCCTCTATATCTGACGCCTTCACTCCCAGAGCTCACTCTTACTCTGACTGCTCGACTCTCAAAGGTCATTCGCTCTCTGACTGCGCCTCTCCCAGGGCTCACTCTCTCTCTGACTGCTCCAGTCCCACAGCGCACTCTGTATCTGACAGCTCCATTACTAGAGCTTACCCTCTCTCTGAATCCTCCACTCCCATTGCTCGCTCTCACGCTGACTGTGCCACTCCCAGAGTTCAATCTCTCTCTGACTGCTTCACTTACAGATCTCACTCACAACCTGACTGCTCAACTTCCATAGCTTACTCAATATCTGACGGCAACATTCTCAGATCTCATCCTTTCTCTGAATCCTCCACTCCCAGAGCTCAATCTTACTTTGACTGCTCCACTCCCACAGCTCATTCGCTCTCTGACTGTTCCACACCCAGGGCTACCTCTCTCTGATTGATCCACTTCCACAGCTCACTTTGTATCTGACGGATACATTAGCAGAACTCACCTTCTCTCTGAATCCTCCACGCCCAGTGCTCACTCACACCCTGACTGCTCCACTCCCAGTGCTCAATCTTACTCTGCTGCCTCCACTCCCAGAGCTCACTCTTAGTCTGACAGCTCCACCCTCACAGTTAAATCTGTTTCTGACTGCTCCACTCCCAGATCTCACTCTGTATGTGACTGCTCCAATCCCATAATTCACCCTCTCTCTGACTGCTCCACTCCCAGAGCTCAATCTGTATTTGATTGCTCCACTCCCACAGCTCACTCTTATTCTGACGCCTCCACTCCCAGAGCTCACTCTTTGACTGTTGCACTCCCACAGCTCCGACTTTCAGACTGCTCCACTCCCACAGCTCACTCTGTATCTGACTGCTCCACTCCCAGAGCTCCCTCTTAATCTGACGCCTCCACTCCCAGAGCTCACTCTTACTTTGACTGTTCCACTACCAGAGCTCCACCTTTCAGACTGATCCACTCCCACAGCTCATTCTGTAACCAACTGCTTCCCTCCCAGCGCTCACCTTCTCTCTGAATCCTCCACTCCCAGAGCTCAATCTTACTCAGCTGCCTCCACTCCCAGAGCTCACTCTTAGTCTGACAGCTCCACTCTCACAGCTAAATCTGTTTCTGACTGCTCCACTCCCAGACCTCACTCTGTATCTGACTGCTCCACTCCCACAGCTCAGTCTTAATCTAAAGCCTCCATTCCCAGAGCTCACTCTTACTTTGACTGTTCCACTCCCACAGCTCCGCCTTTCAGACTGCACCACTCCCACAGCTCACTCTGTATCTGACTGCTCCACTCCCAGAGCTCACATTTACTCTGACCCCTTCACTCCCAGAGCTCACTTACACGCTGACTGCTCCATTCCCAGAGCTCACTTTCACTCTGACCGCTCCAATCCCAGAGCTCACTCACAACATGACTGCTATACTCCCATAGCTTACTCAATATCTGATGGCACCATTCTCAGATCTCATCCTTTCTCTTAATCCACCACTCCCAGAGCTCAATCTTACTTTGACTGTTCCACTCCCACAGCGCCGCCTTTCAGACTGCTCCACTCCCACAGCTCACTCTGTGTCTGACTGCTCCACTCCCAGAGCTCAATCACTCTCTTACTGCTTCACTTACAGATCTCACTCACACCCAGATTGCTGCACTCCCCCAGCTCACTCATACTCTGACTGCTCCACTCCCAAAACTCATTCACTTTCTGACTGCTCCACTCAAATGGCTCATACTCTCTCTGATTGCCCCACTCCCAGAGCTCACTCTGTATCTGACTGGTTCACTCCCAGAGCTCACACTTACTCTGGCGTCTCCACTCCCAGAGCTCACTCATACTGACTGCTCCACTCCCACAGCTCACTCTGTACCTGACAGCTCCAATCCCACAGCTCACTCTTACTCTGTCGCCTCCACTCTCAGACCTCACACTTACACACCCTGACTGCTCCACTACCAGGGCTTACACTTATTCTGATGCCTTCACTCCCAGAGCTCACTCATTCTCTGACTGTTCCACTCCCAAATCTCTGTCGCTATCTGACTGCTCCACACCCAGCGCTCACTCACTCTCTTTCTGACTGCTCCACTTGCACAGCTCACTCTTTATCTGATGGAACCATTAACAGAGCTCACCCTCTCTCTGAATCCTCCACTCCCAGAGCTCACTCACAACCTGACTATTCCACTCCCAGAGCTCAAATGTACTATGACACCTCCACTCCCATAGCTTACTCTCTCTCTGACTGCTCCACTCCGAAAGCTCACTCACAGCCTGATTTCTCCAGTCCCAAAGCTCCCTCTCTCTCTGACTATTCCAAGCCCAGAACTCATCTTCTGTCTGGATCCTCCACTCCCAGAGCTCACTCTTATTCTGACTGCTCCACTCCCACAGCTCTCTCCGTATCTGACTGCTCCTATCCCAGAGCTCACTCATACTCTGACTGCTCCACTGCCAAAGCTCAGTCACTCTCTGACTGCTCCACACCCAGGGCTCGCTCTCTCTCTGACTGCGCTACTCCCGCAGCTCACTGTTTATCTGACGGAACCATTACCAGAGCTCACCATCTCTCTGAATCCTCCATTCCCAGAGATCACTCACACGCTGATTGCTCCAGTACCAATGCTCAATCTTACTCTGATGCCTCCACTCTCACAGCTCACTCTGTATAAGACTGCTCCACTCCCATAGCTCACACTTACTCTGACGTCTTCACTCCCAGAGCTCACTCAGACCCTGACTGCTCCACTCCCAAAGCTCACTTTGTCTCTGACTGCTCCACTCCCAGAGCTCACTCACAATCTGACTGTTCCACTCCCATAGCTTACACAATATCTGACAGCACCATTCCCAGATCTCATCCTTTCTCTGAATCTTCCACTCCCGGGCTCACTCTTAATCTGAGGCCTGCATTCCCAGAGTTCACTCTTATCTGACTTCTCCACTCCCAAAGCTCACTCTGTATCTGACTGCTCCACTCCCAAAGATCACTCACACCCTGACTTCTCCACTCCCAGAGCTCAATCTTACTATGATGCCTCCACTCCCATAGCTCACTCACACACTGACTGCTCCACTCCCAGAGATCAATCTCTCTCTTACTGCTTCACTTACAGATCTCACTCACACCCAGATTGCTGCATTCCGACATCTCACTCATACTCGGAGTGCTCCACTCCCAGAGCTCACTCTTATCTGACTACTCCACTCCGACAGCTCACTCTGTATCTGACTGCTCCACTCCCAAAGCTCAATCACCCTCTGACTGCTCCACTCCCACAGCTCACTCTGTTTCTGACTGCTCCACTTCTAGAGCTCACACTTACTCTGACGCCTTCACTCCCAGAGCTCGCTCTCACCCTGACAGCGCCATTCCCAGAGCACACACTTACTCTGACACCTACACTCCCAGAGCTCACTCATACTCGGACTGCTCCACTCCCAAAGCTCACTCTCTCTCTGACTGCTCCACTCCCACAGCTTACTTTGTATCTGACGGATCCATTACCACAACTCAGCCTCTCTCTGAATCCTCCACTCCCACTGCTCATTCACACCCTGACTGCTCCACTCCCAGTGCTCAATCTTACTCTAATGCTTCCACTCCCAGAGCTCACTCTTAGTCTGACAATTCCACTCTCACAGCTAAATCTGTTTCTGACTGCTCCACTCCCACACTTCACTCTGTATTTGACTGCTCCACTCCCACACCTCACTCTGTATTTGACTGCTCCACTCCCACAGCTCACTCTGTATCTGACTGCTCCGTCCGACAGCTCATTCACTCCCTGACTTCTGCACCCCCATAGCTCAATCTGTAACTGACTGCTCCACTCCCAGAGCTCACACTTAATCTGACGCCTCCACTCCCAGAGCTCACTCTGACTTTAACTGTTCCACTCCCACCGCTCCGCCTTTCAGACTGCTCCACTCCCAGAGCGCCTTCTGTAACCTATTGCTTCCCTCCCAGAGCTCACCCTCTCTCTGAATACTCCACTCCCAGAGGTCACTCACACCCTGACTGCTCCACTCCCAAGGTTCACTCTCTCTCTGACTGCTTCAGTTACAGAGATCACTCACACCCTGACTGCTCCAGTCCCACAGCTCACTCTGTATCTGACTGCTCCAATCCCAGAGCACTTTCTCGCTCTCTCTTAGTGATTCACTCCCTGATATCACCCTCTCTGAGTGATCCACTCCTAGAGCTCAATCTCTCCCTGACTCCTCCACTCCCAGTGCTCACTCACACCCTGACTGCTCCACTCCCAAAGCTCACTCGCTCTCTGACTGCTCCACTCCCAGAGTTCACTTTCTCTGACCGCTCCACTCCCAGAGCTCACTCTCAAGCTGACTGCTCCACTCCCATAACTTACTCAATATCTGACGGCACCATTCCCAGATCTCATCCTTTCTCTGAATCCTCCACTCCCGGGCTCACCCTTACTCTAAGGGCTGCAGTCCCAGAGCTCACTCTTAACTGACTGCTCCACTCCCAAAGCTCACTCTGTATCTGACTGGTCTAATCCCAAAGCTCACTCACACCTTGACTACTCCAAACCCAGAGCTCAATCTTACTATGACGCCTACACTCACATAGCTCACTGTCCCTCTGACTGCTCCACTCACAGAGCTCACTCACAGCCTGATTGCTCCACTCCCAAAGCTCACTCTCTCTCTGACTGCTCCACGCCCAGAGCTCACCTTCTGTCTGAATATTCCTCACCCAGAGCTCACTCACACACTGACTGCTCCACTTCCAGAGTCAATCTCTCTCTTCCTGCTTCACTTACAGATCTCGCTCACACCCAGATTGCTGCACTCCCACAGATCAGTCATACTCTGACTGCTCCACTCCCAAAGCTTATTCGCACTATGACTGCTCCACTCAAATGTCTCACCCTCTCTCTGACTGCTCCACACCCAAATCTCACTTTTATTTTGACTGCTCCCCTCCTACAGCTCACTCTGTATCTGACAGCTCCACTCCCAGAGCTCACACTTACTCTGATACCTTCACACCCCGAGCTCACTCACACCCGGACTGCTCCACTCCCAGGGCTCACTCTTACTCTGATGCCTTCTCTCCCAGAGCTCACTCACACACTGACTGCTCCACTCCCAAAGCTCACTTGCTCTCTGACTGCTCCACTCCCACAGCTCACTCTCTCCCTGACTGCTCTACTCCCAAAGTTCACTCGTTCTCTGACTGCTCCACACCCAGAGCTCACTTTCTCTCTGACCGCTCCACTTCCAGAGCTCACTCACAACCTGACTGCTCCACTCCCATTGCTCACACAATATTTGACAGCACCATTCCCAGATCTCATCATTTCTCTGAATCCTCCACTCCCGGGCTCACTCTTACTCTGAGGCCTGCATTCCCAGAGTTCACTCTCATCTGACTGCTCCACTCCCAAAGCTGACTCACAGCCTGACTACTCCACTCCCAGAGCTAAATCTTACTCTATCATACTCTAACGCCTCCACTCCCGTAGCTCACTCTCTCTCTGATTGCTCCACACCCACAGCTCACCTTGTATCTGACGGATATATTAGCAGAACTCACCCTCTCTCTGAATCCTCCACGCCCAGTGCTCACCCACACCCTGACTGCTCCACTCCCAGTGCTCAATCTTACTCTGCTGCCTCCACACTGACAGCTCCACTCTCACAGCTAAATCTGTTTCTGACTGCTCCACTCCCAGACCTCACTCTGTATCTGACTGCTCCAATCCCACAATTCACCCTCTCTCTGACTGCTCCACTCCCAGAGCTCACTCTTACTTTGACTGTTCCACTCCAACAGCTCCGCCTTTCAAACTGCAACACTCCCACAGCTCACTCTGTATCTGACTGCTCCACTCCCAGAGCTCACTCTTAATCTGACGCCTCCACCCCCAGAGCTCACTCTTACTTTGACTGTTCCACTCCCAGAGCTCCGCCTTTCAGACTGCTCCACTGCCACAGCTCATTCTGTTACCAACTGCTTCCCTCCCAGAGCTCACCTTCTCTCTGAATCCTCCACTCCCAGAGCTCACTCAGACCCTGACTGCTCCACTCCCAAAGTTCACTCTCTCCCTGTCTGCTCCACTCCTAGAGCTCACTCTCTCTCTGACTGCTTCAGTTACAGAAATCACTCACACCCTGACTGCCCCAGTTCCACAGCTCACTCTGTATCTGACTGCTCCAATCCCAGAGCTCTTTCTCGCTCTGTCTTAGTGCTTCACTTCCTGATACCACCCTCTCTGAGTGATCCACTCCCACAGCTCACTCTCTCCCTGACTCCTCCACTCCCAGAGCTCAATCTTGATCTGACTGCTCCAAACTCACAGCTCACTCTGTATCTGACTGCTCCACTCCCAGAGCTCACACTTACTCTGAAGCCTTCACTCCCAGAGCTCACTCACACGCTGACTGCTCCACTCCCAGAGCTCACTTTCTCTCTGTCCGCTCCACTCCCAGAGCTCACTCACAACCTGGCTGCTCAACTTGCATAGCTTACTCAATATCTGACGGCACCATTCTCAGATCTCGTCCTTTCTCTGAATCCTCCACTCCCAGAGCTCAATCTTACTTTGACTGCTCCACTCCCACAGCTCACTCTGTATCTGACTGCTCCACTCCCAGAGCTCACATTTACTCTGACGCCTTCACTCCCAGAGCTCACTTATACCCACAGCTCCAATCCCACAGCTCACTCTTACTCTGACGCAACCACTCTCAGACCTCACACTTACACTGACTCCTTCACTCCCAGAGCTCACTCACACCCTGACTGTTCCACTCCCACAGCTCACTCTTTCTCTGACGCCACCATTCCCAGAGCTGACTCTTACACTGACTGCTCCACTCCCAGATCTCACTCTTACTCTGACTGCTCCACTCCCACAGCTCACTCTGTATCTGACTGCTCCACTCCCAGAGCTCACACTTACACTGACGCCTTCGCTCCCAGAGCTCAGTCACACCGTGACTGCTCCACTACCAGAGCTCACACTTACTGATGCCTTCACTTCATGCGCTCACTCATATTCTGACTGCTCCAGTCCCAAATATCAGTCGCTCTCTGACTGTTCCACTCCTAAAGCTCACTCTGTAACTGACGGAACCATAACCAGAGCTCACCCTCTCTCTGAACCCTCCACTCCCAGAGATCACTCACACCCTGACTGCTCCACTCCCAGTGCTCAATCTTACTCTAAAGCCTCCACTCCCAGAGCACCCTCTTAGCCTGACTGCTCCACTCTCACAGCTCACTCTGATATTGACTACTCCACTCCCAGAGCTCAGTGTTACTGTGACACCTCCACTCCCACAGCTCACTCTGAATGCTCCACCGCCACAGCTCACTCTGTATCTGACTGCTCCACTCCCAGACATCGCTCTTACTTTGACGCCTTCACTCCCAGAGCTCTCCTTACTCTGACTGCTCCACTCCCAAAGCTCATTCGCTTTCTGACTGCTCCTCTCCCAGGGCTCACTCTATCTCTGACCTCTCCAGTCCCACAGCTCACTCTGTATCTGACGGCTCCAGTACTAGTGCTCACCCTCTCCCTGAATCCTCCACTCTCCGAGTTCACTCACACCCTGACAGCTCCACTCCCAGTGCTCAATCTTACTCTGATGCCTCCACTCCCAAAACTCACTCCCTCTCTGACTGCTCCACGCCGAGAGCTCTCCTTCTGTCTGAATCCTCCACTCCCAGAGCTCAGTCACTCATTGACTGCTCCACTCCCAGAGTTCAATCTCTCTCTGACTGCTTCACTTACAGATCTCACTCACACCCAGTTTGTTCCACTCCCACAGCTGCCTCGATATCTGATGCCTTCACTCCCAGAGCTCACTCTTACTCTGACTGCTCGACTCACAAAGCTCATTCGCTCTCTGACTGCACCTCTCCCAGGGCTCACTCTCTCTCTGACTGCTCCAGTCCCACAGCGCACTCTGTATCTGACAGCTCCATTACTAGAGCTCACCCTCTCTCTGAATCCTCCACTCCCATTTCTCACACTCACGCTGACTGTGCCACTCCCAGAGCACACACTTACTCTGACACCTACACTCCCCGAGCTCACTCACCCTGACAGCTCCGTCCCCGTGTTCAATCTAACTCTGATGCCTTCACTCCCAAAACTCACTCCCTCTCTGACTGCTCCACGCCCAGACCTCTCCTTCTGTTTGAATCCTCCACTCCCAGAGCTCACTCACTCATTGACTGCTCCACACCCAGAGTTCAATCTCTCTCTGACTGCTTCACATACAGATCTCACTCACACCCAGATTGCTCCACTCCCTCAGGTCACTCTGTATCTGATTGCTCCACTCCCAGAGCTCACACATAATCTGACACCTACACTCTCTGAGCTCACTCATACTCGGACTGCTCCACTCCCAAAGCTCATTCGCTCTCTGACTGTTCCACTCCCAGGGCTACCTCTCTCTGATTGATCCACTTCCACAGCTCACTTTGTATCTGACGGATACATTAGCAGAACTCACCCTCTCTCTGAATCTTCCACGCCCAGTGCTCACTCACACCCTGACTGCTCCAATCCCAGTGTTCAATCTGTATTTGATTGCTCCACTCCCACAGCTCACTCTTAATCTGATGCCTCCACTCCCAGAGCTCCCTCTTAATCTGACGCCTCCACTCCCAGAGCTCACTCTTTCTTTGACTGTTGCACTCCCACAGCTCCGACTTTCAGACCGCTCCACTCCCACAGCTCACTCTGTATCTGACTGCTCCACTCCCAGACCTCCCTCTTAATCTGACGCCTCCACTCCCAGAGCTCACTCTTACTTTGACTGTTCCACTACCAGAGCTCCGCCTTTCAGACTGATCCACTCCCACAGCTCATTCTGTAACCAACTGCTTCCCTCCCAGAGCTCACCTTCTCTCTGAATCCTCCACTCCCAGAGCTCAATCTTACTCAGCTGCCTCCACTCCCAGAGCTCACTCTTAGTCTGACAGCTCCACTCTCACAGCTAAATCTGTTTCTGACTGCTCCACTCCCAGACCTCACTCTGTATCTGACTGCTCCACTCCCAGAGATCACTCTTAATCTGAAGCCTCCATTCCCAAAGCTCACTCTTACTTTGACTGTTCCACTCCCACAGCTCCGCCTTTCAGACTGCACCACTCCCACAGCTCACTCTGTATCTGACTGCTCCACTCCCAGAGCTCACACTTACTCTGACGCCTTCACTCCCAGGGCTCACTCACATGCTGACTGCTCCACTCCCAGAGCTCACTTTCACTCTGACCGCTCCAGTCCCAGAGCTCATTCACAACATGACTGCTCAACTTCCATAGCTTACTCAATATCTGATGGCACCATTCTCAGATCTCATCCTTTCTCTTAATCCACCACTCCCAGAGCTCAATCTTACTTTGACTGTTCCACTCCCACAGCTCACTCTGTATCTGACTGCTCCACTCCCAGAGATCACTCTTGCTTTGAATGCTCCACTCCCACAGCTCACTTTGTTTCTGACTGCTCCACTCCCAGAGCTCACATTTACTCTGACGCCTCCATTCCCAGAGCTCACTTATACTGACAGCTCCAATCCCACAGCTCACTCTTACTCGGACGCATCCACTCTCATATCTCACACTTACACTGACTCCTTCACTCCCAGAGCTCACTCACACCCGGACTGTTCCACACCCACAGCTCACTCTTACTCTGACACCTCCAATCCCAGAGCTGACTCTTACACTGACTGCTCCACTCCCACAGCTCACTCCGTATCTGACTGCTCCAATATCAGATCTCAGTCTTACTCTGACTGCTCCACTCCCACAGCTAATTCTGTAACCAACTGCTTCCCTCCCAGAGCTCACCTTCTCTCTGAATCCACCACTCCCAGAGCTCATTCACACCCTAACTACTCCACTCCCAAAGTTCACTCACACCCTGACTGCTCCACTCCCGAAGTTCACTCTCTCCCTGACTGGTCCACTCCTAGAGATTATTCTCTCTCTGACTGCTTCAGTTACAGAGCTCACTCACACCCTGACTGCTCCAGATCCACAGCTCACTCTGTATCTGACTGCTCCAATCCCAGAGCTCTTTCTCGCTCTCTCTTTATGCTTCACTCCCTGATACCATCCTCTCTGAGTGATCCTCTCCCAGAGCTCACACCCAAAGCTCATTCGCTCGCTGACTGCACCACTCCCACCCCTCACTCTGTATCTGACGGATCCATTACCAGCTCTCACCCTCTCTCTGAATGCTCCACTCCCAGAGCTCACTCACACCCTGACTTCTCCACTCCCAGAGCTCACTCACACCCTGTCTTCTGCACTCCCAGAGCACGCTCTTAGTCTGACTGTTCCACCCCCACAGCTCATTCAGTATCTGAATGCTCCAATCCCAGAGCTCACTCACAGCCTGATTGCTCCACTCCCAAAGCTCACTCTCTCTCTGACTGATCCATGCCCAGAGCTCACCTTCTGTCTGAATACTCCTCAACCAGAGCTCACTCACACACTGACTGCTCCTCTTCCAGAGTCAATCTCTCTCTTCCTGCTTCACTTACAAATCATGCTCACACCCAGACTGCTCCACATCCAAATCTCACTCTCCTTTTGACTGCTCCCCTCCTGCAGCTCACTCTGTATCTGACTGTTCCACTCCCAGAGCTCACACTTACTCTGATGCCTTCACTCCCAGAGCTCACTCACACACTGACTGCTCCACTCCCACAGCTCACTCTATCCCGACTGCTCTATTCCCAAAGCTCACTCTTATTTTGACTGCTCCACTCCTACAGCTCACTCTGCATCTGACTGCTCTACTCCCAGAGCTCACACTTACTCTGAAGCCTTCACTCCCAGAGCTTAATCACACCCTGACTGCTCCACTCCCAAAGCTCACTCTCTCTCTGACTGCTCCACTTCCAGAGCTCACTCACAACCTGACTGCTCAACTCCCATAGCTCACTCAACATCTCACGGCACCATTCCCAGATCTCATCATTTCTCTGAATCCTCCATTCCCAGGCTCACTCTTACTCTGAGGCCTACATTCACAGAGCTCACTCTTATCTGACTGCTCCACTCCCAAAGCTGACTCACAGCCTGACTACTCCACTCCCAGAGCTCAATCTTACTATGACACCTCCACTCCCAAAGCTCACTCTCTCTCTGACAGCTCCACTCACAGATCTCACTCACAGCCTGATAGCACCACTCCCAAATCTCACTCTCTCTCTGACTGCTCCACCCACGCAGCTCACTCTTTATCTGATGGAACAATTACCAGAGGTCACCCTCTCTCTGAATCCTCCACTCACAGAGCTCACTCACTCCCTATTGCCCCAGTGCTCAAACTTACTCTGATGCCTCCACTCCCAGAGCTCACACATACTCTGACACCTTCACTGCCAGAGCTCACTCATATTCGGCCTGCTACAATCCCAAAGCTCATTCGCTCTCTGACTGCTCCACTCCCAGACCTCACTCTGTATCTGACTGCACCAATCCCAGAGCTCACGCTCTCTCTGACTGCTCCAATCCCAGAGCTCACTCTGTATTTGACTGCTCCACTCCCTCAGCTCACTCTGTATCTGACAGCTCCATTCCCAGAGCTCAATCTATGTCTGACTGCTCCATCCCACAGCTCATTCATACCCTGACTTCTGTACTCCCATAGCTCACTCTGTACCTGACTGCTCCACTCCCAGAGCTCACTCTTAATCTGACTGCTCCACTCCCAGAGCTCGCTCTCTCTCTGACTGCTCCACGCCCAGAACTCACTCGCAGCCTGATTGCTCCCCTCCCAAAGCTCACTCTCTCTCTGACTGCTCCACGCCAAGAGCTTATCTTCTGTCTGAATCCTCCACTCCCAGAGCTCACTCATACACTGACAGCTCCACTCCCAGAGCTCTCTCTGTATCTGACTGCTCCTATCCCAGAGCTTACTATTACTCTAACTGCTCCACTTCCGCAGCTCACTCTGTATCTGACTGCTCCACTACCAGAGCTGCCACTTTCTCTGATACCTTCACTCTCAGAGCTCACACTTACTTTGACTGCTCCACTCCCAAAGCTCAGTCGTTCTCTGACTGCTCCACACCCAGGGTCACTCTCTCTCTGACTGCACCACTCCCGCAGCTCACTCTTTATCTGAAAAAACAATTACCAGAGCTCACCCTCTGAATCCTCCACTCCCAGAGCTCACTCACACCCTGATTGCTCCAGTCCCAGTGCTCAATCTTACTCTGATGCCTCCACTTCCAAAGATCATTCTCTTTTTGTCTGCTCCACATCCAGAGCTCAGCTTGTGTCTGAATCCTCCATTCCCAGCGCTCACTCACACACTGACTGCTGCACTCACAGAGCTCAATATCTTTCTGACTGCTTCACTTACATATCTCACTCACACCCAGATTGCGCCAGTCCCACAGCTCACTCTGTTTCTGACTGCTCCACTCCCAGAGCTCGCACATACTCTGACGCCTTCACTCGCAGAGCTCGCTCTCACCCTGACTGCGCCACTCCCCGAGCACACACTTACTCTGACACCTACACTCCCAGAGCTCACTCATACTCAAACTGCTCCACTCCCAAAGCTCATTCGCTCTCTGACTGCTCCACTCCCGGGACTCACTCTCTCATTGACTGCACCACTACCAGAGCTCACTTTGTATCTGACGGATCCATTACCAGTACTCACCCTCTCTCTGAATCTTCCACTCCCAGTGCGCACCACATCCTGATTGCTCCACTCCCAGTGTTCAATCTTACTCTGATGCCTCCACTTCCAGAGCTCACTCTTAGTCTGACAGCTCCACTCTCACAGCTAAATCTGTTTCTGACTGCTCCACTCCCAGACCTCACGCTGTATCTGACCTCTCCACTCCCAGAGCTCACTCTGTATTTGACTGCTCCAATCTCGCTCTCTCTTAGTGCTTCACACCCTCTCCGAGTGATCGACTCCCAGAGCTCTCACCCAAAGCTCATTCTCTCTCTGACTGCTCCACTCCCACAGCTCACTCTGTATCTGAAGGATCTATTACCAGAGCTCACCCTCTTTCTGAATGCTCCACTCCCAGAGCTCACTCACACCTTGACTGCTCCACTCCCACAGCTCACTCTGTATCTGACTGCTCCACTACCAGAGCTCACACTTACTCTGACACCTTCACTCTCAGAGCTCACTAATACTCTGACCGCCCCACTCCCAAAGCTCAGTCGCTCTCTGACTGCTCAACACACAGGGCTCACTCTCTCTCTGACTGCACCACTCCCGCTGCTCACTCTTTATCTGACGAAACAATTACCAGAGCTCACCCTCTCTCTGAATCCTCCATTCCCAGAGATCACTCACACCCTGATTGCTCCAGCCCCAGTGCTCAATCTTACTCTGATGCCTCCACTTCCAGAGCTCACTCTTAGTCTGACAGCTCCACTCTCACAGCTAAATCTGTTTCTTACTGCTCCACTCCCAGACCTCACTCGGTTTTTGACTGCTCCAATCTCACTCTCTCTTAGTGCTTCACCCCCTTTCTGAGTGATCGACTCCCAGAGCTCACACCCAAAGCTGATTTGCTCTCTGACTGCTCCACTCCCACAGCCCACTCTGTATCTGACGGATCCATTACCAGCGCTCACCCACTTTCTGAATAATCCACTCCCAGAGCTCACTCACACCCTGACTTCTCCACTCCCAGAGCTCGCTCTTATTCTGACTGCTCCACTCCCACAGGTCACTCAGTATCTGGCTGCTCCAATCCATTACCAGCGCTCACCCTCTCTCTGAATGCTCCACTCCCAGAGCTCACTCACACCCTGACTTCTCCCCTCCCAGAGCTCACTCACACCCTGACTTCTTCACTCCCAGAGCACGGTCTTAGTCTGACTGCTCCACCAGCACAGCTCACTCAGTATCTGACTGCTTCAATCCCAGAGCTCTCTCACAGCCTAATTGCTCCTCTCCTAAAGCTCAGTCACTCTCTGACTGCTCCATACCTAGGGCTCACTCTCTCTCTGACTGTACCACTCCCGCAGCTCACTCTTTATCTGACGAAACAATTACCAGAGCTCACCCTCTCTCTGAATCCTCCACTCCCAGAGCTCACTCACACAGTGACTGCTCCTCTTCCAGAGTCAATCTCTATCTTCCTGCTTCACTTACAGATCTTGCTCACACCCAGATTGCTGCACTCCCACAGCTCACTCATACTCTGACTGCTCCCCTCCTACAGCTCACTCTGTATCTGACTGCTCCACTCACAGAGCTCACACTTACTCTGACGCCTTCACTCCCCAAGCTCACTCACACCCTGACTGCTCCACTCCCAGAGCTCACTCTTACTCTGATGCCTTCACTCCCAGAGCTCACTCACAAACTGACTGCTCCACGCCCAAACCTCACTCGCTCTCTAACTGCTCCACTCCCACAGCTCACTCTCTCCCTGACTGATCTATTCCCTAATCTCAAACTTATTTTGACTGCTCTACTCCTACAGCTCACTCTGTATCTGACTGCTTCACTCCCAGAGCTCACACTTACTCTGAAGCCTTCACTCCCAGAGCTTAATCACACCCTGACTGCTCCACTCCTAAACCTCACTCCCTCTCTGACTGCTCCAATCCCAGAGCTCACTTCCTCTCTGACCGCTCCCCATCCAGAGCTCACTCACAACATGACTGCTCCACTCCCATAGCTCACTCAATATCTCATGGCACCATTCCCAGATCTCATCATTTCTCTGAATCCTCCCCTCCCGGGCTCACTCTTACTCTGAGGCCTGCATTCCCAGAGCTCACACTTATCTGACTGCTCCACTCCCAAAGCTGACTCACAGCCTGACTACTCCACTCCCAGAGCTCAATCTTACTAAGATGCCTTCACTCCCAAGGCTTACTCTCTCTCTGACTGCTCCACTCACGCAGCTCACTCTTTATCTGATGGAACAATTAGCAGAGGTCACTCTCTCTCTGAATCCTCCACTGACAGAGCTCACTCACTCCCTGATTGCTCTAGTCCCAGTGCTCAATCTTACTCTGATGCCTCCACTCCCAGAGCTTACTCTGTATTGGTCTGCTCCACTCCCAGAGCTCACACATACTCTGCGCCTTCACTCCCAGAGCTCACTGATATTCGGTCTGCTCCAATCCCAAAGCTCGTTTGCTCTCTGACTGCTCCACTCACAGACCTCACTCTGTATCTGACAGCTCCACTCCCAGAGCTCAATCTGTGTCTGACTGCACCATCCCACAGCTCATTCACATCCTGACTTCTATACTCCCATAGCTCAGTCTGTACCTGACTGCTCCACTCCCAGAGCTCACTCTTAATCTGACTGTTCCACTCCCAGAGCTCGCTCTCTCTCTGACTGCTCCACTCCCAGAGCTCACTCACACACTGACTGCTCCACTCCCAGAGCTCAATCTTACTCTGACTGTTCCACTCCCAAAGCTCTCTCTGAATCTGACTGCTGCACTACCAGAGCTCACACTTACTCTGATACCTTCACTCTCAGAGCTCAATAACACCCTGACTGCTCCACTCCCAAAGCTCAGTCGCTCTCTGACTGCTCCACACCCAGGGCTCACTCTCTCTCTGACTGCACCACTCACGCAGCTCACTCTTTATCTGACGAAACAATTACCAGAGCTCACCCTCTCTCTGAATCCTCCACTCCCAGAGCTCACTCACACCCTGATTGCTCCAGTCCCAGTGCTCAATCTTACTCTGATGCCTCCACATCCAAAGATCACTCTCTCTCCGTCTGCTCCACGTCCAGAGCTCAGCTTCTGTCTGAATACTCCACTCCCAGCGCTCACTTACACACTGACTGCTCCACTCACAGAGCTCAATTTCTTTCTGACTGCTTCACTTACAGATCTCACTCACACCCAGATTGCTCCACTCCCACAGCTCACTCTGTATCTGACTGCTCCACTCCCAGAGCTAACATATATTCTGACGCCTTCACTCCCAGAGCTCACTCACACCCTGATTTCTCCACTCCCAGAGCTCGCTCTTATTCTGACTGCTCCACTATCACAGCTCACTCAGTATCTGGCTGCTCCAATCCCAGAGCTCTTTCTTGCTCTCTCTTAGTGATTCACTCCCTGATACCACCCGCTCTGAGTGATCGACTCCCATAGCTCACACGCAAAGCTCATTTGCTCTCTGACTGCTCCACTCCCACCCCTCACTCTATATCTGACGGATCCATTACCAGCGCTCACCATCTCTCTGAATTCTCCACTCCCAGAGCTCACTCTTACTTTGAATGCTCCACTCCCACAGCTCACTCTATATCTGACTTCTACACTCCCAGAGCTCATTCTGTATCTGACGGATCCATTACCAGCGCTCACCCTCTCTCTGAATGCTCCACTCCCAGATCTCACTCACACCCTGAGTTCTCCACTCCCAGAGCTCACTCACACCCTGACTTCTCCACTCCCAGAGCACGCTCTTAGTTTGACTGCTCCACTCCTACAGCTCACTAAGTATCTGACTGCTCCAATCCCAGAGCTCTTTCTTGCTCTTAATGATTCACTCCCTGATATCACCCTCTCTGAGTGATCCACTCCCACAGTTCACTCTCTCCCTGACTCCTCCATTCCCAGAGCTCACTCTTACTTTGACTGCTCCACTCCCACATCTCACTCTGTGTCTGAATTCTCCACTCTCAAATCTCACGTGTACTCTGATGCCTTCACTCCCAGAGCTCACTCTCAACCTGACTGCTCCACTCCCATTGCTTGCTCAATATCCGATGGCAACATTCCCAGATCTCATCCATTCTCTGAATCCTCCACTCCCTGGCTCACTGTTAATCTAAGGCCTGCATTCCCAGAGCTCACTCTTATCTGACTGCTCCACTCCCAAAGCTCAAACTTACTCTGATACCTTCACTCTCAGAGCTCACTAATACTCTGACTGCTCCACACCCAGGGTCACTCTCTCTCTGACTGCACCACTCCCGCAGCTCACTCTTTATTTGACGAAACAATTACCAGAGCTCACCTTCTCTCTGAATCCTCCACTCCCAGAGCTCACTCACATCCTGATTACTCCAGTCCCAATGCTCAATCTTACTCTGATGCCTCCACATCCAAAGATCACTCTCTCTCTGTCTGCTCCACGTCCAGAGCTCAGCTTCCGTCTGAGTTCTCCACTCCCAGCACTCACTTACACACTGATTGCTCCACTCACAGAGCTGAATATCTTTCTGACTGCTTCACTTACAGATCTCACTCACACCCAGACTGCTCCACGCCCACAGCTCACTCTGTATCTGACTGCTGCACTCCCAGAGCTCACACATACTCTGATGCCTTCACTCGCAGAGCTGGCTTTCACCCTAACTACGCAACTCCCCGAGCACACACTTACTCTGACACCTACACTCCCAGAGCTCACTCATACTCGAACTGCTCCACTCCCAAAGCTCATTCGCTGTCTGACTGCTCCATTCCCAGGACTCCCTCTCTCATTGACTGATCCACTCCCACAGCTCACTTTGTATCTGACGGATCCCTTACCAGTAGTCACCCTCTCTCTGAATCCTCCACTCCCAGTGCACACTCACACCCTGATTTCTCCACTCCCAGTGCTCAACCTTACTCTGATGCCTCCACTCCCAGACCTCACTCTGTATCTGACTGCTCCACTCCCAGAGCTCACTCTGTATTTGACTGCTCCAATCTCCCTCTCTCTTAGTGCTTCACTCCCTGATACCACCCTCTCTGAGTGATCGACTCCCAGAGCTCACACCCAAAGCTCATTCGTTCTCTGACTGCTCCACTCCCACAGTTCATTCTGTATCTGACGGATCCATTACCAGCGCTCACCCTCTCTCTGAATGCAACACTCCCAGAGCTTACTTACACCCTGATTCCTCCACTCCCAGAACTCACTCTTACATTGACTGCTCACTACCATAGCTCACTCTGTATTTGACTTCTCCACTCACAGAGATCACTCTTACTTTGAATGCTCCACTCCCACAGCTCACTCTGTATCTGACTTCTACACTCCCAGAGCTCATTCTGTATCTGATGGATCCATTACCAGCGCTCACCCTCTCTCTGAATGCTCCACTCCCAGAGCTCATTCACACCCTGACTTCTCCACTCCCAGAGCAGTCTCTTAGTTTGACTGCTCCACTCCCACAGCTCACTCAGTATCTGACTGCTTCAATCCCAGAGCTCTTTCTCACTCTCTCTTACTGATTCACTCCCTGATATCACCCTCTCTGAGTGATCCACTCCCACAGCTCACTCTCTCCCTGACTCCTCCATTCCCAGAGCTCACTCTTACTTTGACTGCTCCACTCCCACATCTCACTCTGTGTCTGATTTCTCCACTCTCAGAGCTCAATTGTACTCTGACGCCTTCACTCCCAGAGCTCACTCACACCCTGACTTCTCCACTCCCAGAGCTCGCTCTTATTCTGACTGCTCCACTCCCACAGCTCACTCGGTATCTGGCTGCTCCAATCCCAGAGCTCTTTCTCGCTCTCTCTTAGTGATTCCCTCTCTGAGTGATCGACTCCCAGAGCTCACACCCAAAGCTCATTTGCTCTCTGACTGCTCCACTCCCACCCCTTACTCTGTATCTGACAGATCTGTTACCAGCGCTCACCATCTCTCTGAATCCTCCACTCCCAGAGCTCACTCACATCCTGATTACTCCAGTCCCAGTGCTCAATCTTACTCTGATGCCTCCACATCCAAAGAACACTCTCCACTTCCAGAGTTCACACTTACTCTGACGCCCTCACACCCAGATCTCAGTCACACCCTGACTGCTCCACTACCAGAGCTCGCACTTACTCTGCTTCCTTCACTCCCAGATCTCACTCATACTCTGACTGCTCCAATCCCAAAGCTCATTCGCTCTCTGACTGCTCCTCTCCCAGTGCTCACTCCCTCTCTAACTGCTCTAGTCCCACAGCTCACTCTGTATCTGACAGCTCCATCACTAGAGCTCACCCTCTCTCTGAATCCTCCACTCCCAAAGCTCACTCTGTATCTGACTGCTGCACTCCCAGAGCTCACACATACTCTGATGCCTACACTCGCAGAGCTCGCTCTCACCCTGACTGCGCCACTCCCAGAGCACACTTACTCTGACACCTACACTCCCAGAGCTCACTCATACTCGGACTGCTCCACTCCCAAAGCTCATTCGCTCTCTGACTGCTCCACTCCCAGGACTCCCTCTCTCATTGACTGCTCCACTCCCACAGCTCACTTTGTATCTGACGGATCCATTACCAGTACTCACCCTCTCTCTGAATCCTCCACTCCCAGTGCGCACTCACACCCTGATTGCTCCACTCCCAGTGCTCAACCTTACTCTGATGCCTCCACTTCCAGAGCTCACTCTTAGTCTGACAGCTCCACTCTCACAGCTAAATCTGTTTCTGACTGATCCACTCCCAGACCTCACTCTGTATCTGACTGCTCCAATCCCAGAGATCAATCTGTATTTGACTGCTCCAATCTTGCTCTCTCTTAGTGCTTCACTCCCTGATACCACCCTCTCTGAGTGATCGACTCCCAGAGCTCACACCCAAAGCTCATTTGCTCTCTGACTGCTCCACTCCCACAGTTCATTCTGTATCTGATGGATCCATTACCAGCGCTCACCCTCTCTTTGAATGCTCCACTCCCAGAGCTCACACACACCCTGACTTCTCCACTCCCAGAGCTCGCTCTTATTCTGACTGCTCCACTCCCACAGCTCACTCAGTATCTGACTGCTCCAATCCCAGAGCTCTTTCTCGCTTTCTCTTAGTGATTCACTCCCTGATACCACCCTCTCTGAGCGATCGACTCCCAGGGCTCACTCGCAAAGCTTATTTGCTCTCTGACTGCTCCACTCACACCCCTCACTCTGTATCTGACGGATCCATTACCGCCGCTCACCATCTCTCTGAATGCTCCACTCCCAGAGCTCACTCACACCCTGAGTTCTCCACTCCCAGAGCTCACTCACACCCTGACTTCTCCACTCCCAGAGCACGCACTTAGTTTGACTGCTCCACTCCTACAGCTCACCAAGTATCTGACTGCTCCAATCCCAGAGCTCTTACTTGCTCTTAGTGATTCATTCCCTGATATCACCCTCTCTGAGTGATCCACTCCCAAAGCTCACTCTCTCCCTGACTCCTCCATTCCCAGAGCTCATTCCTACTTTGAATGCTCCACTCCCACATCTCACTCTGTATCTGACTTCTCCACTCTCAGAGATCACGTGTACTCTGACGCCTTCACTCCCAGAGCTCACTCACACCCTAACTGCTCCACTCCCAGAGCTCACTTTCTCTCTGACTGCTTCCCTCCCAGAGCTCACTCTCAACCTGACTGCTCCACTCCCATAGCTTACTCAATATCTGATGGCAACATTCCCAGATCTCATCCATTCTCTGAATCCTCCACTCCCGGGCTCACTGTTAATCTAAGGCCTGCATTCCCAGAGCTCACTCTTATCTGACTGCTCCAATTCCAAAGCTCACTCACACCCTGACTGGTCCAATCCCAGAGGTCTTTCTCGCTCTCTCTTAGTGCTTCACTCCCTGATACCACCCTCTCTGAGTGATTGACTCCCAGAGCTCACACCCAATGCTCATTTGCTCTCTGACTGCTCCACTCCCACAGATCACTCTGTATCTGATGGATCCACTACCAGCGCTCACCCTCTCTCTGAATGCTCCACTCCCAGAGCTCACTCACACCCTATCTTCTCCACTCCCAGAGCTTGCTCTTAGTCTGACTGCTCCACTCCCAAAGCTCACACCTACTCTGATACCTTCACTCTCAGAGCTCACTAATACTCTGACTGCTCCACTCCCTAAGCTCAGTCGCTCTCTGACTGCTCCACACCCAGGGCTCACTTTCTCTCTGACTGCACCACTCCCGCAGCTCACTCTTTATCTGAAGAAACAATTACCAGAGCTCACCCTCTCTCTCTGAATCCTCCACTCCCAGAACTCACTCACTCCCTGATTGCTCCAGTCACCATGCTCAATCTTACTCTGATGCCTCCACTACCAAAGATCACTCTCTGTCTGTCTGCTCAGCTTCTGTCTGAATTCTCCATTCCCAGTGCTCACTTACACACTGACTGCTCCTTTCACAGAGCTCAATATCTTTCTGACTGCTTCACTTACATATTTCACTCACACCCAGATTGCTCCACTCCCACAGCTCACTCTGTATCTGACGGATCCATTACCACCGCTCACCCTCTCTCTGAATGCTCCACTCCCAGAGCACACTCACACCCTGACTTCTCCACTCGCAGAGCTCGCTCTTAGTCTGACTGCTCCACGACCACAGCTCACTCAGTATTAGGCTGCTCCAATCCCAGAGCTCTTTCTCGCTTTCTCTTAGTGATTCACACCCTGATATCACTCTCTCTGAGTGATCGACTCCCAGAGCTGACACGCAAAGCTCATTTGCTCTCTGACTGCTCCACTCCCACCTCTCACTCTGTATCTGACGGATCCATAACCAACGCTCACCCTGTCTCTGAATGCTCCACTCCCAGAGCTCACTTACACCCTGACTTCTCCACTCCCAGAGCTCACTCTTTCTTTGACTGCTCACTACCATAGCTCACTCTGTATTTGACTTCTGCACTCCCAGAGCTCGCTCGCACCCTGACTGTTCCACTTGCACAGCTTGCTCTTACTCTGACGCCTTCACTCCCAGAGCTGACGCTTACACTGACTGCTCCACTCCCAGAGTTCACACTTACTCTGACGTCCTCACACCCAGATCTCAGTCACACCCTGACTGCTCCACTACCAGAGCTCGCACTTACTCTGCTTCCTTCACTCCCAGATCTCACTCATACTCTGACTGCTCCAATCCCAAAGCTCATTCGCTCTCTGACTGCTCCTCTCCCAGTGCTCACTCCCTCTCTAACTGCTCTAGTCCCACAGCTCACTCTGTATCTGACAGCTCCATCACTAGAGCTCACCCTCTCTCTGAATCCTCCACTCCCAAAGCTCACTCACTCATTGACTGCTCCACTCCCAGAGTTCAATTTCTCTCTGACTGCTTCACTTACAGATCTCACTCACACCCAGATTGCTCCACTCCCACAGCTCAATCTGTATCTGACTGCTCCACTCGCAGAGATCACTCTTACTCTGACTGCTCCATTCCCACAGCTCTCTCTGTATCTGACTTCTCCACTCCCAGAGCTCACTCTTACTCTGACGCCTTCACTCCCAGGGCTCGATCTCACACTGACTGTGCAACTCCCAGAGGCCACACTTACTCTGACACCAACACTCCCAGAGCTCACTCATACTCGGACTGCTGCACTCTCTAAACTCATTCGCTCTCTGACTGCTCCACTCCCGGGATTCAATCTCTCTTACTGCTCCACTCCCACAGCTCACTTTGTATCTGATGGATCCATTACCAGAACTCACCCTCTCTCTGAATCCTCCACTCCCAATGCTCAGTCACACACTGACTCTCCACTCCCTGTGCTCAATCTTACTCTGATGCCTCCATTTCCAGAGCTCACTCTTAGTCTGACAGCTCCACACTCACTGCTAAGTCTCTTTCTGACTGCTACACTGCCAGACCTCACTCTGTAACTGAATGCTCTAATCCCACAGCTCACCCTCTCTCTGACAGCTCCATTCCCAGAGCTCACTCTGGATTTGCCTGCTCCATCCCACAGCTCATTCACACCCTGACTTCTGTACTCCCATAGCTCCCCCTGTACCTGACTGCACCTCTCCCAGAGCTCACTCTTAATCTGACGCCTCCACTCCCAGATCTCACTCTCTCTCTATTGCTCCATGCCCAGAGCTTATCTTCTGTTTGAATCCTCCACTCACTGACTGCTGCACTGCCAGAGCTCAATCTTACTCTGACTGCTCCACTCCCACAGCTCTCTCTGTCTGACTGCTCCAATCCCAGAGCTCACTCTTACTCTGACTGCTCCACTCCCACAGCTCTCTCTGTCTGACTGCTCCAATCCCAGAGCTCACTCTTAGTCTGACTGCTCCACTCCCACAGCTCACTCTGGATCTGACTGCTCCACTACCAGCGCTCACACTTACTCTGATACCTTCACTCTCAGAGCTCACACTTACTCTGACTGCTCCACTCCCAAAGCTCAGTCGCTCTCTGACTGCTCCACACCCAGGGTCACTCTCTCTCTGACTACACCACTCCCACAGCTCACTCTTTACCTGACGAAACAATTACCAGAGCTCACCCTCACTCTGAATCCTGCACTCCCAGAGCTCACTCACACACTGATTGCTCCAGTCCCAGTGCTCAATCGTACTCTGATGCCTCCTCTTCCAAAGATCACTCTCTCTCTGTCTGCTCCACGCCCAGAGCTCAGCTTCCGTCTGAATCCTCCACTCCCAGCGCTCACTCACACACTGACTGCTCCACTCACAGAGCTCAATATCTTTCTGACTGATGCACTTACAGATCTCATTCACACCCAGATTGCGCCAGTCCCACAGCTCACTCTGTATCTGACTGCTCCACTCCCAGAGCTCACACATTCTCTGATGCCTTCACTCGCAGAGCTCGCTCTAACCCTGACTGCGCCACTCCCAGAGCACACACTTACTCTGACACCTACACTCCCAGAGCTCACTCATACTCGGACTGCTCCACTCCCAAAGATCATTCGCTCTCTTACTGCTCCACTCCCGGGACTCACTCCCTCTCTGACTGCTCCACTCCTATTGCTAACTTTGTAACTGACGGATCCATTACCAGTACTCACCCTCTCTCTGATCCTCCACTCCCAGTGTTCACCCACACCCTGACTGCTCCACTCCCAGTGCTCAATCTTACTCTGATGACTCCACTTCCAGAGCTCACTCTTAGTCTGACAGCTCCACTCTCACAGCTAATCTGTTTCTGACTGCGCCACTCCCAGACCTCACTCTGTATCTGACTGCTCCAATCCCAGAGCTCACGCTCTCTCTGACTGCCCACTCCCAGAGCTCACTCTGTAGATTAATGCTCCACTCCCAGAACTCACTCTGTATCTGATTGCTCCACTCCCACAGCTCATTCAAACCCTGACAGCTGCACTCCCTTAGCTCACTCTTAATCTGACAACTCCACTCCCAGAGCTCACTCTTACTTTGACTGTTTCACTCCCACAGCTCCGCCTTTCAGACTGCTCCACTCCCACAGCTCAATCTGTATCTGACTGCTTCAGTTACAGAGCTCACTCACACCCTGACCCTCCAGTCCCACAGGTCACTCTGTATCTGACTGCTCCAATCTCGCTCTCTCTTAGTGCTTCACTCCCTGATACCACCCTCTCTGAGTAATCGACTCGCAGAGCTCACACCCAAAGCTCATTTGCTCTCTGACTTCTCCACTCCCACAGCTCACTCTGTATCTGACGGATCCATTACCAGCGCTCACCCTCTCTCTGAATGCTCCACTCCCAGAGCTCACTCACACCCTGACTTCTCCACTCCCAGAGCTCGCACTTAGTCTGACTGCTCCAATCCCAAAACTCAGTCGCTCTCTGACTGCTCCACACGCAGGGCTTTCTCTCTCTCTGACTGCTTCAATCGCGCAGCTCACTCTTTATCTGACGGTTCCATTACCAAAACTCACCCTCGCTCTGAATCCTCCACTCCCAGTACTCTCTCACACCCTGACTGCTCCACTCCCAGTGCTCAATCTTAGTCTGATGCCTCCACTTCCAGAGCTCACTCTTAGTCTGATAGCTCCACTCTCACAGCTAAATCTGTTTCTGACTGCTCCACTTCCAGACCTCACTCTGTATCTGACTGCTCCAATCCCAGAGCTCACGCTCTCTCTGACAGCTCCACTCCCAGAGCTCACTCTGTATTTGACTGCTCCACTCCCACAGCTCACTCTCTATCTGACTGCTCCACTCACACCCCTCACTCTGTACCTGACGAATGCATTACCAGCGCTCACCGTCTCTCTGAATGCTCCACTCCCAGAGCTCACTTACACCCTGACTGCTCCATCCCACAGCTCATTCACACCCTGACTTCTGTACTCCCATAACTCACTCTGTACCTGTCTGCTCCACTCCCAGAGCTCACTCTTAATCTGACGCGTCTACTCCCAGAGCTCACTCACACCCTGACTCCTCCACTCCCAGAGCTCACTCACACACTGACTGTTCCACTCCCAGAGATCAATCTTACTATGACGCCTCCAGTCCCATAGCTCACTCTCTGTCTGACTGCTCCATGCCCAGGGCTCACCTTCTGTCTGAATCCTCCACTCCCAAAGCTCATTTGCTCTCTGACTGCTCCACTCAAAGGATTCACTCCGTGTCTGACCTTTCCACTCCCAGAGCTCATTCTTACTCTGACACCTTCACACCCAGAGCTCACTCACACCCTGACTGCTCCACTCCCAAAGTTCACTCTCTCTCTGAATGCTCCACTCCCACAGCTCACTCAGGATCTGACTTCTCCAATCCCAGAGCTCTTTTTCACTCTCTCTTAGTGATTCACTCCCTGATACCACCCTCTCTGAGTGATTCACTCCCACAGCTCACTCGCTCCCTGACTCCTCCATTCCCAGAGCTCACTCTTACTTTGACTGCTCCACTCCCACAGCTCACTCTGTGTCTGACTTCTCCAGTCCCAGAGTTCACATGTACTCTGACACCTTCACTTCCAGAGCTCATTCACACTCTGACTGCTCCACTCCCAGAGCTCACTTACAACCTGACTGCTCCACTCCCATAGCTCACTCCATATCTGACGGCACCATTCCCAGATCTCATCCTTTCTCTGAATACTCCACTCCCGGGCTCACTCTTAATCTGAGGTCTGCATTCCCAGAGCTCACTCTGTATCTGACTGCACCACTCTCAAAGTTCACTCTGTATCTGACTGCTCCACTCCCAAAGTTTACCCTGTATCTAACTTTCCATTCCCAAATCTTACTCACACCCTGCCTGCTCCACTCCCAGAGCTCACTCTTACTATGATGCCTCCACTCCCAAAGCTCACTCTCTCTCTGACTGCTCCACGCCCAGAGCTCACCTTCTGTCTGAATCCTTCACTCCCAGAGCCCACTCACACACTGACTGCTCCACTCCCAGAGTTCAATCTCACTCTTACTGCTTCACTTACAGATCTCACTCACACCCAGATTGCTGCGCTCCCACAGCTCACTCATACTCTTTGACTGCTCCACTCCCACAGTTCACTCTGTATCTGACTGATCAACTCCCAGAGCTCACAGTTACTCTGACGCCTCCAGTCCCAGAGCTCACTCATACTGACTGCTCCACTCCCACAGCTCACTCTGTATCTGACAGCTCCACTTCCAGAGCTCACATTTACTCTGACGCCTCCACTTCCAGATCTCACCTATACCGACTGCTCCACTCCCACAGATCCCTCTGAATCTGACAGCTCCAATCCCAGAGCTCACTCTGTACCTTACTGCTCCACTCCCAGAGCTCACACTTACTCTGACGCCTCCAATCCCAGAGCTCACTCATACTGACTGCTCCACTCCCACAGCTCACTCTGTATCTGACAGCTCCACTCCCAGAGCTCACATTTACTCTGACGCCTCCACTTCCAGATCTTACCTATACCGACTGCTCCACTCCCACAGATCCCTCTGAATCTGACAGCTCCAATCCCAGAGCTCACTCTGTACCTTACTGCTCCACTCCCAGAGCTCACTCTCTCTCTCTGACTGCTCCACTCACAGAGCTCACCTTCTGTCTGAATCCTCCACTCACAGAGCTCGCTCACACACTCGCGTCAGAGTAAATGAGCTCCAGTCCCAGAGCTCAAACTCTCTCTTACTGCTTCACTCACAGATCTCACTCACACCCAGATTGCAACACTCCCACAGCTCACTGAAGTCTGACTGCTCCACTCCCAAAGCTCATTCGCTCTCTGACTGCTCCACTCACACAGCTCACTCTGTATCTGACTGCTCCACTCCCAGAGCGAACACTTGCTCTGCCGCCTCCACTCTCAGACCTCACACTGACACTGACTCCTTCACTCCCAGAGCTCACTCACACCCTGACTGTTCCACTCCCACAGCTCACTCTTACTCTGACGCCTCCACTCCCAGAGCTGACTCTTACACTGACTGCTCCACACCCAAAGCTCACTCTTTACCTGTCTGCTCCACGCCCACAGCTCACTCTGTATCTCACTGCTCCACTCCCAGAGCTCAAACTTACTCTGATGCCTTCACTTCCAGAGCTCATTCATACTTTGACTGCTCCACTCCCAGAGCTCACTGAATATCTGTCGGCACCATTCCCAGATCTCATCCTTTCTCTTAATCCTCCACTCCCGGGCTCACTCTTACTCTGACGCCTGCATTCCCAGAGCTCACTATTATCTGACTACTCCACTCCCACAGCTCACTCTGTATCTGACTGCTCCACTCCTAAAGCTCACTCAAACCCTGACTACTCCACTCCCAGAGCTGAAACTTACTATGACGCCTCCACTCCCATAGCTCACTCTCTCTCTGACTGCTCCACTCCCAGAGCTCACTCACAGCCTGATTGCTCCACTCACAAAGCTCACTCTCTCTCTGACTGCCCCACTCCCAGAGCTCACCTTCTTTCTGAATCCTCCACTCCCAGAGCTCACTCACTCATTGACTGCTCCACTCCCAGAGTCAATCTCTCTCTGACTACTTCACTTACAGATCTCACTCACACCCAGATTGCTACACTCCCACAGCTCACTAATAGTCTGATTGCTTCACTGCCAAAGATCATTCGCTCTCTGACTGCTCCACTCACACGGCTCACTCTCTCTCTGTCTGCTCCACACCCAGAGTTCACTCTGTATCTGACCGCTCCATTCCCACAGCTCACTCTTACACTTACGGCTCCACTCTCAGACACTGAATACTTCACTCCGAGAACTCACTCACACCCTGACTGCTCCACACCCAAAGCTCACTCTTACCCTGACTGCTCCATTCCCGCAGCACACTCTTACTATGATGCCTCTACTCCCAGTGCTGACTTTTACACTCAATGCTCCATGCCCACAGCTCACTCCATATCTGACTGCTCCAATCCCGCAGCTCACTCTTACTCTGACTGTTCCACTCGCACAGCTCACTGTTTCTGACTGCTCCACTCCCAGATCTCACACTTACTCTGACGCCTTCACTCCCAGAGCTCAGTCACAGCCTGAATTCTCCACTACCAGAGCTCACACTGATTCTGATGTCTTCACTCCCAGAGCTCACTCACACGCTGACTGCTCCACTCCCAAAGCTCATTCGCTCTCTGACTGCTCCATGCTCAGGGATCACTTTCTCTCTTACTGCTCCACTCTTACAGCTCACTCTGTACCTGACCGATCCATAACCAAAGCTCACCCTCTGTCTGAAGCCTCCACACCCAGAGCTCACTCTTATTCTGACACCTCCACTCCCACAGCTGACTCTTACTCTGATGCCTCTGCCCCCACAGCTGACTCTGTATCAGACTGCTCCACTCCCAGAGCTCACTCTTACTCTGATGCCTTCACTCCCAGAGCTCACTCTTACTCTGATGCCTTCACTCCCAAAGCTCATTCGGTCTCTGACTGCTACACTCTCAGGGCTCACTCTCTCTCTGACAGCTCCAGTCCCACAGCTCACTCTGTATCTGACGGCTCCATTGCCAGAACTCACCCCCTATATGAATCCTCCACTCCCAGAGCTCACTCACACCCTGACTGCTCCACTCCCAGTGCTCAATCTTACTCTTATGCCTCCACTCCCAAAGCTCACTCCCTCTCTGACTGCTTCTCGCCCAGACCTCACCTTCCGTCTGAATCATCCACTCCCAGAGCTCACTCACTCAGTGACTGCGCCACTCCCTGAGTTCAATCTCTCTCTGACTGCTTCACTGACAGATCTCACTCACACCCAGATTGCTCCACTCCCTCAGCTCACTCATACTGTGACTGCTCCACTTCCAGAGCTCACTCTTACTCTGACGCCTCCATTCCCACAGATCACTCTTACCCTGACTGCTCCAATCCCAGAGCTCATTCGCTCTCTGAATGGTCCATGCCCAGAGCTCACTCTCTCTCTGAATACCCCACTCCCAGATCTCACTCACACCCTGACTGCTCCACCCCCACAGCTCTCACTGTATCTGAAGGCTCTATTAGCAGATCTCACCCTATCTCTGAATCCTCCATTCCCAGGGCTCTCTCATACAATTACGCCTCCATTCCCAGGGCTCACTCACACCCTGACTTCTCCACTCCCAGAGCTCACGCTTAACCTGACTGCTCGATCCCACAGCTCACTCACACCCTGACATCTGAACTCCCAAAGCTCACTCTGTACCTGACTGCTCCACTCCCAGAGCTCACTCTTACTGTGACGCCTCCACTCCCAGAGTGGACTTTGACTTTTCCACTCCCACAGCTCACCCTTACACTGACTGCTGCACTCTCACAGCTCACTCTGTATCCTACTGCGTCCCTCCCAGAGCTCATCTTATCTCTGAATCCTCCACTCCCAGAACTCGCTCACACCCTGACTGCTCCACTCCCACAACTCACTCTTACTCTGACCCCCCACAACCAGAGCAGAGTCTTACACTGACTGCTCCACTCCCACAGGTCACTCTGTATCTGACTGCTCCACTCCCACAGCTCACTCTGTATCTGACTGCTCCACTCCCACAGCTCACTCTCTATCTGACGGAACAATTAACTGAGCTCACCCGCTCTCTGACGTCTCCACTCCCACAGCTGACTCTGTATCTGACTGCTTCTCTCCCAAAGCTCACTCTTATTCTGACACCCCCATTCCGAGAGTTCACTCTTACTCTGATGCCTTCACTCCCAGAGCTCACTCTTACTCTGACTGCTCCACTCCCAAAGCTCATTCGCTCTCTGACTGCTCCTCTCCCAGGGCTCACTCTCTCTCTGACTGCTCCATGCCCACAGCTCACTGTCTATCTGACGGCTCCATTACAAGAGATCACCCTCTCTCTGAATCCTCCACACCATGAGCTCACTCACACCCTGACTGCTCCACACCCAGTGATCAATCTTACTGTGATTCCTCCACTCCCAGTGCTCACTCTTAGTCTGACTGCTCCACACTCACAACTTACTCTTACTCTGATGCCTTCACTCCCAGAGCTCACTGTTACTCTGACTGCTCCACTCCCAAAGCTCACTCTCTCTCTGACTGCTCCAGTCCCACAGCTCACTCTGTATCTGATGGAAACATTAAGAGAGCTCACCTGCTCGCTGATGCCTCCACTCCCAGAGCTCACGCTTAGCCTGACTGCTCCACTGTAACAGCTCACTTTGATTCTGACTGCTCCATTCCCAGAGCTGACTCTTACTCTGAAGCCTCCACTCCCAGAGCTCACTCACACCCTGACTGCTACGTCCCAGTGCTCAATCTTACTCTGATGCCTCCCCTCCCAAAGCTCACTCCCTCTCTGACTGATCCACGCCCAGAGCTCTCATATCTGTCTGAATCCTCCATTCCCAGAGCTCACTCACTCATCAACTCTCTCTGACTGCTTCACTTACAGATCTCACTCACACCCAAATTGCTTCACTCCCACAGCTCACTCTGTATCTGACTGCTCCAGTGCCAATGCTCATTCGCTTTCTGACTGCAATAGTCCCAGAGCTCACTCTTTATCTGACAGCTCCACTCCCACAGCTCACTCTTACTCTGATGCCTCCACTCTCAGAGCTCATTCTTACTCTGACTTCTCCACTGCCAAAGCTCACTCAATCTTTGACTGCTCCACACCCACAGCTCACTCTTTATCCTACTGCGTCCCTCCCAGAACTCATCTTCTCACTGAATCCTCCACTCCCAGAACTCGCTCACACCCTGACCCCAAAGCTTATTCACTCTCTGACTGCTCCACTCCCAAAGCTCACTCTTACTGACTGCTCCACTCCCACAGGTTATTCTTACTGACTGCTCCACTCCCACAGCTCACTCTGTATCTGACAGCTCCACTCTAACAGCTCACTCTTACACTGACTTCTCCACTCCCAAAGCTCATTCACTCTCTGACTTCTCCACTCTCAAAGTTCACTCACTCTCTGACTGCTCCATGCCCAGAGCTCACTCTCTCTCTGACTGCTCCATTCCCAGAGCTCACTCTCCCTCTGACTGCTCCACTCCCAGAGCTCACTCAAACGCTGACTGCTCCACTCCAACAGCTCTCGCTGTATCTGATGGCTGCATTAGCAGAGCTCAGCTTCTCTCTGAATCCTCCATTTCCACGGCTCTCTCATATTCTTACACCTCCATTCCCAGGACTCACTCACACCCTGACTTCTCCACTCCCAGAGCTTACACTTACTCTGAAGCCTCCTCTCCCAGAGCTCATTCTTAACCTGCCTGCTCCATCCCTCAGTTCACTCACACCCTGGCTTCTGCATTCCCAGAGCTCACCCTGTACCTGACTGCTCTACTCCCAGAGCTCACTCACAACCTGACAGCTCCACTCTCAGTGCCCAATCTTACTCTGATATCTCCACTCCCATAGATCACTCCCTCTCTGATTGCTCCATGCCCAGAGCTCACCTTCTGTCTGAATCCTCAACTCCCAGAGCTCACTCACTCATTGACTTGCTCCACTCCCAGCGTTCAATCTCTCTCTGACTGCTTCACTTACAGTTCTCACTCACACCCAGATTGATCCACTCCCACAGCTCTCTCTGTATTTGACTGCACCACTTCCAGAGCTCACTCTTACACTGACATCTCCACTCCCACAGCTCACTCTTATTCTGACTGCTGCAGTCCCAAAACTTTTTCACTCTCTGACTG
Source organism: Carcharodon carcharias (assembly GCF_017639515.1). NCBI lineage: Eukaryota > Metazoa > Chordata > Chondrichthyes > Lamniformes > Lamnidae > Carcharodon > Carcharodon carcharias. The sequence continues at coordinate 52,015,297 of NC_054467.1, read as the reverse complement.
CTCCACTCCGAGAGCTCACTCTTACTGACTGCTCCACTCCCACAGCTCACTCTGTATCTGACAGCTTCACTCCCACAGCTCACTCTTACTCTGACGCCTCCACTCTAACAGCACACTCTTACACTGACTTCTACACTCCCAAAGATCATTCACTCTCTGACTGCTCCTCTCCCAGTGCTCACTCTCTCTGACTGCTCCAGTCACACAGCTCACTCTGTATCTGATGTCACCATTACTAAAGCTGACCCTCTCTCTGAAGCCTCCACTCCCACAGCTCAGTCACACCCTGACTGCTCCAACACAGTGCTCAATCTTACTCTGATGCCTCCACTCCCAAAGGTCACTCCCTCTCTGACTGCTCCACGCCCAGAGCTCTCATCTCTGTCTGAAAACTCCACTCCCAGAACTCACTCACTCATTGACTGCTCCACTCCCAGAGTTCAATCTCTCTCTGCCTGCTTCACTTACAGATCTCACTCACACCCAACTTGCTCCACTCCCACAGCTCACTCTGTATCTGACTGCTCCAATTCCAGAGCTCATTCTTACCCTAATGCCTCCACTCCCACAGCTCATTCTTTCTCTGACTGCTCCAATGCCAATGTTCATTCGCTTTCTGACTGCTCCACTCCCAGAGCTCACTCTTACTGACTGCTCCACTCCCACAGCTCACTCTGTATCTGATGTCTCCATTACTAGAGCTCACCCTCTCTCTGAAGCCTGCTCTCCCAGAGCTCACTCACACTCTGACTGGTCCATTCCAGTACTCAATCTTACTCTGATGCCTCCACTCCCAAAGCTCAATCCCTCTCTGACTGCTCCACGCCCAGAGCTCTCATATCTGTCTGAATCCTCCACTCCTAGAACTTACTCACTCATTGACTGCTCCACTCCCAGAGTTTAATCACTCTCTGACTGCTTCACTTACAAATCTCACTCACACCCAGGTTGCTCCACTCCGAGATCTCACTCTTAGTGACTGCTCCACTCCCACATCTCACTCCGTATCTGACAGCTCCACTCCCAAACCTCACTCTTACTCTGATGCCTCCACTCTCAGAGCTCGCTCTTACACTGACTTCTCCACTCCCAAAGCTCACTCACTCTCTGACTGCTCCATGCCCAGAGCTCACTCACTCTCTGACTGCTCCATTCCCAGAGCTCACTCTCTCTCTGACTGCTCCACTCCCAGAGATCACTCAAACCCTGACTGCTCCATTCCAACTGCTCTCGCTGTATCTGATGGCTGCAAAGCAGACCTCAGCTTCTCTCTGAATCCTCCATTCCCACGGCGCTGTCATACTCTTACACCTTCATTCCCAGGACTCACTCACACCCTGACTTCTCCACTCCCAGAGCTTACACTTACTCTGAAGCCTCCTCTCCCAGAGCTCATTCTTTACCTGCCCGCTCCATCCCTCAGCTCACTCACACACTGACTTCTGCACTCCCAGATCTCACCCTGTACCTGACACCTCCACTCCCAGAGCTCACTCTTACATTGACTGTTCCATTCCCACAGCTCACCCTTATCCTGACTGCTCCACTGCCACAGCTCACTCTGTATCCTACTGCGTCCCTCCCAGAGCTCATATGCTCTCTGAATCCTCCACTCCCAGAACTTGCTCACACTCTGACTGCTCTACTCCCAAAGCTCACTCTTACTCTGAGTGCTCTACTCCCACAGCTCACTTCGTATCGGACTGCTCCAGTCCCAGAGCTCACTCTTATTCTGACTTCTCCACTCCCACAGTTCACTCTGTATCTGACTTCTCCAGTCCCAGAGCTCACACTTACTCTTTGACACCTTCACTCGCAGAGCTCACTCAGACACTGACTGCTCCACTTCCAGAGGTCACTCTTATTCTGACTGCTGTCACTCCCACTGCTGACGCTGTATCTGACTGCTCCACTCCCAGAACTCACTCTTACTCTGATGCCTTCACTCCCAGGGCTCACTCTTAGTCTGACTGCTCCACTCCCAAAGCTCATTCACTCTATGACTGCTCCTCTCCCAGGCTCTCTCTCTGACTGCTCCACTCCCACAGCTCACTCTGTATCTGATGTCTCCATTACTTGAGCTCACCCTCTCTTTGAAACCTCCACTCCCAGAGTTCACTCACACCCTGACTGCTCCGACCCGATGCTCAATCTTACTCTGATGTCTCCACTCCCAAAGCTCACTCCCTCTCTGACTGATCCACACCCAGAACTCTCATCTCTGTCTGAATCCTCCACTCCCAGAGCTCTCTCACTCATTGACTGCTCCACTCACAGAGTTCAATATCTCTCTGTCTGCTTCACTTACAGATCTCACTCACACACAAATTGCTCCACTCCCACAGCTCACTCTGTATCTGACGGTTCCACTTACAGTTCTCACTCTTAATCTGACTGCTCCACTCCCACAGCTCACTCTTACTCTGATGCCTCCACTCTCAGGGCTCACTCTTACTCTGACTTCTCCACTGCCAAAGCTCACTCAATATCTGACTGCTCCATGCCCAGAGCTCACTCTCTCTCTGACAGCTCCACTCCCAGAGCTCACTATTTCTCTGACTGCTCCACTCGCAGAGCTCTCGCTGTATCTGATGGCTCCATTAACAGAGCTCACCCTCTCTCTGAATCCTCCTTTCCCTGGGCTCTCTCATACCCTTACGACTACTTTCCCAGAGCTCTCTCACATGCTGACTTCTCCACTCCCAGAGCTTACTCTTAACCTGACTGCTCCACTCCCACAGCTCAGTCACACACTGGCTTCGGCACTCCCAAAGCTCACCCTGTACCTGACTGCTCCGCTCCCAGAGCTCATTCTTACTTTGACTGTTCCACTCCCACAGTTCACCCTTACCCTGACTGCTCAATCCCAGAGCTCATTCAATCTCTGTCTGCTCCACGCCCAGAGCTCACCTTCTGTCTGAATCCTCCACTCCCAGAGCTCACTCACTCATTGACTGCTCTGATCCCAGAGTTCAATCTCTCTCTGATTGCTTCACTTACAGATCTCACTCACACCCACATTACTCCACTCCCAGAGCTCACGCTTAATCTGACTGCTCCACTCTAACAGCTCACTTTGATTCTGACTGCTCCATTCCCAGAGCTGACTCTTACTCTGAAGCCTTCACTCCCAGAGCTCATTCTTACTCTGACTGCTCCACTCCGAAAGCTCTTTCGTTCTCTGACTGCACCTCTCCCAGGGCTCACTCTCTCTCTCACTGCTCCAGTCCCACAGCTCACTCGGTATCGGATGGCTCCATTACCAGAGCTCAACCTCTATATGAATCCTCCACTCCCAAAGCTCACTCTTACTGACTGGTCCACTCCCAGAGCTCACTCTTACTGACTGCTACATTCCCACAGCTCACTCACTCTCTGACTGCTCCATGCCCAGAGATCTCCTTCTGTCTGAATCCTCCACTCCCAGAGCTCACTCACTCATTGACTGCTCCACTCCCAGAGTTCAATCTCTGATTGCTTCACTTACAGATCTCACTCACACCCACATTACACCACTCCCACTGTTGACTCTGTATCTGATTGCTCCACTCCCAGAGCTCACTCTTACTCTGACGCCTTCACTCCCAGAGCTCATTCACTGTCTGACTGCTCCTCTCCCAGGGCTCACTCTCTCTCTGACTGCTCTCGCTCCCACAGCTCACTCTGTATCTGATGTATCCACTGCTAGAGCTCACCCTCTCTCTGAAGCCTCCACTCCCAGAGCTCACTCACACCCTGACTGCTCAGACCCGGTGCTCAATCTTACTCTGACGCCTCCACTCCCAAATCTCACTCTCTCTCTGACTGATCCACGCACAGAGCTCTCATCTCTGTCCAAATTCTCAACTCCCAGAGCTCACTCACTCATTGACTGCTCCACTCCCAGAGTTCAATCTCTCTCTGACTGCTTCACTTACAGATCTCACTCACATCCAAATTGCTCCACTCCCACAGCTCACTCTGTATCTGACTGCTCCAATTCCAGAGCTCACTCTTACCCTGATGCCTCCACTCCCACAGCTCACTTTTTCTCTGACTGCTCCACTCCCAGAGCTCACGCTTACTGATTGCTCCACTCCCAGAGCTCACTCTGTATCTGACTGCTCCATTCCCAGAGCTCACTCTTACCCTGATGCCTCCATTCCCACAGCTCACTGTTTCTTTGACTGTTCCACTGCCAAAGCACATTCGCTCTCTGACTGCTCCACTCCCAGAGCTCACTCTTACTGACTGCACCACTCCCACAGCTCACTCTGTATCTGATGGCTCCATTCCCAGAGCTCACTCTTACTTTGACGCCTTCTCTCCCAGAGCTCACTCTTACTCTGACTGCCCCACTCCCAAAGCTCATTCGCTCTCTGACTGCTCCTGTCCCACAGCTCACTCTGTATCTGATGTCTCCATTACTAGAGCTCACCCTCTCTCTGAAGCCTGCTCTCCCAGAGCTCACTCACACCCTGACTGCTCCGTTCCTGTGCTCAATCTTACTCTGATGCCTCCACTCCCAAAGCCCACTCCCTCTCTGACTGCTCCACGCCCAGAGCTCTCATATCTGTCTGAATCCTCCACTCCTAGAGCTTACTCAATCATTGACTGCTCCACTCCCAGAGTTCAATCACTCTCTGACTGCTTCACTTACAGATCTCACTCACACCGACATTGCTCCACTCCGAGATCTCACTCTTAGTGACTGCTCCACTCCCACAGCTCACTCTGTATCTGACAGCTCCACTCCCAAAGCTCACTCTTACTCTGACGCCTCCACTCTCAGAGCTCGCTCTTACACTGACTTCTCCACTCCCAAAGCTCACTCTCTCTCTGACTGCTCCATGCCCAGAGTTCACTCTCTCTCTGACTGCTCCATTCCCAGAGGTCACGCAAACCCTGAGTGCTCCACTCCAACAGCTCACTCTCTATCTGATGGCTGCATTAGCAGAGGTCAGCTTCTTTCTGAATCCTCCATTTCCACGGCTCTCTCATAAACTTACGCCTCCATTCCCAGGACTCACTCACGCCCTGACTTCTCCACTGCCACAGCTCACTCTGTATCCTGCTGCGACCCTCCCAGAGCTCATATTCTCTCTGAATCCCCCACTCCCGGAACTTGCTCACACCCTGACTGCTCTACTCCCAAAGCTCAATCTTACTCTGAGTGCTCTACTGCCACAGCTCACTCCGTATCGCACAGCTCCAGTCCCAGAGCTCACTCTTACTCTGACTGCTCCACTCCCACAGCTCACTCTCTATCTGACTGCTCCAGTCCCAGAGCTCACACTTACTCTGACACCTTCACTCGCAGAGCTCAGTCACACACTGACTGCTCCACTCCCACGGCTCATTCTGTATCTGACGGAACCATTAACAGAGCTCACCCACTCTCTGATGCCTCCACTCCCAGAGCTCATTCTTACTCTGACGCCTTCGCTCCCAGAGCTCATTCTTACTCTGACCGCTCCACTCCCAAAGCTCATTCGCTCTCTGATTGCACCTCCCCCAGGGCTCACTCTCTCTCTCTCACTGCTCCAGTCCCACAGCTCACTCTGTAACTGACGGGTCCATTACCAGAGCTCACCCTCTATATGAATCCTCCAATCCCCGAGCTCACTCACACCCTGACTGCTCCACTCTCAGTGCCCAATCTTACTGTGAGGCCTCCACTCCCTAGATCACTCTGTCTCTGATTGCTCCACTCCCAGTGCTCAATCTTACTCTAATGCCTGCACTTCCAGAGCTCACTCGTAGTCTGACATCTCCACGCTCACAGCTAAATCTGTTTCAGACTGCTCCACTCCCAGAGCTCACTCTTACTCTGACACCTCCACTCCCACAGCTCACTCATACTCTGCCTGCTACACTCCCAAAGATAATTTGCTCTCCGACTGCTCCACACCCACTGCTCACTTTCTCTCTGACTGCTCCACTCCCAAAGCTCATTCGCTCTCTGACTGCTCCACTCCCAGAGCTCACTCTCTCTCTGACTGCTCCAGTCCCACGGCTCACTCTGTATCTGACAGCTCCATTACCAGAGCTCACCCTCTCTCTGAATCCTCCATTCCCAGATCTCACTTACACCCTGACTGCTCCACTCCCAGTGCTCAATGTTACTCTGATGCCTCCACTCCGAGATCTTTCTCAGTCTCTGACGGCTCCACTCCCAGAGCTCACTCTCTCTCCGACTGCTCCACTCCCAAAGCTCACGCGCACCCGGATTGCTCCACTCCCACTGCTCACTCTACATCTGACTGCTCCAGTCCCAGAGCTCACTCTTATTCTGTCGCCTCCACTCCCAGAACTCACTCACACCCTGACTACTCCATACCCAGAATTCACTCTTAATCTAACTGCTCCACTCCCACTGCTCACTCTACATCTGACTGCTCCACTCCCAGAGCTCACCCTTACTCTGACACCTTCACTCTCACAGCTCACTCATACTCTGACTGCTACACTCCCAAAGCTAATTTGCTCTCTGACTGCTCCTCACTCCACTCCCAGAGCTTCCTCTGTATCTGACTGCTCCACTTCCAGAGCTTACACTTACTCTGACGCCACCACTCCCAGAGCTCACTCTTCACCTGACTGCTCTATCCCACAGCTCACTCACACACTGACTTCTGCACTCCCATAGCTCTCTCTGTACCTGACTGCTCCACTCCCACAGCTCATTCTCTCTCTGACTGCTCTACTCACAGATCTCACTCTGTGTCGGTCTGCTCTGATCCCAGAACTCACTCACAACCTGACTGCACCACTCCCAAAAATCACTCTCTCTGAAACCTCCGCTTGCAGAGTTAGCTCAAACTCTGACTGCTGCAATCCCAGAGCTCATTGTGTCGCTAACTGCTCCACTCCCAGAGCTCACTTCTCTGACGGCCCCACTCCAAGAGGTCCCTCTCTCTCTCACTGTTCCATGACCAGAGCTCTCCCTCTCTCACTGCTACACTCTGAGGCTCATCCCCTCTCTGCCTGCTTCACTCCCAGAGCTTACTCACGGTCTAACTGCTCCACTCACAGAATTCACACTCTCACTCACGGCTCCACTGCCAGAGTTCACTATCTTTCTGACTGCGACACTCCCAGAGCCATTTCTCCCTCTGACTGCTCTATTCCCTGAGTTCACTCTCTCTGCCCAATCCACACCCAGTTCTCACTCTCTCTCGGACTGCTCCACTCCCTGTGCTCAATCTCTTTCTGACTGCTCCACTCCCAGAGCTCACTCTCCCTCTAACTGCTCCACTCCCAGAACTCACTGTTACTCTGACTGCTCCACTCCAACAGCTCATTCTGTTTCTGACTGCACCACACCCAGAGCTCATCCTCTCTCTGAATCCTCCACTCCCAAGGCTCACTCTTACTCTGACGCCTCCAATCCCAGGGCTCACCCACACGCTGATTTCTGTACACCCAGAGCTCACTCTTACTCTGACTGCTCCACTCCCATACCTCACTCTTAACCTGACTGCTCCATCCCACAGCTCATTCACACCCTGACTTCTGCAGTCCCATAGCTCACTCTGTACCTGATGCCTCCACTCCCAGAGCTCACTCTTACTTTGACTCTTCCACTCACACAGCTCACCCTTACCCTGACTGCTCCACGCCCACAGCTCACTCTGTATCCTACTGAGCCACTCCCAGAGCTTATCTTCCCTCTGGATCCTACACTCCCAGAATTCGTTCACACCCTGACAGCTCCACTCCCACAGCTCACTCGTACTCTGACCCTCCACAGCCAGAGCTGACTCTTACTCTGACTTCTCCACTCCCAAAGCTCACTCTTACTCTGACTGTGCCACTCCCACAGCTCATGCCGTATCTGACTGCTCCACTCCCAGAGCTCACTCTTACTCTGACGTCTGCACTCCCACAGCTCAGTCTGTATCTGACAGCTCCACTCCCACAGCTCACTCTTGCACTGCACCTCCCCTCTCACAGCTCATTCTTACACTGACTTCTCCACTCCCCAAGATCACTCACTCTTGACTGCTCCATGCCCACAGCTCACTCTTTCTCCGACTGCTCCACTGCCAGAGCACACTCTCTCTCTGACCGCTCCACTCCCAGAGATCACTCTGTATCTGATTGCTCCACTCCTAGATCTCACTCTTAATCTGACGCCTTCACTCCCGGATCTCGCTCATTCTCTGACTGCTCCACTCCCAAAGCTCATTTGCTTTCTGATTGCTCCTCTCCCAGGGCTCACTCTCTCTCTGACTGCTCCAGTCGCACAGCTCATTCTGTATCTGACGGCTCCATTACCAGAGCTCACCCGCTCTCTGAATCCTCCACACCCAGAGCTCTCTCACACTCTGACTGCTCCACTCCCAGTGCTCACCTTCTGTCTGAATCATCCACTCCCAGCGCTCACTCAGACACTGACTGCTCCACTCCCACTGCTCAATCTTACTCTGATGCCTCCACTCCCAAAGATCACTTACTCTCTGACTGCTCCATGCCCAGGGTTCACCTTCTGTCTGAATCATCTACTCCCAGCGTTCATTCACACATTGACTGCTCCACTCACAGAGCTCAATATCTTTCTGACTGCTTCACTTACAGAACTCACTCACACTCAGATTGCTCCACTCCCACACCTCACACTGTATCTGACTGCTCCACTCTCAGACCTCACTCTTACTCTGACTGCTCCACTCCCAGAGCTCACTCTTACTCTGACTGCTCCACTCCCAAAGCTCATTCTTTCTCTCACTGCTCCTTTCCCAGGGCTCACTCTCTCCCTGACTGCTCCATTCCTACAGCTCACTGTTTCTGACGGCTCCATTACCAGAGCACACCCTCTCTCTGAATCCACTACTCCCAGAGCTCTCTCACACCCGGACTGCTCCACTCCCATTGTTTAATCTTACTCTGTTGCCTCCACTTCCAGAGCTCACTCTTAGTCTGACAGCTCCACGCTCACAGCTAAATCTGTTTCTGACTGCTCCACTCCCAGACCTCACTCTTACTCTGTCACCTCCACTCCTAGAGCTCACTCACACCCTGAATTCTCCCAACCCTGAACTCACTCTTAATCTGACTGATCCACTCCCACGGCTCACTCTGTATCTGACCGCTCCACTCCCAGAGCTCACTCTTACTCTGATGTCTTCACTCCCACAGCTCAATCATACTCTGCCTGCTACACTCCCAAAGCTCATTCAGTCTCTGACTGCTCCTCTCCCAGGGCTCACTCTCTCTCTGACTGCTCCAGTCGCACAGCTCATTCTGTATCTGACGGCTCCATTACAAGACCTCACCCTCTCCCTGAATCCTCCACTCCCTGATCTCACTTAAACCCTGACTGCTCCACTCCCAGTGCTCAATCTTACTCTGATGCCTCCACTCCCAGATCTTTCTCGGTCTTTGACTGCTCGACTTCCAGAGCTCACTGTCTCTCTGACTGCTCCACTCCCAGAGCTCACTGACACCCTGTCTGCTCCACCCCCATAGATTACTCTCTCACCCACAGCTCCACTCCCGAAGCTCATTCTCTCTCTGACTGCTCCACTCCCAGAGCTCACCTTCTGTCTGAATCCTCCACTCCCAGAGCTCACTCACACCCTGTCTGCTCCACTCACAATGCTCGCTATCTCTCTGACTGCTCCACTCCCAGAACTCAATCTCTATTTGACTGCTTCTCCTACAGTGCTCACTCACACCCGGATGGCTCCACTATCACCGCTCACTATACATCTGACTGCTCCTCTCCCAGTGCTCACTCCTTCTCTGTCGCCTCCACTTCCAGAGCTCACTCACACCCTGACTTCTCCATACCCAGAACTCACCCTTAATCTAACTGCTCCACTCCCACAGCTCACTCTGGATCTGACTGCTTCACTCCCACAGTTCACTCATACTCTGACTGCTACTCTCACAAAGCTAATTCTTCCTCTGACTGCTCCACACCCATGGCTCACTTTCTCTCTGACTGCTTCACTCCCAGAGCTCACTCTCTCTCTGACTGCTCCTCTCCCACAGCTCACACTGTATCTGATGGCTCCATTAGCAGAGCTCACCCTCTTTCTGAATCTTCCACACCCTGGGTTCACTCACACCCGGAGTTCTCCACTCACAGAGCTTAAACTTACCCTGACGCCTCCACTCCCAGAGCTCACCCTGTATCTGTCTGCTCCATCCCACAGCTCACTCACACCCTGACATCTGCACTCCCAGAGCTCACTAAGTACCTGACTGCTCCACTCCCAGAGCTAACTCTTGCTGTGACGTCTCCAGTCCCAGAGAGCACTCTTACTTTCTCTGTTCCACTCCCACAGCTCACCCTTACCCTGACTGCTCCATTCCCACCGCTCACTCTGTATCCTACTGAGTCCCTCCCAGATCTCATCTTCTCTCTGGATCCTCCACTCCCAGAATTCGTTCACACCCTGACTGCTCCACTCCCACAGCTCACTCGTACTCTGACCTTCCATAACCCGAGCAGACTCATACTCTGACTGCTCAATCCGTATCTGACTGCTCCAGTCCCAGAGATCACTCTTACTCTGACTGCTCCACTCCCAGAGCTCACACTTACTCTGATGCCTTCACTCGCAGAGCTCACTCAGACACTGACTGCTCCACTTCCAGAGTTCACACTTACTCTCTCGCCTTTACTCCCAGAGCTCAATCACACCCTGACTGCTCCACTCCCAGAGCTCATACTTACCTTGATGCCTTCACTTCTAGAACTCATTCATACTCTGACTGCTCCACACCCAGGGCTCAGTCTTACTCTGACTGCTCCACTCCCACAGCTCACTTTGATTCTGACTGCTCCACTCCTAGAGTTCAGTCTTACTCTAAAACCTCCAATCCCATAGCTCACTCTTACTCTGACTGCTCCACTCCCACAGCTGACTCTGTATCTGACTGCTCCACTCCCCGAGCTCATTCTTACTCTGACTGCTCCACACCTAAAGCTCATTCGCTCTCAGACTGCTCCACTCCCAGAGCTCACTCTGTATCTGACACTCCACTCCCACAGCTCATTCTTACTCTGCACCTCCACTCTCACAGCTCACTCTTACACTGACTTCTCCACTCACCAAGCTCAATCACTCTTGTCTGCTCCATGCCCAGAGCACACACTCTCTCTGACTGCTCCACTGCCAGATCTCACTCGCTCTCTGACGCCTTCATTCCCAGAGCTCACTCTTTCTCTGATTGCTCCACTCCCAAAGCTCATTCGCTATCTGATTGCTCCTCTCCCAGGGCTCACTCTCTCTCTGAATGCTCCAGTCCCACAGCTCATTCTGTATCTGACGGCTTCATTACCAGAGCTTACCCTCTCTCTGAATCCTCCAGACCCAGAGCTCTCTCATACCCTGACTGCTCCAATCCCAGTGCTCAATCTTACTCTGACTGCTCCACTCCCAAAGGTCATTTGCTCTCTGACTGCACATCTCCCAGGGCTCAATCTCTCTCTGACTGCTCCAGTCCCACAGCTCACTCTGTATTGGACGGCTCCATCACCAGAGCTTATCCTCTATATGAATCCTCCACTCCCAGAGCTCATTCACACCCTGACTGCTCCACTCCCAGTGCTCAATCTTACTCTGACGCCTCCAGTCCCAAAGATCACTCTCTCTCTCTGACTGCTCCACGCCCAGAGCTCACCATCTGTCTGAATCCTCCACTCCCAGAGCTCACTCACTCACTGACTGCTTCACTCACAGAGCTCAGTCTCTCTCTCTGACTGCTTCATTTACAGATCTCACTCACACCCAGATTGCTGCACTCCCATAGCTCACTCTTACCCTTTCACTTCTATTCCCACAGCTCACTCACACTCTGACTGCTCCTCTCCCAAAACTCATTTGCTCTCTGACTGCTCCACTCCCACTGCTCACTCTCTCCCTCTGCTCCACTCCCACAGCTCACTCACTCATTGACTGCTCCACTCTCAGAGCTCACTGTTACTGATTACTCCACTCCCACAGCTCACTCTGAATCTGACAGCTCCACCCTGACTGCTGCACTCCCATTGCTCGATCTTACTCTGATGCCTCCACTCCCAAAGATCAGTCTCTCTCTGACTGCTCCACTCACAGGGCTCAATATCTTTCTGACTGCTTCACTTACAGAACTCACTCATGCCCAGATTGCTCCACTCCCATAGCTCACTCTTACTCTGACGCCTCCACTCCCAGAGCTCACTCACACTCTGACTTCTCCATACCCAGAACTCACTCTTAATCTAACTGCTCCACTCCCACAGCTCACTCTGGATCTGACTGCTCCACTCCCAGAGCTCTCTCTTACTCTGACGCCTTCACTCCCACAGCTCACTCATGCTCTGACTGCTACTCTCCCAAAGCTAATTCGCTCTCTGACTGCTCCACACCCACGGCTCACTTTCTCTCTGACTGCTTCACTCCCAGAGCTCACTCTCTCTCTGACCGCTCCAATCCCACAGCTCACGCTGTATCTGATGGCTCCATTAGCAGAGCTCATCCTCTCTCTGAATCCTCCCCCCCCCCAGGGCTCACTCACACCCGGACTTCTCCACTCCTAGAGCTTACATTTACTCTGACACCTCCGCTCCCAGAGCTCATTCTTAGCCTGACTGCTCCGTCCCACAGCTCACTCACACACTGTCTACTGCACTCCCATAGCTCTCTCTGTACCTGACTGCTCCACTCCCACAGCTCATTCTCTCTCTGACTGCTGTACTCACAGATCTCACTCTGTATCAGTCTGCTCTGGTCCCAGAACTCACTCACAACTTGACTGCACCACTCCCAAAGATCACTCTCTCTCTGACACCTCCACTCGCAGAGGTAGCTCACACTCTGACTGCTCCACCCCCACAGCTGACTCTGTATCTGACTGCTCCACTCCCAGACCTCACTCTTACTCTGACACCTTCACTCCCAGAGCTCATTCGTACTCTAACTGCTCCTCACCCAAAGCTCATTCGCTCTCTGACTGCATCTCTCCCGGGGCTCACTCTCTCTCTGACTGCTCCAGTCCCACAGCTCACTCTGTATCTGACAACTCCACTCCCACAGCTCACTCTTTCTCTGCACCTCCACTCTCACACCTCACTCTTACACTGATTCTTCACTCCCCAAGCTCACTCACTCTTGACTGCTCCATGCCCAGAGCTCACTGTCTCTCTGACTGCTCCACTGCCAGAACTCACTCTCTCTCTGATTGCTCCACTCCCAGAGATCAATCTGTAACTTGCAGCTCCACTGCTAGAAGTCACTCTTCCTCTGACACCTTCACTCTCAGAGCTCACTCTTTCTGTGATTGTTCCACTCCCAAAGCTCATTCGCTCTCTGACTGCTCCACTTCCAGAGTTCACTCTTACTGCCAACTCCATTCCCACAGCTCACTCTTACTCTGCACCTCCACTCTCAGAGCTCACTCATACACTGACTTCTCCACTCCCCAAGTTCACTCACTCTTGACTGCTCCATGCCCAGAGCTCTCTCTCTCTCTGACTGCTCCACTGCCAGAGCACATTCTCTCTCTGACTGCTCCACTCCCAGAGCTCACTCTTATGCTGACGCCTTCACTCCCAGAGCTCATTCTTACTCTAACTGCTCCTCACCCAAAGCTCATTCGCTCTCTGACTGCACCTCTGCCAGGGCTCACTCTCTCCCTAACTGCTCCAGTCCTACAGCTCACTCTGTATCGACGGCTCCATTATAGAGCTCACCCTCTCTCTGAATCCACTACTCCCAAAGCTCTCTCACACCCAGACTGCTCCACTCCCAGTGCTCAATCTTACTCTAACACCTCCACTCCCAGACTGACTCTTACTCTGTCGCCTCCGCTCCCAGAGCTCACTCACACCCTGACTTCTCCATACCCAGAACTCACTCTTAATCTGTCTGATCGACTCCCACAGCTCACTCTGTATCTGACAGCTACACTCCCAAAGCTAATTCAGTCTCGGTCTGCTCCTCTCCCAGGGCTCACTGTCTCTCTCTCATAGCTCACTCTGTGTCTGACGGCTCCATTACCATCCTCTCCTTGAATCCTCCACTCCCAGATCTCACTTACACGCTGACTGCTCCACTCCCAGTGCTCAATCTTACTCTGATGAGTCCACTCCCAGATCTTTCTCGGTCTTTCACTGTTCCACTTCCAGAGCTCACTGTCTCCGAAGGCCCCGTTCCAAGAGGTCACTCTCTCTCTCACTGTTCCATGACCAGAGCTCTCCCTCTCTGACTGCTCCACTCCGAGGCTCATTCCCTCTTCGCCTGCTTCATTCCCAGAGATTACTCACGGTCTAACTGCTCCACTCACAGAACACACAATCTCACTCACGGCTCCACTGCCAGAGTTCACTATCTTTCTGCCCGATCCACTCCCAGACCTCACTCTCTCTCGGACTGCTCCACTCCCTGTACTCATTCTCTTTCTGACTGCTCCACTCCCAGAGTTCACTCCAACTCTGACTGCTCCACTCCCACGCCTCACTCTCTATCTGACTGTTCCACTCCCATAGCTCACACTAACTCTTACGCCTCCATTCCCACAGCTCACTCTGTATCAGACTGCTCCACTTCCACACCTCACTCTGTAACTGACTGTTCCACTCCCATAGCTCACTCTTCCTCTGACTCTTCCAATACCAGAGCTCGCTCTTACTCTGATGCCTACACTCCCAGTGCTCACTCGTAATCTGACTGCTCCACTCCCAGACCTCACTCTTAACCTGACTGCTCCATCCCACAGCTCACTCACACCCTGACATCTGCACTCCCATAGCTCACTCTGTACCTGACTGCTCCACTCCAAGAGCTCACTCTTGCTGTGACGCCTCCAATCCCAGAGATCACTCTTACTTTGACTGTTCTACTCCCACAGCTCACCCTTACCCTGACTGCTCCATGCCCACAGCTCTCTCTGTATCCTACTGAGTCCCTCACAGAGCTCATCTTCTCTCTGGATCCTCCATTCCCAGAACTCGTTCACACCCTGACTGCTCCACTCCCACAGCTCACTCCGTATCTGACTGCTCCAGTCCCAGAGTTCACTCTTAATCTGACTGCTCCACTCCCACAGCTCACTCTGTATCTGACTGCTCCACTCCCAGAGCTCACACTTTCTCTCTCGCCTTCACTCCCAGAGCTCACTCACATACTGACTGCTCCACTCCCAGGGCTCACACTCTCTCTGACTTCTCCACTCCCACAGCTCACTTTGATTCTGACTGCTCCACTCCCAGAGCTCACTCTTACTCTGACGCCTTCACTCCCAGAGCTCATTCTTACTCTGACTGCTCCACACGCAAAGCTCATTCGCTCTCTGACTGCTCCTCTCCCAGGGCTCACTCTCTCTCTGACTGCCCCAGTCCCACGGCTCACTCCGTATCTGACAGCTCCACTCCCACAGCTCACTCTTACTCTGCACCTCCACTCTCAGAGCTCACTGTTACACTGACTTCTACACTCCCCAAGCTCACTCACTCTTGACTGCTCCATGCCCAGAGGTCACTCTCTCTCTGACTGCTCCACTGCCAGAGCTCATTCTCTCTCTGACCACTCCACTCCCAAGGCTCACTCTCTCCCTAACTGCTCCAGTCCTACAGCTCACGCTGTATCGACCGCTTCATTACCGAAGCTCACCTCTCTCTGAATCCACTACTCCCAGAGTTCTCTCACACCCTGACTGCTCCACTCCCAGTGCTCAATCTTACTCTGTTGCCTCCACTTTCAGAGCTCACTCTTAGTCTGACAGCTCCACGCTCACAGCTAAATCTGTTTCTGACTGCTCCACTCCCAGACCTCACTCTTATTCTGACACCTGCACTCTCAGACTCATTCTTACTCTGTCACCTCCACTCCCAGAGCTCACTCACACCCAGACTTCTCCCTACCCAGAACTCACTCTTAATCTGACTGATCCACTCCCACAGATCACTCTGTATCTGACCGCTCCACTCCCAGACCTCACTCTTACTCTGATGCCTTCACTCCCAGAGCTCACTCATACTCTGACTGCTGCACTCCCAAAGCTACTTCGGTCTCGGGCTGCTTATCTCCCAGGGCTCACTGTCTCTCTCCCATAGCTCACTCTGTATCTGACGGCTCCATCACCAGAGCTCACCCTCTCTGTGAATCCTCCACTCCCAGATCTCACTTACACGCTGACTGCTCCACTCCCAGTGCTCAATCTTACTCTGATGCCTCCACTCCCAGATCTTTCTCGGTCTTTGACTGCTCCACTTCTAGAGCTCACTGTCTCTGACGGTCCCATTCCAAGAGGTCACTCTCTCTCTCACTGTTCCATGACCAGAGCTCTCCCTCTCTGACTGCTCCACTCTGAGGCTCATCCCCTCTCTGCCTTTTTCACTCCCAGAGCTTACTCACGGTCTAACTGCTCCACTCACAGAACTCACAATCTCACTCACGGCTCCACTGCGAGAGTTCACTCTCTTTCTGCCCGATCCACTCCTAGACCTCACTCTCTCAGACTGCTCCACTCCCTGTACTCAATCTCTTTCTGACTTCTCCACTCCTAGGGCTCACTCCAACTCTGACTGCTCCCTCCCATGCCTCACTCTGTATCTGACTGTTCTACTCCCATAGCTCACACTTACTCTTACGCCTCCACTCCCACAGCTCACTCTGTATCAGACTGCTCCACTTCCACACCTCACTCTGTAACTGACTGTTTCATTCCCATAGCTCACTCTTACTCTGACTCTTCCACTACCAGAGCTCGCTCTTACTCTGATGCATACACTCCCAGATCTTTCTCGGTCTTTGACTGCTCCACTCCCAGAGCTCACTGTCTCTGACGGCCACACTGCAAGAGGTCACTCTCTCTCTCACTGTTCCATAACCAGAGCTCTCCCTCTCTGACTGCTCCACTCCGAGCCTCATCCCCTCTCTGCCTGCTTCACTCTCAGAGCTTACTCACGGTCTAACTGCTCCACTCACAGAACTCACAATCTCACTCATGACTCCACTGCCAGAGTTCACTATCTTTCTGCCCGATCCATTCCCAGACCTCACTCTCTCTCGGACTGCTCCACTCCCTGTACTCAATCTCTTTCTGACTGCTCCACTCCCAGAGTTCACTCCAACTCTGACTGCTCCACTCCCACGCCTCACTCTCTATCTGACTGTTCCACTCCCATAGCTCACACTTACTCTTACGCCTCCATTCCCACAGCTCACTCTGTATCAGACTGCTCCACTTCCACACCTCACTCTGTAACTGACTGTTCCACTCCCATAGCTCACTCTTCCTCTGACTCTTCCAATACCAGAGCTCGCTCTTACTCTGATGCCTACACTCCCAGTGCTCACTCGTAATCTGACTGCTCCACTCCCAGACCTCACTCTTAACCTGACTGCTCCATCCCACAGCTCACTCACACCCTGACATCTGCACTCCCATAGCTCACTCTGTACCTGACTGCTCCACTCCAAGAGCTCACTCTTGCTGTGACGCCTCCAATCCCAGAGATCACTCTTACTTTGACTGTTCTACTCCCACAGCTCACCCTTACCCTGACTGCTCCATGCCCACAGCTCTCTCTGTATCCTACTGAGTCCCTCACAGAGCTCATCTTCTCTCTGGATCCTCCATTCCCAGAACTCGTTCACACCCTGACTGCTCCACTCCCACAGCTCACTCCGTATCTGACTGCTCCAGTCCCAGAGTTCACTCTTAGTCTGACTGCTCCACTCCCACAGCTCACTCTGTATCTGACAGCTCCACTCCCAGATCTCACACTTTCTCTCTCGCCTTCACTCCCAGAGCTCACTCACATACTGACTGCTCCACTCCCAGGGCTCACACTCTCTCTGACTCCTCCACTCCCACAGCTCACTTTGATTCTGACTGCTCCACTCCCAGAGCCCACTCTTACTCTGATGCCTACACTCCCAGTGCTCACTCTTACTCTGACTGCTCCACTCCCAGACCTCACTCTTAACCTGACTGCTCCATCTCACAGCTCACTCCCACCCTGACAGCTGCACTCCCATAGCTCACTCTGTACCTGACAGCTCCACTCCCAGAGCTCACTCTTGGTGTGACGCCTCCAGTCCCAGAGATCACTCTTACTTTGACTGTTCCACTCCCACAGCTCACCCTTACCCTGACTGCTCCATGCCCACAGCTCTCTCTGTATCCTACTGAGTCCCTCCTAGACCTCATCTTATCTCAGGATCCTCCACTCCCAGAAATCGTTCACACCCTGACTGCTCCACTCACACATCTCACTCTTACTCTGACTGCGCCACTCCCACAGCTCACTCCGTATCTGACTGCTCCAGTCCCAGATCTCACTCTGACTCTGACTGCTCCACTCCCACAGCTCACTCTGTATCTGACTGCTCCACTCTCAGAGTTCACACTTATTCTCTTGCCTTCAGTCCCAGAGCTGACTCACACCCTGACTGCTCCACTCCCAAGCACACACTTACCCTGACGCCTTCACTCCCAGAGCTCATTCATACTCTGACTGGTCCACATCCAGGGCTCACTCTCTCTCTGACTTCCCCACTCCCACCGCTCACTTTGACTCTGATTGCTCCATTCCTAGAGCTCAGTCTTACTCTGACACCTCCAATCTCACAGCTCACTCTTACTCTGACTGCTCCACCCCCACAGCTGACTCTGTATCTGACTGCTCCACTCCCAGCGCTCACTCTTACTCTGACGCCTTCACTCCCAGAGTTCATTCTTAATCTGACTGCTCCTCACCCAAAGCTCATTCGCTCTCTGACAGCACCTCTACCAGGGCTCACTCTCTCTCTGACTGCTCCACTCCCACAGCTCACTCTGTATTTGACAGCTCCACTTCCACAGCTCGTTCTTACTCCGCACCTCCACTCTCACAGCTCACTCTTACACTGACTTCTCCACTCCCCAACTCACTCACTCTTGACTGCTCCAGTCCCACAGCTCACTCTGTATTTGACAGCTCCACTTCCACAGCTCATTCTTACTCCGCACCTCCACTTTCACAGCTCACTCTTACACTGACTTCTCCAATCCCCAACTCACTCACTCTTGACTGCTCCATGCCCAGAGCTCACTCTCTCTCTGATTGCTCCACTCCCAAAGCTTATTCTGTATCTGACTGCTCCACTTCCAATGCTCACTTTTACTCTGACGCCACCACTCCCTGGCTGCTCCACTCATACAGCTTACTCTGTATCTGATGCCTCCATTCCCCGAGCTCACTCACACCCTGACTTCTTCATTCCCAGAGCACACTCACACCCTGACTGCTCCACTCCCACAACTCACTCTGTATCTGACTGCTCCACTTCCAATGCTCACTTTTACTCTGACGCCACTACTCCCAGAGCTCACTTTCTATCTGACTGCTCCACTCCCACAGCTCACTCTCTCTCTGACTGCTCCACTCCCACCGCTCACTCTCTCTCTTTCTGCTCCACTCCCAGATCTCACTCTGTACCTGAAGGCTCCATTCCCTGAGCTCATCCTCTCTCTGAATCCTGGATTCCCGGGGCTCACTCTTACTCTGATATCTCCACTCCCAGAACTCACTCACACGCTGTCTGCTCCACTCCAAGAGCTCACTCTTACTTTGATGCCTCCACTACCAGAGATCAATGTTACTCTGACATCTGCACTCCCAGATTTCATTCTCCCTCTGACTGCTCCACTCCCAGAGCTCGCTCTCTCACTGACTGCTCCACTCCCAAAGCTCACTCACACCCTGTCTGCTCCACTGCCAAACCTCACTCTATATCTGACCAGATCACTCCCAGTGCTCATTCTTACTCTGGCACCTCCACTCCCACAACTCACTCTTACTCTGACTCTTCCACTGCCAGAGCTCGCTCTTACTCTGACTGCTCCACTCGAACAGCTCACTCTGCATCTGACTGCTCCAATCCCAGAACTCACTGTCTCTCTCACTGCTCCACTCCCAGAGATCAGTCTTCCTCTCATTGCTCCAATCCTATTCTCAATCTCTCTCTGACTGCCCCACATCTGCACTCCCAGAGGTCACTCTTACTCTGATGCTTACACTCCCAGAGCTCACTCTTACTCTGATGCTTACACTCCCAGAGCTCACGCTTACTCTGATGCTTACATTCCCAGAGCTCACTCTTACTCTGACTGCTCCTCTCCCAAATCTCACTCTGTATCTGACTGCTCCAATTCCAAAGTTCACACTTACTCTGGTGCCTCCACTCCCAGAGCTCACTCTTACTCAGACTGATCCACTCCCAAAGCTCACTCTGTATCTGACTGCTCCACTCCCCCATCTCACACAGTATCTGACTGCTCCACTCCCAGAGCTCACTCTCTCTCTGACTGCTACACTCCCACCGCTCACTTTCTCTCTGACAGCTCCAGTCCCAGAGCTCACTCACACCCTGACTGCTGAACTCCCACTGCTCATTATGTATCTGATTGCTCCACTCTCTGATCTCACTCTTACTCTGACGCCTCCACTCCCAGAGCTCACTCACTCTCTGACTGCTCCACTCCCAGAGCTCACTCTCTTTCTGACTGCTCCACTCCCAGAGCTTACTCTGTATCTGATGCCTCCACTCCCAGAGATCACTTTCTCTCTGACTGCTCCACTCCCAAAGCTCACTCTCCTTCTGACTGCTCCACTCCCAGATCTCACTCTGTATCTGAAGGCTTCATTCCCTGAACTCACCCTCTCTCCTAAACCTCCACTCCCAGGGCTCACTCTTACTCTGAAGCCTCCACTCCCAGAGCTCAATGTTACTCTGAAAGCTGCACTCCCAGAGTTCATTCTCTCTCTGACTGCTGCACTCCCAGAGCTCACTCTTTCTCTGACGACTCCACTCCCAGAGCTCAGTTACAACCTGACTGCTCCACTCCCACATCTCACTTCATATCTGGCGTCTCCATACCCACAGATCACTCACACACTGACTTGTCCACTCCCAGAGTTCCGTCTTCCTCTGACGTCTCCACTCCCAAAGCTCACTCTCTCTCTGACGCCCCAAATCCCAGAGATCACTCGGCCCCTGACTGCTCCACTCCCACACGTCACTCTTACTCTGACCTCTCCACTCCCACACATCATTCCGTATCTGACTGTTCCGCTCCCTTCGCTCACTTTTACTCTGACTGCTCCACTCCCAGAGCTCATCCTTTCTCTGAATCCTCCGCTTCCATTGCTCACCCTTACTCTGACGCTTCCATTCCCAGAACTCACTCAGATGCTGACATCTGCACTCCCAGTTCTCACTCTTTATCTGACTGCTCCCCTCCCAGAGCTCACTTACTCTCTGACTGCTCCCCTCCCAGAGCTCACTCACTCTCTGACTGCTCAGGTCCCAGAACTCACTCACATGGTGACTGCTCCACTCCCACAACACACTCTGTATCCGACTGCATCACTCCCAGAGCTCACTCTTACTCTGATGCCTCCACTCCCAGAGCTCACTCTGAATCAGACTGTTCCACTCTCTGAGGTCACTCACTCTCTGACTGCTCCACTCCCAGAGCTCACTCACTTTCTGAATGCTCCACTCCCAGAGCTCACTCTGTATCTGAAGGCTCCATTCCCTGAACTCCGTCTCTCTGAATCCTCCACTCCCAGGGCTCACACTTACTCTGATGCCTCCACTCCCAGAGCTTACTCATACCCTCACTGCTCCACTCCAAGAGCTCCCTCTTAGTCTGATACCACCACGACCAGAGCTCACTGTTACTCTGGCTGCTCCACTCCCAGAGCTCAATCCTACTCTGAAACCTCCACTCACACAGCTCACTACAACTCTGACTGCTTGACTCCCACAGATCACTCTCTATCTGACTGCTCCACTCCCAGAGGTCATTTTCTCTCTGACTGCTCCACTCCCAAAGCACATTGGCTCTCAGACTGCTCCACTCCCAGAGCTCACTCACGTCCTGACTTCTCCACTCTGAGACCTCAGTCTTACTCTGGCGCCTCCACTCCCAAAGCTGTCTCAGTCACTGAGTGCTCCACACCCAGAGCTCACACTCTCTCTGACTGCTCCACTCCCAAAGCTCAGACTGTACCTGACTGCATCAGTCCCAGAGCTGACTCTTACTCTGAAGCCTCCACTCCCACATCTCACTCTTACTTTTCCTGCTCCACTCCCAGAGCTCACTTTGTATCTGACTGCTCGAGTCCCAGAGCTCATTCTCTCTCTGATGACTCCACTCCCAAAGCTCATTCGCTCTCTGACTGCTCCACTCCCAGAGCTCACTCACGTCCTGACTTCTCCACTCCCTGACCTCAGTCTTATTCTGGCGCCTCCACTCCCAAAGCTGTCTCGGTCACTGAGTGCTCCACTCCCAGAGCTCACTCACTCCCTGGCTGCTCCACTCATACAGCTCACTCTGTATCTGATGCCTCCATTCCCCGAGCTCACTCACACCCTGACTTCTTCACTCCCAGAGCTCACTCACACCCTGACTGCTCCACTCCCACAACTCACTCTGTATCCGACTGCATCACTCCCAGAGTTCACTCTTACTCTGATGCCTCCACTTGAAGTGCTCATGCTGAATCAAACTGTTCCACTCTCTGAGCTCACTCGCTTTCTGACTGCTCCACTACCAGAGCTCACTCTGTATCTGAAGGCTCCATTTCCTGAACTCCCTCTATCTGAATCCTCCGCTCCCAGGGTTCACACTTACTCTGATGCCTCCACTCCCAGATCTTTCTTGGTCTTTGACTGCTCCACTTCCGGAGCCCACTCTCTCTCTGACTGCTCCACTCCCAAAGGTCACTCTCTCTCTGACTGCTCCACTCCCAAAGCTCACCTTCTGTCTGAACTCTCCACTCCCAGAGCTCACTCTCACCCTGTCTGCTCCACTCACAATGCTCGCTATCTCTCTGACTGCTCCACTCCCAGAGCTCACTCTCTCTCTGACTGCTTCTCTTACAGAGCTCACTCACACCCGGATGGCTCCACTCCCACTGCTCACTCTACATCTGACTGCTCCACTCCCAGAGCTCACTCTTACTCTGTCGCCTCAACCCCGAGGGCTCACTCACACCCTGACTTCTCCATACCCAGATCTCACTCTTAATCTAACTGCTCCACTCCCACAGCTCACTCTGGATCTGACTGCTCCACTCCCAGAGCTCACTCTTACTCTGACGCCTTCACTGCCACAGCTCACTCATACTCTGACTGCTACTCTCCCAAAGCTAATTCGCTCTCTGACTGTTCCACACCCATGGCTCACTTTCTCTCTGACTGCTTCACTCCCAGAGCTCACTCTCTCTCTGACTGCTCCATTCCCAGAGCTCATTCACCCTGACTGCTCCACTCCCACAGCTCACGCTGTATCTGATGTCTCCATTAGCAGAGCTCACCCTCTCTATGAATCCTCCACACCCAGGGCTCACTCACACCCGGACTTCTCCACTCCCAGAGCTTACATTTACTCTGACGCCTCCGCTCCCAGAGCTCATTCTTAGCCTGACTGCTCCATCCCACAGCTCACTCACACACTGACTACTGCACTCCCATAGATCTCTCTGTACCTGACTGCTCCACTCCCACAGCTCATTCTCTCTCTGACTACTGTACTCACAGATCTCATGCTGTATCGGTCTGCTCTGATCCCAGAACTCACTCACAATCTGACTGCACCACTCCCAAAAATCACTCTCTCTTTGACACTCCACTCGCAGAGGTAGTTCACACTCTGACTGCTCCAATCCCAGAGCTCAATGTCTCTCTATCTGCTCCACTCCCAGAGCTCACTGTCTCTGACGGCCACACTCCAAGAAGTCTCTCTCTCTCTCACTGTCTCATGACCAGAGCTCTCCCTCTCTGACTGCTCCACTCCGAGCCTCATCCCCTCTCTGCCTGCTTCACTCCAAGAGCTTACTCACGGTCTAACTGCTCCACTCACAGAACTCACAATCTCACTCACGGCTCGACTGCGAGAGTTCACTATCTTTATGCCCGATCCACTCCCAGACCTCACTCTCTCTCGGACTGCTCCACTCCCTGTACGCAATTGCTTTATGGCTGCTCCACTCCCAGGGCTCACTCCAACTCTGAGTGCTCCACTCCCACGCCTCACTCTGTATCTGACTGTTCCACTCCAATAGCTCACTCTTACTCTTATGCCTCCACTCCTACAGCTCACTTTGTATCAGACTGCTCCACTTCCACACCTCACTCTGTAACTGACTGTTCCACTCCCATAGCGCACTCTTACTTTGACTCTTCTACTACCGTAGCTTGCTCTTACTCTGATGCCTACACTCCCAGTGCTCACTCGTACTCTGACTGCTCCACTCCCAGACCTCACTCTTACTCTGACTGCTCCACTCCCACATCTCACTTTGATTCTGACTGCTGCATTCCCATAGCTCACTCTTACTCTGACGCCTCACTCCCAGAGCTCATTCTTACTCTGAAAGCTCCACACCCAAGGTTCATTCGCTCTCTGACTGCACCTCTCCCAAGGCTCACTCTCTTTCTGACTGCTCCATTCCCACAGCTCACTCTGTATCTGACGGCTCCATTACCAGAGCTCACCCTCTCTATGAATCCTCAACTTCCAGACCTCACTCACACCCTGACTGCTCCACTCCCAGTGCTCAATCTTACTCTGATGCCTCCACTCCCAAAGATTACTCACTCTCTGACTGCTCCACACCCAGAGCTCACCTTCTGTCTGAATCATCCACTCCCAGCACTCACTCAAACACTGACTGCTCCAATCAAAGAGCTCAATATCTTTCTGACTGCTTCACTTACAGAACTCACTCACACCCAGATTGCACCACTCCCACAGCTCACTCTGGATCTGACTGCTCCACTCCCAGAGCTCACTCTTACTCTGACGACTTCACTCCGACAGCTCACTCATACTCTGACTGCTACTCTCCCAAAGCTAATTCGCTCTCTGACTGCTCCACGCCACACCCAGATTGCTCCACTCCCACAGCTCACTCTGGATCTGACTGCTCCACTCCCAGAGCTCACTCTTACTCTGACGACTTCACTCCCACAGCTCACTAATACTCTGACTGCTACTCTCCCAAAGCTAATTCGCTCTCTGACTGCTCCACACCACTCCTAGATTGCACCACTCGCACAGCTCACTCTGGATCTGACTACGTCATTCCCAGAGCTCACTCTTAATCTGAAGCCTGCACTCCCAGAACTCTCTCTCTGACTGCTCCACATCCAGATATCACTCACTTTCTGATTGCTCCAGTCCCAGAACTCACTCTCTATCTGATGGCTCCATGCCCAGAACTCACCCACTCTCTGAATCCTCCAGTCCCAGAGCTCACTCACACCCTGACTGCTCCAATCCCACAGCTCACTCTGTATCTGACTGCGTCACTCCCACAGCTGACTCTTACTCTGATGCATGCACTCCCAGAGCTCACGCTCTTTATGACTGCTCCACTCCCAGAGCTCACTCATTTTCTGACTGCTCCACTCCCAGAACTCACTATCTATCTGATGGCTCCATTCCCAGAACTCCCTAACTCCCTGAATCCTCCACTCCCAGAGCTCACTCTTACTCTGACAGCTCAATTCCCAGAGCTCAGTCACACCCTGACTGCTCCACTCCCAGAGCTCACTATGTATCTGACTGCTCCACTCACACAGCTCATTATTTATCTGGCTGCTCCACTCCCAGAGCACATTCTCTCTCTGACTGCTCCACTCCCGCAGCTCAATCTGTATCTGACACCTTCATTCCCCGAGCTCGCTCACACGCTGACTTCTTCACTCCCAGGGCTCACTCTTACTCTGACGGCTCCACTCCGAGAGCTCACTCTTAATCTGATACTCCACTCTCAGAGCTCACTCTTACTCTTTCTGCTCCACTCCTACAGCTCACTCTGATTCTTACTTCTTCACTCCCATAGCTCACTCTGTGTCAGATTGGTCCACTCCCACAGCTCACTCTGTATTCGACTGCTCCACTCCCAGAGCTCATTCTCTCTCTGCTGGCTCCACTCCCAAAGCTCACTCACTTTCTGACCCTTCTACTCCCAGAGCTCACCTTCTCTCTGACTGCTCCACTCCCAGACCTCACTCACAGCCTGACACCTCCACTCCCACAGCTCAATCTGTATCTGAAGCGTCCATTACTAGAGCTCACTCTTGCCTTGACATCTTAACCCCCAAATCTTTCTCTTACTCTGTCGCCTCTGCTCCCAAAGCTCACTCGGTTTTTCACTGCTCCACTCCCAGAGCTCCCTCTCTCTCTGACTGCCCCACTCCCACATTTCACTCTGTATCTCACTGCTCCACTCCCAGAGCTCACCCTTATTCTGACAGCTCCACTCCCACAGCTCAGTCTGTATCTGACTGCTCCACTCCCACAGCTCACTCTGTATCTGACTGCTCCACTCCCAGTGCTCACTCTCTCTCGGACTGCTCCACTCCCAGAGCTCACTCACAACATGACTGCAGCACTCCCACAGTTCACTCTGTATCTGACGCCTCCATTCCCAGCGCTCACTCACGGTCTGACTTCTCCACTCCCAGATGTTCATCTTCCTCTGACAGCACAACTCCCAAAGCTCACTCGGTCTCTAACAGCTCCACTCCAGATCTCTCTCACTTTCTGACTGCTCTACTCCCAGAGATCAGTAACACCCTGACTGATCCAATCCCACGGCTCATTCTGTATCTGACTACGTCACTCCCAGAGCTCGCTCTTACTCTGACGCCTGCACTCCCAGAGCTCACTCTCTCTCTGACTGCTTCACTCCCAGATCTCACTCACTTTCTGACTGTTCCAGTCTCAGAACTCATTCTCTATCTGATGGCTCCGTGCTCAGAACAAACCCACTCTCTGAATCCTCCACTCCCAGAGCTCACTCTTACCCTGACGGCTCCACTCCCAGAGTTCACTCTTACTCTGACTGCTCCACACCCACAGCTCACTCTGTATCTAACTGATGCACTCCAAGATCTCACTCTGATTCTTACTTCTTCACTCCCATAGCTCACTCTGTGTCAGACTGATCCACTCCCACAGCTCACTCTGTATCCGACTGCTCCACTCCCAGAGCTCATTCTCTCTCTGATGGCTCCACTCCCAAAGCTCACTTGCTTTCTGACCCTTCCACTCCCAGAGTTCACTTTCTCTCTGACTGCTCCACTCCCAGAGATCACTCACAGCCTGACATCTCCAATCCCACAGCTCAATCTGTATCTGAAGCGTCCATTACTAGAGCTCACTCACAACCTGACATCTTAACTCCTAGACCTCACTTTTACTCTGTCGCCTCTGCTCCCAAAACTCACTCGGTCTTTCACTGCTCCACTCCCAGAGCTCCCACTCTCTATGACTGCTCCACCCCCACAGTTCACTCGGTATCTCACTGGTCCACTTCCGGAGCTCACCATTATTCTGACTGCTCCACTCCCAGAGCTCACTCTGCATCTGATTGCTCCACTCCCAGAGCTCATTCTCTCTCTGACTGCTCTACTCCCAGAACTCACTCACAACATGACTGCACCACTCCCACAGTTCACCCTGTATCTCACGCAGCCATTACTAGCGCTCACTCACAGCCTGACTTGTCCACTCCCAGATGTCCGTCTTCCTCTGACAGCACAACTCCCAAAGCTCACTCGGTCTCTAACAGCTCCACTCCAGATCTCTCTCACTTTCTGACTGCTCCACTCCCAGAGATCATTCACACCCTGACTGATCCACTCCCACAGCTCATTCTGTATCTGACTACGTCACTCCCAGAGCTCACTCTTAATCTGAAGCCTGCACTCCCAGAACTCTCTCTCTGACTGCTCCACACCCAGATCTCACTTTCTGATTGCTCCAGTCCCAGAACTCACTCTCTCTCTGATGGCTCCATGCCCAGAACTCACCCACTCTCTGAATCCTCCACTCCCAGAGCTCACTCACACCCTGACTGCTCCAATCCCACAGCTCCTCTGTATCTGACTGCGTCACTCCCACAGCTGACTCTTACTCTGATGCATGCACTCCCAGAGCTCACTCTCTTTATTACTGCTCCACTCCCAGAGCTCACTCATTTTCTGACTGCTCCACTCCCAGAACTCACTATCTATCTGATGGCTCCATTCCCAGAACTTCCTAACTCTCTGAATCCTCCACTCCCAGAGCTCACTCTTACTCTGACAGCTCAACTCCCAGAGCTCACTCACAACCTGACTGCTCCACTCCCAGAGCTCACTATGTATCTGACTCTCCACTCACACAGCTCACTATTTATCTGACTGCTCCACTCCCAGAGCACATTCTCTCTCTGACTGCTCCACTCCCGCAGCTCACTATCTATCTGACACCTCCATTCCCAGCACTCCCTCACACCCTGACTTCTCCACTCCCAGAGCTCCGTCTTCCTCTGATGTCACCACTTCCTAAGCTCACTCGGACTCTGACTGCTCCACTCCAGATCTCTCTCACGTTCTGACTGCTCTACTCCCAGATCACTCACAACCTGACTGATCCACTCCCAAAGCTCATTCTGTATCTGTCTACAACACTCCCACAGCTCACTCTTACTCTGATGCCTGCACTCCCAGAACTCACTCTCTCTCAACTGCTCCACTCCCAGATCTCAATCACTTTCTGACTGCTCCAGTCCTAGAACTCACTCTCTATCTGATGGCTCCATGCCCAGAACTCACCCACTCTCTGAATCCTCCACTCCCAGAGCTCACTCTTAATCTGATGCCTCCACTCTCAGAGCTCACTCTAACTCTTTCTGCTCCACTCCCACAGCTCACTCTGTATCTAACTGATGCACTCCCAGAGCTCACTCTGATTCCTACTTCTTCACTCCCATAGCTCACTCTGTGTCATACTGATCCAATCCCACAGCTCACTCTGTATTCGACTGCTCTGCTCCCAGAGCTCATTCTCTCTCTGATGGCTCCACTCCCAAAGCTCACTCGATTTCTGACCCTTCCACTCCCAGAGCTCATTCTCTCTCTGACTGCTCCAATGCCAAAGCTCACTCTTTCTCTGACTGCTCCACTCCCACAGCTCACTTTGTATCTAACTGCTGCACTCCCAGAGCTCACTCATATTCTGACTGCTTCACTCCCACAGCTCACTCTTATTCTGACTGCTCCACTCCCACAGCTCACTCTGTATCTGATGGCTGCATACCCAAAACTCACCCATTCTCTGAATTCTGCACTCTCAGAGCTCAGTCTAACTCAGTCGCCTCCATTCCCAGAGCTCACTCACACCCTGACTGCTCCACTCCCACAGCTCACTCTTACTCTGACTGTTCCACTCCCATAGCTCACTCTGTATCTAATTGCTCCACTCTCAGAGCTCTCTCTTACGCTGACGCCTCCACTCCCAGAGCTCACTCTCTCTCTGACTCCTCCACTCCCAGAGCTCACTTTCTTACTGACTGCTCCACTCCCAGTTCTCACTCTGTATCTGATGGCTGCATACCCAAACTTACCGTCTCTCTGAATCCTGGACTCCCAGAACTCACTCTTACTCTGATGCCTCCATTCCCAGAGCTCACTCTCACACACTGACTGCTCCACTCCCAGAGCTCACTCTTATTCTGATTGATATAAAAACAAAAAACTGCTGATGCTGGAAATCCAAAACAAAAACAGAATTACCTGGAAAAACTCAGCAGGTCTGGGAGCATCAGCGGAGAAGAAAGTTGACATTTCGAGTCCTCATGACTCTTCAGCAGAACTGATCTTTCTTTACAAGGAGAGGGAAATATAAGCTGGTTTAAGGTGGGGGGTGGGAGAGAAGTAGTGGAGGGGGGGTGTTAGGATATTAGCAGATCATCAAAAGATGTCACAGACAAAAGAACAAAAGAACACAGAGGTGTTGAAGTTGGTGATATTATCTAAACGAATGTGCTAATTAAGAATGGATGGTAGGGCACTCAAGGTATAGCTCTAGTTGGGGTGGGGGAGCATAAAATATTTAAAAATAATGGAAATAGGTGGGAAAAGAAAAATTTATATAAATTATTGGAAAAGAAAATAAAAAAAGGAAGGGGGAAGAAACAGAATGGGGGTGGGGATGGAGGAGGGAGCCCAAGACCTAAAGTTGTTGAATTCAATATTCAGTCCAGAAGGCTATAAAGTGCCTAGTCGGAAGATGAGGTGCTGTTCCTCCAGTTTGCGTTGGGCTTCACTTATTCTGACTGTTCCACTCCAACAGCTCAATTTGTATCAGACTCTTCCACTCCCATAGTTCACTCTTTATCTGACTGCTTGACTCCCAAAGCTCCTTCTCTCTCCAATGGCTCCACTCCCAAAGCACTTTTGCTCTCTGACTGCTCCACTCCCAGAGCTGACATTCTCTCTGACTGCTCCACTCCCAGAGCTCACTCATACCCTGAATGCTCCCGTGCCACAGCTCAATCTGTATCCGACGTCTCCATTCCCAGAGCAAGCTCACACCCTGACTTCTCCACTCCCAGAGCTCACTCTTGCTCTGACTGCTTCACTCCCACGTATTACTCTGTATCTGACTGCGCCACTCCCAGAGCTCATTCTTTCTCTGATGGCTCCACACCCAAAGCTCACTTGCCTCTGACTGCTCCACTTGCAGAGCTCACTTTTTCTCTGACTGCTCCACTCCCAGAGCTGATTCTGTATCTGACTCGATCACTCCCATAGCTCACTCTTACTCTGACGTCTCCACTCCCACAGCTCACTCTTACTTCGACGCCTCCGCTCCCAGAGCTCACTCTCTCTCTGACTGCTCCACTCCCAGTGCTCAATCACTTTCTGACTGCTTCACTCTGAGAGCTCACTCTGTATCTGATTCCTCCGCTACCAGAGCTCACTCTCTCTCTGACTGCTCCACTTCCAGAACTCACTCTGTATCTGATGGCTCCATTCCCAGTACTCCCCCTCTCTCTGAATCCTTCACTCCCAGGCCTCACTCTTACTCTGATGCATCCACTCCCAGAGCTCACTCTTATTCTGACTGCTCCACTCCCACAGCTCACTCTGTCTCTAACTGCTCCACTCCCAGAGCTCACTCTTATTCTGACTGCTCCACTCCCATAGCTCACTCTATATCTGACTGCTCGAATCCCACAGCTCACTCTGTATCTGACTGCTCCACTCCCAGAGCTCACTCTGTATCTGATGTCTCCATTCCCAGAGCACACTTCTAACCTGACTTCTCCACTCCCAGAGCTTACTCTTACTCTGAAGCCTCCTCTTCCAAAGCTTACTTGGTCTCTGACTGCTCCACTCCCAGAGCTCACTCTCTATCTGACTGCTCCACTCCCATTACTCACTTGTATCTGAAGGCTCCATTCCCAGAAGTAACCCTCTTTCTGAATCATCCACTCCCATGGCTCCCTCTTATTCTAATGCCTACACTCCCAGAGCTCACTCTCTTACTGACTGCTCCACTCCCCAAGCTCAATCTCTTTCTGACTGCTCCACATCCAGAGCTCACTCTGTCTCTGACGCCTCCACTCCCAGATCTCACTCTCTCCCTGACTGCTCCAGTTCAAAAGCTCACTCACCTTCTGACTGCTCCACTCCCAGAGCTCACTCTCTCTCTGACTGCTCCACTCCCAGAACTCACTCTCTTCCTGACTGCTCCACTCCCAGAGCTAAGTCTGTACCTGATGGCTCCATTCCCAGAACTCACTTTCTTTCTGAATCCTCCACTCCCAGGGCTTACTCTTACTCTTACTCTGACGCCTCCACTCCCACAGCTGCCTCTGTATCTGACTGTTGCACTCCCAGAGCTCACTCTTACTCTGACCCCTCCACTCCCACAACTCACTCTGCATTTGACTGCTCCAATCGCAGAGCTCATTCTTACACTGACTGACACCCCCATTCCCAGAACTCACTCTTACTCTGACTGCTCCTCTCCCATCTCTCATCTCTCTCTTACTGCCACACACCAGAGGTCACTCTCTTTCTCACTGTTCTACTACCAGAACTCACTCTGTATCTTTACTGCTCCACTCCCAGAAATCACACTCTCTCTGACTGCTCTAATCCCAGAGCTGCCTCACTTTCTGATTGCTCCACTCCCAGAGCTCAATCACTATTTGACTGCTCCAATCCCAGAGCTTACTTTCTGGCTGCTGCACTCCCAGCTCTCACTCTCTCTCTGACTGCCCCACTCCCAGACATCACTCTCTATGACTGCTCCACTCCCAGAGCTCTCTCTCTCTCTGTCTCTGAACGCTCATATCCCAGAGAACACCGTCACTCTAACTGCTCCCGTCTCAGAACGCACTCTTCTCTCTGAATCCTCCACTCATGGAGCTCACTCTCTCCCTGACTTCTCCAGTCCCAGAACTCTCTGTCTCTCTGAATCATTCACTCCCAGAGCTCACTCTCTATGTGAATGCTCCACTCCCAGATCTCACTCTCTCTGACTGCTGAACACCCAGAACTCGCTCTCCCTCTGACTGCTCAGCTCCCAAAACCCGCTCTCTCTCTGACTTCTACCCTCCCAGAGCTCACTGTCTCTCTGACAGCTCCAATTGCAGAGCTCACTCTCTCTTAAAGCTCCATTCCCAGAGCTCACTCTCTCCTTGACTCCTCCAGTCCCAGAGCTCACTGTCTCTCTAAATCCTCCACTCCCAGAGTCCACTCTTACTCTGACTGCTCCACTCCCAGATCTCACTCTCTCTGACTGCTGAACACCCAGAACTCGCTCTCCCTCCGACTGCTCAACTCCCATAACATGCTCTCTCTCTGACTGCTGCCCTCCCAGGCCTCAATCTCTCTCTGACTTCTACCGTCCCAGAGATCACACTCTCAAACTGCTCCACACCCAGTGGATGCTCTCTGTCTCTGACTGCGGAACACCCAGAACTCGTTCTCTCTCTCTGTCTCCTCCATTCCCAGAGTTCACTCTCTCTTTAAAGGAAGTTGCTGCAGAGATAGTGGAGGCATTGGCTGAAATATTCCAGAATTCATTGGATTCTGGGACGGTTCCCAGCTGTTTGGAGAACTGCTAATGTGATGCTCCTGTTCACAAAGGGAGGGAGAAACAAAGCCGCAAACTATAGGCCAGTCAGCCTAACATCTGTTGTTGGGCAAATGATAGATTCCATTATTTAAGAAAAAATAGCAGGACTTTTAGAAAAGCTTAACCCAAATCAAACAGAGTCAACATGGTTTTATGAAAGAGAAATCATGTTTGACAAACTTGCGAGAGTTCTTCGAGGATGTAAGAAGCAGAGTTGATAAGAGGGAACCAATAGATGTAGTGTATTTGGATTTCCAGAAGACATTCGATAAGGTGCCACATAAAAAGTTATAACACAAGATCATGGTGTTGGGGGTAATGGATTGAGGATTAGTCAACACACAGAAGACAGAGAGTTGAGATTAATGGGTCTTTTTCAGGTTGGAAAGGTGTAACTAGTGGAGTGCCACAAGGATCAGTCCTAGGGCTTCAATTATTTACTATCTATATTAATGAGTTGGAGGAGGAGGCAAAGTGTAATGTATCCAAATTTGCTGATGATACAAAAAGTGTTGGGAAGGATGTTGTAATGAGGACATAAAGAATCTGCAAGAAGATATAGACAGGTTGAGTGAGTGGACAAAACTTGGCAGGTGGAGTTTAATGTAGGAAAATGTGAAGTCATGTACTTAGGTAGGAATAATCAAAAGGCAGACTATTATATAAATGGAAAGAGACTTCAAAAAAGTGCAGCACAGAGGGATTTGGGTTTTCTTGTGCATGAAACACAAAAAAGTAACATGCAGGTGCAGCAAGTAATTAAGAAGGCAAATGTAATTTTGGCCTGTATTTCTAGGGGGTTGGAGTTTAAAAATAGGGAAGTCTTGTTACAACTGTATAGAGTGTTGGTGAGGTCGCACCTGGAGTACTGTGTACAGTTTTGGTCCCCGTATTTAAGAAAAGATTTGCTGGCATTGGAGGCAGTTCAAAGGAGATTCACTAGGCTGATGGCCAATAATAGGTGGAGGCAAAGAAGAGATTGCCAAAGATGTCATAGACAAAAGGACAAAGGGGTGTTAATGGTAGCAAGCAGGACAAGCAAGTGGCAGATGGCCCTAGTGGGGGTGGGTGGGGGGAAGGGATCGAAATGGGCTAAAAGGTGGAGATAAAACAATAGATCGAAATAAATTTAAAAATAGGTGGGAAAAGAAATATATATGTTTAAAACATTATAAATTATTTGAAAAAGGGTGTTCGGTAAGGGGGTGGGGATGGAGGAGAGAGTTCATGATCTGAAGTTGTTGAACTCAATATTAAGTCTGGAAGGCTGTAAAGTGCCTAGTCGGAAGATGAGGTGCTGCTCCTCCAGTTTGCATTGAGCTTCACTGGAACATTGCAGCAGGCTAAGGACAGACATGTGGGCATGAAAGCAGGGTGATGTTTTGAAACAGCAAGCAACAGGGAGGTCTGGGTCATGCTTGCAGACAGACCGAAGGTGTTCCGCAAAGCGGTCACCCAGTCTGCATTTGGTCTCTCTAATGTAGAGGAGACCGCACTGGGAGCAGCGAATGCAGTAGACTAAATTGAGGGAAGTGCAAGTGAAGTGCTGCTTCATGAAAGGAGTGTTTGGGCCCTTGGACGGTGAGGAGAGGGGAAGTAAAGGGGCAGGTGTTGCACCTTCTGCGGTTGCATGGGAAGGTGCCTTGGGAGGGGGTTGAGGTATAGGGGGTGATGGGTAGTGGACCAGGGTGTCCCGGAGGGAATGATCCCTGCAAAAAGCCGCGGGGGTGGGGGTGGGTGTGAAGGGAAGATGTGTTTGGTGGTGGCATTATGCTGGGGTTGGTGGAAATGGCAGAGGATGATCCTTTGAATGCTGAGGCTGGTGGGGTGATAAGTGAGGACAAGAGAGACCCAATCATGGTTCTGGCAGGGAGAGGAAGGTGTGAGGGCGGATGCACGAGAGATGGGCCGGACACAGTTGAGGGCCCTGTCAACCACCATGGGTGGAAAACCTCGGTTAAGGAAGAAGGAAGACATGTCAGAGGAACTGTTTTGAAAAGTGGCATCATCAGAACAGATGCAACAGAGGCGAAGGAACTGAGAGAATGGGATGTGAGGAGCTGTAGTCGAGGTAGCTGTGGGAGTCGGTAGGCTTGTAATGAATATTGGTGGACAGTCTATCACCAGAAATTGAGGCAGAGAGGTCGAGGAAGGGAAGGGAAGTGTCAGTGGTGGACCACATGAAAATGATGGAGGGTGGAAATTGGAAGCAAAATTAATACATTTTTCCAGAACCAAATGAGAGCATGAAGTGGCACCGAAGCAGTCATTGATGTACCGGAGAAAGAGTTGTGGGAGGGGACCTGAGTAGGACTGGAACAAGGAATGTTCCACATACCCCATAAAGAGACAGGTATAACTGGGGCCCATGCAGGTACCCATAGACACACCTTTTAATTAGAGGAAGTGAGACGAGTTTAAGGAGAAATTATTCAGTGAGAGAACAAGTTCAGCCAGAAGGAGGAGAGTAGTGGTGGATGAGGATTTGTTTGGGCCTCTGTTTGAGGAAGAAGCGGAGAGCCATCACAGCATCCTGATGGGGGATGGAGGTGTAGAGGGATTGGTCGTCCATGGTGAAGAGGAGGTGGTTGGGGCCAGGGAACTGGAAATTGTTAATATGATGTAGGGCATGAGAGGAATCGCAGATGTAGGTGGGAACAGATTGGACAAGGGGAGAGAGAATGGAGTCAAGATAGCAAGAAATGAGTTCCATGGGGCAGGAACAGGCTGATACAATCGGTCTGCCGGGACAGTCCTGTTTGTGGATTTTGGATAGGAGGTAGAAGCGGGCCGTCCGAGGTTGGGAGACTATGAGAGAACAGAGTGTGGCAAGTTCAGAAAGAGACAGATTAGAGTGGGTGAGGGGAGCAGAGAAATTGAGATGACTGATGTCATGCCGACAGTTCTCAATGAAAAGATTAAGAGCAGGTAAGAATCCAAAGGAAGGGGTCCAGGTGGAGGGGGAATATTGGAGGCAGGTAAAAGGATCCATTGAACGGGGAGAGGACTCCTGCCCAAAGAAGTGAGCACGGAGACAAAGGCAGCGGAAGAAGAGTTCAGCATCGTGCCGAGCCCGAAATTCATTGCGGTAAGGGTATGAAACTGAGTACTTTGCTGAGCACTGAATGTTCAGCATCAGAGAGGGGAAGGTCAGGGGGTTATGGTGAATACATGGCCGGGGCTGGAATTGGAAGACAAAATGAGGTCAGGGGGATGGGCAGGTGTGGAGGGGTCCTGGATGGGTATTAGTGTCGAGTTGTTGGATCTTGCGCTCCTTTGCACCTGAAAGAAAGAGACAAAGTTTCTTGTTGAGGCGTCGGGTGAGATGAAGAATAAAATGAAACTGGGGGCAAGGACAGCTTAGAGATAGGGTGAGTTGGTGCTGCTGGAGGGAGAGGTTGAGTGTGTTCATTTGGCGGCGCATGGCACTGAGTGTGGATCTCAGGATGCGACGAAAACAGCAGTCCGAGGAGTGTTGTATATCCCGGAGATACCTGTAATCCTGGGTGGGTTCGAAACATGAGGGATGGAACTTCAGTTGGAATCCACGTGGGGTAATTGGAGATGAAGACAGTCACTGAGGAAGGAAATATAGCTGTGAAAGCAAGTTTTAGTAAACACCTTGTCAAACACCAATAGAGAAATGGAAAGCAATGAAGGTGAACAGGGCAAAAGAGACAAGTGGAAATCCTGTCAGAGAGAAGAGCAGTACTTCTTCAAGGTTGGCATTCCTGGAAGAGAAGTGGCAGTCAATTAAACACTAAGATAAAAGCAAAATACTGCAGATGCTGGAAATCTGAAACAAAAACAAAAATAGCTGGAAAAACTCAGCAGGTCTGACAGCATTTGCAGAGAGGAATACAGTTAGGGCATGAGATCAGGGTGGTGTGTTGAAATGGAAAGCGACAGAGAGGTCTGGGTCATGCTTGCGGCCACACTCAATGCCATGCGCCGCCAGATGAACACACTCAACCTCTCCCTCCAGCAGCACCAACTCACCCTATCTCTAAACTGTCCTTGCCCCTAGTTTCATTTCATTTTTCATCTCATCCGATGCCTATGGCACTATTTCAAAGCAGAGGATTTGTTCCCTGTGTCTGTCCAATATTTAAACCTCGACAAACTTCACAAAAACAGGGGAATTTGGCCCTTATTATACTGCTGCATTAGGGATCTTGCCATGTGCGAGTTGCCTGCTTTGTTTCCTATATTAGAGCAGTGATTGCACATCCTTGACTGTTGAGTTCTTCGGGATGGCCTGAGGTTGTGAAAAAGCTGATATTAGTACAAATGTGGCCTTCTTTTTGATTTTTTTTTTGTCCATGCTTACTTGCCAACATTGTATGCCTACATTTTGTTTCAATTTGAACAGATTGCTAAATTTTGTTTGATGAGATCCTAACAAAATCAGTGTTTTAATAGGTAGTATTCACTAAGCTGGGAAGCTATTGCTGCAATAACAAAGTGCTCCATTATATGGTTACACTGAGAATTGATTCTTCCATTAGCAGGACTTCAATCTGTTTGGTCACGTTTTATGTATAGTGAAACATTGGGCACATGGTGGGCTTTGCCCTACCAATGATGTGGGTGCATTTTCCAATTGTTTTTTGCAAGTGGGCATCATTTACATTTGCTTATAGGCAGCTTGCCATCTGGGACAGTGGGAAATCTTGTGGATCTGATGCTTCTAAAAGCAAACCTGCATCTATTAAACCTGGGGAGGTGCAGTTGGGAGGAGCAAGGGGGCAGGAGAGAGGTGTGGATAGGGGTGGTGTTGCCAGTGGAGGTGCATGAAAACTAAATTTGTAGAGCAGCAGATACAATGTTGACAATGTGGGCACCCTGATTTTTGGATACTGCATTGAAGAAGCTTATTGAAGAGTCGAGGGGGAAGGCGGTCCTGTTTCCCTCAGATGGCTAACAGATGCCATGTCAAATAAAGCAGCGTGTATAGTGGGAAATATTGAGCTAGTCAGTGCCAGCAGCATCGGTCCTAGGTCCTGGCTGCAGTGACATAAAGAATGCAATGTAAAAGATTACAAAGGTCAGTTTTTGCCAAATCTCTCATTCCCAAAAGAGACCTGCAATAACCGACCTTTCCCAGCACTGTTAATCTTTCCCTTCCTTGCTGCACAAATCTCCTCCCCAATCACAATAGAACACTTTCCAACATCTCTTCCTGCTTACATTCACAAACTCACCTTCCACTATTGCCCTAAAAATTGGCTCAGATCTTCCGAGCAGCGACAACGATCATCAGATTGATGGAATAATTAAAATTTCTCCCGGCCCGACCCAACAGTAGTGTCAGGTTGGGGCAGTTGAGGTGTTGGGAACTGGTCATGGGGTAGTCGGGTGGTTGGAGCATAGTTGGGTGGTAGGGGAGGTGGTTTGGTTGGTTGGTTGTCAGATCAAGAGGTAATCGGGTGGTCGGGGGGTA
Source organism: Carcharodon carcharias (assembly GCF_017639515.1). Taxonomy (NCBI): domain Eukaryota; kingdom Metazoa; phylum Chordata; class Chondrichthyes; order Lamniformes; family Lamnidae; genus Carcharodon; species Carcharodon carcharias. The sequence goes on along the minus strand of NC_054467.1, from coordinate 51,976,956 downwards.
GTTAGTCAGGGGTTAGTTCTGTAGCTCTAGCCCAGAGTCAGAGACATTCACAGAGGGTCTGGGGAGCAGGTGAATTGCCCATTGGAAGTTGAAAATTTCCTGGCAATTCCCACGTAGGCTCACATGTCAGGACTTCCCAATACACATCTCTGATGATCCAGACACCAGAAAATTTGGACCAACATTCTGCTTTTATTTGATTTGAACTTGGGTTAATTCTAATTCCTTTGTGAAGTTCTTTCATATTTCATATTACATTCATTTCCTTTCAGCCAGTGTCAACTGTCTTACAGGCACATCTTCTTCTTCCTCTTATTATACACTCTACGCTGAGCTGACTCAGATATTCTCACCATCTTTTCACAGGCTACAGATTAACACAATGTTTCTATTCCTGCAAGGTAGGCTTGTACACAACACATAGTATGTCAAAAACAGACCATTCTACCTAAACAGTGTAAGGCATTTTGATATTTTGTGTATCTCTGTCATGCTGTAAGGCCTCCCTTTGTTTCTTTTTAATATATATTATCCTTATACTTGTGTCAAAATGTAACCAGTTGTGAGGAGGACCAATGTCCTGAGTTCAACACCAGGCAGTAGGAACATAGAGTGCAGAGAACACTGGATGAAGGGCGAAGAATTCTGACCGAGGGCATCATCGCTGAGACTTATATGGAACTTTTAAAAATAAAGACTGAACAAAGGATGCACACGCACACAGACACAGCTGTGTCAGGATTTGTCACTGGGTCTGTGGCTAACCACCAAACATCCTGATTACAGAAATGGACCTGGATGATTGTCTCTCGGGTATATGTGAATGGCTTTCTTCCTGCCTTACCAAGATACAGAAATCACATCCATTGCTGGCTGGTACCTGGAGACACTCCCTGCTAAGAGCAGACAATGACCACATGCAGGTTGCCTTTGCATGGCCAGGGTGGGATTGATAATTCAATCAGATGACTCGGTTTAAGACATTACCTTATGTGTCAAGAGATTAGGGTCAGAACGGAGCATAAACCCACAGTTCCCAAGGACATTGTTGCTGCAGCCAGGAAGTGTGACTTGGTCAGTCACAGGGAAGTCACGTGGAAGAATCCATTCAGCAGTCTGACCACCCGGAATGAGCTCCTGTATGCGGGTCTTACTAAGCAATTGGTGTTGTAGGTATATACTAGTGCTTAGTGGGTTAATATAAAGTTTTCCACATAATGTGGAAATTGTATCTATAGTTTGTTGCGTATCATTGATACCAAAGTATGAGATGAGGGTCTTAGAGAGTAGTGAGACCCCCTTGTTTAACAGTCTTGCACCAGCCCTTGCCAGAGTTAATGCTCCACCTGAGCCTCCCCCCATCTTTTCTCATCAAAATCTACCAGCATAAACATCTATTCTCTTCTCTCTCATATGCAGTTTCCCCTTAAGTGCAATTTTTAAAAAATTCTGTCATGGCATGTGGATGTTGCTGGAAAGGCCTGCATTTGTTGCCCTAATTGACCTTAAGAAGGTAGTGGTGAACAAACTTTTTGAACCAGTGTAGTCCATGTGATGCAAGTACACCTGCAGTGCTGTTAATTCAGGATTTTGACCCACTGAGAGTAAAAGATGAGTGATGGTGATATAGTTCCATGTCAGGATGGTGCATGGCTTGGAGGAAAGTGTTCCCATCTTTCTGCTACCCAGGTCCTTCTAGATGGTAGAGGTCACAGGTTTGGAAGGTGCTGTCTAAGGAACCTTGGTGAGTTGCTGCAGTGCATCTTGTAGATGGTACACACTGCTGCTACTGTGTGTCAGTGGTGGAGGGACTGGATGTTTAAGGCAGTAGATGGGATGCCAATCAAGCGGGCTGGATGGTGTAGGGCTTCTTCAGTGTTGTTGGCCCTGCACTCATCCAGGCAAGTGGGGAATATTCCATCACACTCCTGACTTGTGCCTTGTAGATGGTGGACAGGCTTTGGGGAGTCAGGAGGTGAGTTACTCACTAAGAATTCCCAACTTCTGACCTGCTTTTGTAGCCACATTATTTATATGGCTGGTCCAGTTCGGCTTCTGGTTAATGGTAACCTCCAGGATGTTGATAGTGGGGGATTCAGTGATAGTGATGCCATTGAGTGTCAAGAGATGATGGTTAGATTCTCTCTTATTGGAGATGGTTTTGGCCTGACATTTGTGTGACATGAATATTACTTGTCGCTTGTCAGCCCACACCTGGATATTTTCCAGGTCTTGCTGCATTTGGACATAGCCTGCTTCAGTATTTGAGGAGTCACGAAGGCACTGAGCATTGTGCAATCATCAGTTAATATCCCCACCTTCTAATCATGGTCTTCCCCACAAAAGGAAACATTCTCTCTGTATTCACTCTTTCAAAGCCATTATACTTTTAAAGATTTCTATGATGTCGCCCCTCAGCCAATTATTTGTCCATTCTACCATTTAGTAATGTCCTCCTGTAATTTGTTGCAATCCCCTCCCTGCCACCCACATCCCCCACTTCAACCCCGCCCTCCCAATTTAGTGTCATCTGCAAATTTAGAAATTGTGATTGAGATTTTCAAGATGTGGAGAGGTTTCAAAAGAATAGATAGAAAAAGATTATCTCCTAAAGTGAGTGGGTCAATAACTAGTGGTCTTAGATTTAAAATCATTGGCCAAAGATCTAGAGGGGAGCTGAGGGGATTTCTTTCTCATTCAGAGTTCTTGGGATCTCCCCGAAAAGGGGTGAATTTCTTTGAAAAGTTTTAAAAGGAGTTGGACAGGTACTTGACGATATGCAATTTACATGATTACAGACAAGAAGAAGACTATACGCAACTGCTGTTTCAAGGGATGAATACAGGCACAATGGATTGAATGGCCTGCTGGTTCTGTTGTGAGTTGCTATGATTCTCTTTTGCCTAACTCTGGACCTGGTGGGAGGTTAGAGATTTCTCCTCTTCCTCTCAGTTAGTGCACTATAGTTCCATGTGTCCTTTCCGACTCTTATTGCTGCTCCTTTCTAATCAAAATGGATTAGCCAAAGAACAGAGAACAGAGGATTGTCAGTGCACCTTTAAGCTTCTTGTAGTTATGCAACCACTAAATAAACTGTGACACTGCACCAAAAATGACAGAGAAGTATGAGCAAGATATTTGCCAAAACCTTCTAAGTCAGTGCAGTTGAATACCCCATAAAATACAATTGGAATTGGTAGTTTTCCACCCTGTACTGCTCATTGTGTTGGAATCAAAATGATGGAAGTAAAATTGTCTCCATGTCCTAATCATAAATTATGGCCCCAATGTAAATACATTTATTCAGATTCCACCAATTTTTAGTGAAATTACTGATCACTTAAGTCAAGGCTACTTGAAAATTGCAGTTTTTAATTCTGTTCTTCAACCACCTGTATTCATACCAGAAAATATAACAAAAAGGAAACAAGACTCGGTCCCTGTGTGTCAGCTGCAATTCCAACTGGATCCTTATATAAATATATATATCTTTATATTCCAGATCTAAAATCAGTAGCATAAAGTATTTAGTTATTCCTTTGTTTAAAAATGGTCACAATGTAAGCTAAGCAAGATTGGCTATTCCTGTGTGTTTATTTTTTTGTGTACTTTTGAGAAAATATGGATTACAATTAAATTTTTTTATGTAAAATGAAAGAACTTCTTTACGGTTCTTCATGGTTCAAACTTCTCTGCCTCAATTTTAACAGTAAAGTGTTTTCTTTTTTAACACACAAATATAAATATTATGAAAGTCAGAGAATGCTGAGTCAGAGGATCAGTAGCAGAGCCATAGCCAGCTATCTTCAAGACAGAAAGCAGAGAGCAGGAGTAAGTGGTACATAAGGAAAGGGTTAATAGACTGCCCAAGAGTTGGGAGCAGTGTTTGTTATGTGGAAACCGGATGGGTGTGATACTTGCTAATTATATCAATACTTGTTAACTGCAGCGATACTGTTCAACTGAAGAGAACACTTTGAATTGAATAGAACTATTAATCGCAGCAAACTGGTTGAAATCAGCAGAGGCTGAAAGATTAAAACCAGAAGGTAATCATAGTGGGATGGGAAGAAGTCCTTATATGGCTAAGCAATGTAGGACAACTTGGGAATATGCTAACTAACCAACAACTGTTTATGCATCAAACTAAACAATCTTCATCCAGAATATTGTGCATGTGCTCTTTCACAAACTGTATTCAGTATGTAACACCCTGAAAGGTCCCACACAAGAATATTCAAGAAAGAAGACAGAAGATACATATCCACAGGAAGAATCCTGGTGAACCATGCTGGAAGGTCTCAGTCAAAGATCACTCCAAAGCAGCCTACAGTAATCTCAGATTGACCACTTGAGGGCTAACTGCATGATTTAATTGATACTGTTCTGTTTACAATTCTCAATGAAGTTGTTGGATTTAGTGTGAGAGTACGTCAATCATAATTCTTGGTCTCCAAATATAAGAAAGAGGTAAAATCACCCACAGTGTTGCAGAAGGCAGGATGTGGTATCCCATTACTATCAGTGCTGGGACCATTATTGTTCACAATAATGAACTTTCAACAAAAGTTCTAAATTTGCAGATGATCCCAAAGTGAGGGGCTTGTGGGGGATCGTCAATACTGAGGAGGAATGCAACAGATTACAAGTTATTTACAAACATGCATTATGAGTATCATTGGTAAGTTAGCTTTAACACAGATAAATGTGAACTATTACATTTTGGCCAGAAAAATAAGGAGGCTGTGTATTAGAAAATAGGAGTCGATACTGGGTAGAGGCGAAATAGGAGCTGAGAATACAAATACACAAATCACTATATGTTAAACATAGGCTATCACGTCCATGGGCTGGACTTAATGCTAGGGGAGCAGGGCCCCTACCTTTGGTGTATATTCAGGGATGAACGCTCCTCAGCTTGACTGGCTTACCCTGCAGCCATTTAAAGGTTACCGGGCCATTGATTGGCTTGAAGTGAGGCATTTATACCCATTGAGGAGGAAGACCCACCTCCCAGAGCAGTCAGCCAATCAAATGATTGGCAACTCTCTGGTCTCAGCAGCGCCCTCGGGAATGGTGGCCACTGCTGCAATGCAGCACTTCCTGAGGGAAGCAAGCTGCAATGGAGCCAGACTTCAAGGTAAGTCCTGGGTCTCACTGGGGCCAGTTTGGCAGGGCCCTGGTGAGGGAGGTGAAGGGTGTGGTGGATTTTACCTATGATGGAGGAGGGTGTGGTGGGAACAGTCAGTCAAGGTAAGAGACTGAGGAACCTAAAGCGTGGTGTTAGTACTGTCCACTTACAGGCCTATCTCCTGGTTTTGCCTGGCAGTCTCCTTACAGGGCTATGAGTTCACCTATAACATTTCAATTATCCCTGCTGAGAGTGATCTCAGATACTAATCTTTGCAATTCATAGAAAGGTGGGTGGCCAACTGAGCCTGAAAGTTCAGCCATGTCCCACAAAGTGGCAAGTACAACATAAATACATACATACATATATATACACATGAATTAGGAACAGGAGTAGGCCTCTCGGCCTCTCAAGCCTGCTCTGCCATTCAATAAGATCATAGCTGATCAGACTGTAACCTCCCAACTACCCCTGATAAACTTTCACCTCCTTGTTTAACCAGAATCTATCTAGTTCCGCCTTAAAAACATCCAAAGACTCTGCTTCTGCTATCTTTTGAGGAAGGGTGTTCCAAAGGCTCCTTAACCTCTGAGAGAAAAAAATTCTCCTCATCTCTTTCTAAAACAGGTGACCCCTTATTTTTAAACAGTGATCCATAGTTCTAGATTCTTCCACAAGACAAAGCATTCTCTCCATGTTCAGCCTGCCAAGACCCCTCAGGATCTTAAAGGTTTCAATCAAGTCGTCTCTTACACTTCTAAACTCTAGTGGATACAAGCTTAGCCTATCTAGCCTTTCCTCATAAGACAACCCACCCATTCCTGGTATTATCCTAGTAAACTTTCTCTGAACTGCTTCTAACATATTTACATCCTTCCCTAAATAAGTACTCCAGATGTGGTCTCACCAGTGCCCTGTATAACTGCAGTATAACATCTCTACTTTTGTATTCAATTCCCCTTGCAATGAACAATAACATTTCTAATTACTTGCTGTACCTGCAGACTAGCCTTTTTGTGATTCATGTACTCGGACACCCAGGTCCTTCTGAATCTCAGAGCTCTGCAATCTCTCATCATTTGGGTAACATGCTTCATTTTTATTCTTCCTGTCAAAATGGACAATTTCACGTTTTCCCACATTATACTCCATTTGCCATGTCTTTGCCCACTCACCTAACACATCTATATCCCTTTGTAGCCCGCTCATGTCCTCTTCACAACTTACTCTCTTACCTATATTTGTATCATCAGCAAGGGTAACAGCCATTCCTTCGGTCTGTTCATCCAAGTCATTTATATAAATTGTAAAAAGTTGAGGCCCCAGCACTGATCCCTGTGGCACACTGCTCATTACATCTTGCCAATCAGAAAAAGATCCTTATATGCCCACTCTCTGTTTCTGGTTAGCTAGCCAAACTTCCATCCTTGCCAAAATGTTATCCATTACACCATGAACTTTTATTTTCCACAATAACCTTTGATGTGACATCTTATCAAATGCCTTCTTGTATAGTACATCCACCGATTCCCCTTTATCCACAGCACATGTGACTCCTTCAAAGAACTCCAATGAATTGGTTAAACAAGATTTCCCTTTTACAAAACCATGTTGACTCTGCCTGATTGCCTTGAATTTTTAAAGTGCCTTGCCAAAACATTTCTAAAATTTTCCCTTTGACAGTTGTTAAGCTAACTGGTCTGTAGTTTCCTGCTTTCTATCTCCCTCCCTTTTTGAATAAAGGAGTTATATTCACTATTTTCCAATCTAATGGAACCTTCCCCGAATCTAGGGAAATTTGCGAAATTAAAATTAACGCATCAACTATCTCACTAGCCGCTTCTTTAAAGACCCTAAGATGAAGTAAATCAGGATCTGGGGATGTGTCAGACTGCAGCTGCTACAGTTTGCTTAGCACTACTTCCCTGGTGATTGTAATTTTCCTGAGTTCCTCCCTCCCTCCAATTCCTGATTTATAGCTATTTCTGGGATATTACTTGTATCCTCTATAGTGAAGACTGATGCAAAAAACTTGTTCAATTCATCTGCCATCTCCTTATTTTCCATTATTAACTCCTCAGACTCACTTTCTATAGGACCATTGCTCACTCTGTTAACTCTATTCTTATTTGAATATCTTTAAAAACTCTTATTATCTGTTTTCATAGTTCTAGCTAGCCTTCTCTCATACTCTAATTTTTCCTACCTTATTAATCTTTTTGCCTTCTGACTGCCACCCATCTTTGCATAATTTTATGCTTTTCTTAAGTTTAGTACCATCTTTAACTTTTTTAGTTAACCATGAATGGTGGATCTGCCCCTTGGAATTCTTCTTTCTCATTGGAATGTATATATTCTGAGTATTCTGAAATATCCCTTTAAATGTCTGCCACTGCATCTCTATTGACCTGAATCTTAACCTCATTTGCAAGTTCACTTTAGCTAGTTCTGCTTTCATACCCTCATAATTGTCCTTATGAATTTTAAAATGTTAATCTTGGACTTACTCTTCTCTCCCTAACTGAATGTAAAATTGAATCACATTATGATCGCTGCTATCTGGGGCATCTTACCTATGAGGTCATTAATTAATCCTGCTTTGTAACACAATACCAGGTCTAGTGTGGCCTGTCCTCTGGTTGGCTCCAGAACGTGTTCTAAGAAACAATCCCTAAAATACTCTATGAGCTCCTCATCTAAGCTATCTTTTCCCAACTGATTTATCCAGTCAATATGTAGATTAAAATCCCCCATTATTATCACCATACCTTTCTGACAAGCTCTCATTATTTCTTCCTTTATACTCTGCTTTACCATGCGGTTACTGTTAGCAGGGCTGCAAACCATTCCCACAAGTAACTGCTTGCCTTTATCATTTCTCATTTCTACCTAAACCTGGTTTCTTGGACTTAGGTCATCCCTCTCTCCTGTGTTAATACCATCATTAATTAACAAAGCCACTCATTCACTTTTCCCTAGCTTCCTGTCCTTCCTAATTGTCAGGTACCCCTCAATATTCAGGTCCCAATATCCTGCAGCCATGTCCCCGTAATGGCTATCAGATCATACGTGTTTATTTCTATTTGCACTCTCAGCTTGTCTGTTTTATTATGAATGCTATGTGCATTCAGGTACAAAGCCTTTAGTTTTGTCCTTTTATTATTTCTGTAACCTCTAACCATACTGCTGATGTACTCTTGGCCTTGTATTCTATATCCCTTCCTGTTGTGGTCTGTTTATCATTTCCTATATTAATACCTTGCTCTCTTGCCTTGTCTCCACTCTTTGACTTATCACACCTTCCCAAATTTGATCCCTTGCCCCCACTGTTTAGTTTAAAACCCTCTCCTATTCCCTAATTATGCGGCTCACAAGAACACCAGTCCCAGTATGGTTCAAGTGTAGACCGTCCCACTTTCCCCAATACTGGAGCCAGTGCCCCATGAACCAGAATCCACTTCTCCCATTCCAGTCTTTGAGACACGCATTCATTTCTCTAATCTTATTTGCCCTATGCTAATTTGCAACTTCAGTTGCCCAGGTAACAATAGAGGTTATTACCTTTGATGTTCTGCTTTTTAATTAGGTACCTAGCTCATCCAAATAAGCTTAAAGAACCTCAAACCTGTTGGACAAAAGCAAAGGCTAAGGCTCCCGTACTCCTGCCCTCTGGGTCCCCTTACCTGCCTCACTCACAGTCATACCCTCCTGTCCCTGGCCACTGACCAAATCAGAAGACCCCCTCCCTGATGAGTCACAGTGTCTGCAGCTCAGCCTCCAGCTCAATGACTCTGAGTATCTCTTATGCACGCCATCAGCACTTTAAATTTTAATTAGCATCATATGGGAACCGGCAAAAAGCAAGATGTTTGAGTGGCATATACTTCCGGTTCTACTGTTGGGAATAGTGCACCATGGTTAAAATTCTTTCCAGTGTTTATTTCTAGGATAGAATTGAAAGTAAAGAAATTATGCTAAATTTGTAACAAACTTTGGTCAAACCACACCTGGAGGACTATGTATAATTCTGAAAAATATCAGAAAGGTATACAAATTTTGGATAGGATTCAAAAAAGTTTTACAAGAACGATACCAGGATTGTGGGTGTAAATTCACCAGCGGAGGATGAACAGGCTGGGTCTCAATCTCCTGAAAAGGGAGGGCTGAGGGGTGACCTAACTGATGTCTTTAAAGCTTTGGAAGGTTTGATACAATTGACACAGCGAAAGTGTTTCCACTTGTGGGGAAGAGTGAAAATAGAGAGCAACAATATAAGGCAGTTGCCAAGAAATGAAATAGGGAATTCAGGAGAAACCTATTAACCCATGAGTGGTTACAATGTGGAACACACTATGACGGGAAGTGGTTGAAGTGAATAGCGTAGATGTATTTAAGTCAAGGATACGTAAGCATATGAAGGAGCAGAGAATGGAGAATTATACTGATAAAAGCTAAATGTGGAAAGTTGGGAGGAGGCTCAACTATAGCATCAATGGACTAGTTTGTTGGAATAGCTGTTTCTGGATATAAACTCCTATGTAATAAAGGGAGCATGTATGCACAGTAATCGCTAGTTGTCTCATTAAATGCTCAATATGTGTATTGAAATAACAAATTGAAAAATATTTATATCAAATCTTTACAATTCAAATTCATGTTAGCATGACTGCCTATGTTGAAGTAAGCAGACTCCATTAGGCTACTATTTAGGAGATAATTGCCTTTTTTCTTTTGCAGGAGGATTTTGAATGTCATTAGTTCTATTCAGTACTTCTGGTGGTTTTAGTAGCCAAACTATACACATCCAATAGAATTTGGTGAGAAGGTATTCTAGGATTTCAATGATAGTGATCACGCTTCCACCACAGAATAGACCAAGCTGACCCCCGATGTCACCTGTGAAAAATAGATGGAAATAATGTAATCAATAACAATAAACTAAACCATCTATAAATAGTAAATAATTTTAATTTATTATATATATTAACTTGACCACTGCATAAGATATTTCTGCAGTATATCACAGTTAATTCAAGTTTTTGTTAATTGAACATTTCTCCATTTTGCACAGTTTTTTTCCCAAAGAATTAAATTGAGTCATTTACCTGAAGGCCTCAAATTTTATAACTTACCATCACTTAAGTTATCCTATTAAGTCACTTGTATTCTCCACTGGATCACCTGGTTTGATGCTGACTGTTTGAATGCAGATATGGCCCAAATTTTGAAGTAGAAATACAGTGAGTCTATCAACCTCACTGTTGTTTAGGCCTAAATCAGGCAGCAATCTCTGACATCCACATATCTGCAATTTATCATGGCAGTCAGGAAGCTGTTGACCGAGTTGCTCTGTTTCTACATTAGCTTCACTCTAATAATATCCCTCCAACAGACTCAATGTTCACACACATGCAATAGCGTGAAGTTGCAGTGCTTTCCCATTAAGTATCCAGTAGGGCCTGTTCCTTTAAGTATAAGTACATTTTAATAGTATGGTAAATATTGCTGAAAAAAATATACATTGTCGAAGCTTTTCGTCTTGCGCTCATCAAAAATAAGTGGGAAGGCAGTGTGATGAGGACATAAGGAATCAATAGATATGGTTGAATGAGTGGGCGAAAACTTGGCAGATGGAGTTTAATGTAGGAAAATGTGAGGTCATGCACTTTGGTAGGAAGAATCAAAAGGCAGACTATTATGTAAATAGAGAGAGACTCCAAAGAAGTACAGCACAGGGGGATCTGGGTGTTCTTGTGCATGAAACACGAGAAGTTAGCATGCAGGTGCAGCAAGTAATAAGAAGGCAAATGGAATTTTGGCCAGTATTGCTAGGGGGTTGGAGTTTAAAATAGGGAAGTCTTATTACAACTACATAGGGTGTTGGTGAGGCTGCACTTGGAGTACTGTGTACAGTTTTGATCCGTATTTAAGAAAGGATATGCTGGCATTGGAGGCAGTTCAAAAGAGATTCACTAGGTTGATTCCTGGGATGAAGGGGTTGACTTATCAAGAACGGCTAAACAGGTTAGGCCTTTATTCATTAGAGTTTAGAAGAATGACGGGTCATCTTATTGAAATGTACAAGATTCTGAAGGGCCTTGACAGGGTAGATGTTGAGAAGATGTTTCCACCAGTGGGGGAATCTCAAACTTGGGGACATAGTTACAGAAAAGGGGGCACTCATTTAAAACAGAGATGCGAAGGAATTACTTCTCTCAGAGGGTAGTGAATGTCTGGAATTCTCTACCCCAGAGAGTTGTGGAGGCTAGATCACTGAAAGTATTTAAAGAGGAGGTAGATAGATTTTTGAAATATCAGGGAGTTGACAGCTATGAGGAGCTGATACGAAAGAGGAGTTGAGGCCTGGGGCAGATCAGCCATGATCTTATTGAATGGTGGGGCAGGCTTGAGGGGCCAAATGGCTTGCTCCTGCTCCTATTTCTTATGTTACATTGTTCTAGTGTAAAGGTCAATCCCATGACTTTTCACCTTAAAAAAAGTGTAATTTTTCATATACCTTGTGTTGTATGGGTTTGTTCAGTAGGGTGTCACCACCAGGTTCAGAGGCTTGCAAGATTAAACTGAGTGTTTATTGAGAACACAAACTATTTACAGATGTACAAAGTTTGGCCTAAACTAGGAACTAACTCCATGCTGACTCCTCCTTGACTCTTTCCATACAACTCTATCTCCTGTCTACTGTCATGTGTCTCTCTACATCATACTGTGGGTGTTCTCTAGTCCCACATTAACCCTTGCTATGCCAAACACCCTTATACTTCACACTTCCCCCAAGTCTTTACCCAGCATATTTACAATACATTCTTTCTTTACAGGCTACCCTTCTCCCCCACCTCAAGTCTCTGATTTTATGAATTTGGACAATCTGCAGGCTTGACAATTCTTCCAGATCTCATTCTGATCTATTTGGAGGAGTGGTAGGCTCAGTTGCTTTGGCCAAGCATTGATGGCTTGGAGTTGAAATTGTAGTATTCTGTGTTTCTGGAACTTGGCTGTTTCCATTTGATTCACTTTTTGCGCTCCTTGGAATTGAACTTTTCCTTATCTGCTTTATTTAGACACCACTTTGTTCCATTCCTTCTGGAAAGTATTCACTCTGTTCTTTCATAGTACAAACAAGGGTTTTCTTTTTCCCTGTACTCTGCCATGATCTTTCTGAGAGTTGAAGTTGTATTTCCATTCTGTTTGAATGTTCCTCATCCATGAGTTTAGCCTGCAGTTTGGCTTTCATCGGCATACTGTGTTCTTCCCTGTGCCCTTGTATCTCACTGAGGTGGGCTCTGGTGTGGTGATGGATGTTCCTCTCCTGCTCTAGCATTGCCTTGCTGCTGTATGATTCTGCTGCAAGTTGCACTTTCATTACCACAGTGTTCTCCAGTTGTGTGACAGCAACCGTTGGAGCCTGAGGTTGGGGCTCATGGTTCTGTCGCTGGTCATTCCCACATGTGTCTTTCACTCCAAGTATGACTTTTCTGAAAGTTTGGCTGATTTGACCAAAGAAGAGCTTCTGCCACCTGCAAGGGAGTTGGACAAACCAGCTCTGCAAAGAGTGAAGACAATTCAGAGCTGAAGGCCCAGTCATGAATTTCTTCACTGGTGGGCCGTTCAAGAACTTACAGTTCCATGTCATTGACAACAGAAATTATTTTGACATCTTCTGCCATTTTGAGGAGGTTAAGGGCAACACAGGCATGCCTGCTTAAGAGAAGAAAGTATTGTTTTGGATAATGCACAAAATTTTATTTGCTTGTCACCATAATGGAGTGATTCTAGGATCATGCCTATGACCAGAAGTCAGATTTCTCCAGGGCCATTAAGTGGTGTGTCTGTCATTCACAGCCAAAGGTCTTTCAGCCATGATTCCTTATCTGAGGGCATTGTGACAGTGGCTCCCGTGTCTAATTTGAAATTGGTGAGGTGATCATTTACAGAGATGCCAGCATTCCAAAAGGAGAATCCAGGATCTTTGCTCTTATCTAAGAAGCACGGTTGGACTTCTTCCTGGTGTGGTAGCTCAATCTCACGGACTGTTTTGGGATTCTCCACACTGAGACATGCCTTACACTTGCACAGCTTTCCAAAGTGTCCCAGCCAGCTGCAGTTGAAACACTGAGCAAAGATTGCTGGACATTGCTCTCACCTGTAAGGTCTTTTAGCTCCACAGTGCTGACATGGTCTAGACCCTAGAGCAAAGCTTTTAATCAAAGATTTTGGCCCTTTAGAACATTTTGCAGAGTATATTCAGACATTTAAAAGGTGACTCTTGGCCCTGACTGCCATTTTAAAACTTCTATTTTATTTTCATGGAGCTTGGCTACCACGTGGTATGGCACACTCTTTGAACCTGGGCTGGCTGCATTGACTAACAAAATGGACTGCTCCAACTAATAAATGGCTTGAAGACTTTTAAAGACCAATTTAGCTGTAGAACTGAATTTCTGCTCACCCTTGCTAGGTCCTTTTACTCTGCAATCAATGGGGTTTCACAATGGACCTCCGAGTACTCTGCGCAGTGGAATTTTCTTTTGCCCTTCAGCTTTCTAGTCTGCAATGGAGTTTCTTTTCAGTTCTGTTGAAGGGTCATGAGGACTCGAAACGTCAACTCTTTTCTTCTCCGCCGATGCTGCCAGACCTGCTGAGTTTTTCCAGGTAATTCTGTTTTTGTTTTGGATTTCCAGCATCCGCAGTTTTTTGTTTTTACTTCTTTTCAGGCGTCCTCGAGCTGTATGTTTAATTTTGGTACCTTCAGTCAGGGCAGGATGCTGTTCTTTTTAGTTTTTCAGATTTGGGGTTTCTTCGCCAGCTTCTTTGGGGTTTTGGATTCTTCCATTAGCTGCCACCATGTTGTAAGGGTTTGTTCAGTAGGTCTCATGAAGAGTTTCAGAGGCATGTAAGGCTAGACAGTAGTGTTTATTGGTAACACAAACAATTTACATATGTACAAAGTATAGCCCAAACTAGGAACTAACTCCACGCTGACTTCTGCTTGATTCTCTCCATACAACTCTGTCTCCTGTCCACTGTCATGTGTCTCTCTACATCATACTGTGGGTGGTACTATTCTCCAGTCCCGCATTAACCCTTGCTATGCCGAACACCCTTACATGACACCTTGGGCAGAATCGTCCCAGATTTGCACTAAGTGTGGTATTGGGTGGGTGAAACAACGTTTTACCTGCCGGCCGCAATGGCGGGCTCTCACAGCATATCATCCCAAACCCGCTATATTAATTATGCATTCCCAGGAAACACGCCATTTCGTTAGCAGCAGACTCTTATTCACCTGCCATGCCATCACCTTGCCACTTCATCATGCCAGGCACCATATTTAAAGTGCAGTTACATGCACATTTCTCAGCGCTTCCAGCCCATGACTGCTGCATGGAAGACATGGCCCAAAAGGCAAGATGACTGCAGTACCCAGGTTCAATGATGCATCCCTCAAACACATTTCAGGTGCAGTGGAGGCTCACCATGATGTCCATGTCCATGTCCATGCTCTGGCCGCAGGATGGGCAGCAACATCACTAATCTGTCTTGGGAGGCGGTAGCAGTGGTGGTCAGTGCCAATGCCCTTCAAAAGAGGACAGGCACCCAGTGCCACAAGAGGATGAATGATCTCCCCCATTCTGCCAAGGTAAGTCACTTTTCCCATCACTCTCAACTCACACTCACAAACCCATCGCACGTCCACTTGGCCCTCACTCACTGCCAGTTCGAGAAACATCATCATTCACTCTTTTTCACGCTCTCCTCATTGTCCTCATCTTGTCCATGGGACCACTCACCACCCACACGTGCCAGACATACTTATCATCTGACCTGGCAGGCATCCTGCTTACACTCTCTCCATCTCTATTCATGCAGGACAATGTGGCACACAACAAGAGGGAGAAGTTGCAGACTAGTGGAGGAATGTCTGAAATCAAGTTCCTTAAGGGTTTTGAAAACAGAACCATCCAGCTGGCCAGCGAGGATCTGGACCAATCTTGTGCTGATGGTGAGGTTGGCACTGCTCTACCAAATGAGGATCCAGCAGTGCAACATCCATCAGACAACCATGCTGTGAGTGATGTGTCCTCTTTCACAGGCTACTGCCATGCACTATTTATCTCTCCTTGCTTTCACAGGCTCATCTGGGAAACAGCCGACAGAGTCCACAACCCAGGGCCTCCAATCAAGCCCTGAAGAAACCCAACGAATCTAAAGGCACCCTCACTGAAGTCCCGTCACAGCGCTCACCCACACCCTCCATCAGCACAGACACACACCTTGGTGGGAGCTAGCTTTAGAATAAGCTCAGGATCACAGTCTGGTGAGCACATCGCACTGTCTGATCCACAGTAGGCAGTGGCAGGGACTTCCCAGGTCCCAGGCACTCAGAGGACTGCTGGAGGCCAGAAATTTGCTGAGTCCGAGTCGGATGATGAGCCTCTGGACTCAGTCATGTCACAGTTTCTGGAGCTGCAAAGGCAAGCTTGGGAACATCAGGAAGGAATGTCCGCTACACTCCTCAAATTGCAAGGCACAGTGGAGGAGTCCACCCACCTTCAGGCTGAGGTGATAACGCAGGCATGCCATGGCACTGAGGTCAGCACTGGTAGGATGGCGGCCATGGAGACCTTGGTCCAATATGTCGCTCTTGCACTGTTGTGGGGGCTGAACTCCATTGCCAATGTCATATTTGGCCTGAAACAGCATCAGCGCGAGAGGGGTGTGGGGCAGCTCAATCTCACTCCAGCTATCCCTTGTCCTCAAGGAGTCAGACAGGAGCCCTTGAATACCCATAGGGAGGAGGATCAGCAGGTCCATACCCCGGGGACATCTACCCAGGTCCATTCAAATCCCCTCATCCTGTGACCCTTCCTCCCTCAGCTCCAGCTCCTCAAGCTGAGGACGGTGGCACTGCCACATAGCAGGACTCCAAAAGCAGGCCAGGGCCCTCCAAGTCTCGGCCCTCCAGAGGATGCCTGTCAAGATCATCACAGACAGGGTGTCACAATCAGCAGGCTACCTCCACCTCCGCTGTGAATGTCAGGGGAGCAACAAGACGTAGCAACAGGGTTAGGATGGTTAAGAAAATGTAGTTGCACAGCCTGGGCACAGGTGTTAATCACTTGTACATAATATTCACTGTTGTAAATAAACTCCCAAGAATGTCTCCCTGTCTATGGCTCCTTGTTCTGATGACCGGTGTTCTTGTCACTCAGATGTGAAACCTAGTTTCCTCCACAAGATAAAGGCAGGTGTCTCAGTCCTGTGCTCTGTGCAGCCTTCAAATCAAAGTGATGGTTCGGCCTCACACTCACTGGACACATTACTGATGCCTGCACGTCGACGGTGCTGGTCATTGCCGCCAGAATGTCGTGGGCAAGCATCACACAGTTTTCATGGTATCTCTGTGTGCTCTCAGCACTTTTAAGGTGGGGCTGGCCCCCATCTCTTCAACATCTGTGACCAGTGACTCAGTGCTCCTGAAGGGGTCAGGCGTTGACAGCTGACAAAGGATCAGGTGTTTTTAAGATTCCATGGCTGCTTCTCTATGATATGACTCTGATCAGAAAGTGTAAGTGAGCTGCCCTCAGCCAGACAGGAGGCAGACATTCGCAGAGGCTATGTGAAGATCTATGGAGTGTCCTCACTGCGTGTCGTCATTCTCCTGGAATCGAGCGACTATTTGGGTCTCCACTGTGTTTCCATGACAGAAGCATTATCAGAGAAGGTATGTGCACCCCACCTGCCAGACAGCTGTTAAAGTTTCACAGATGCAATGTGAGGATCTATGGTGTCTCCTCATTGCATGTCTTCATCATCCTCCACAAATCTAGCAGCTATGATGGCCTCCCGATTGCGTCTACCTCATCTGGCCAGTGCAAGGGCTTCATCACCATCATCGTGGCCTTCAAGGACCTCATCACTGTTGATGTCCTTCTTATTGGAGGAGACCTCCAGCTCCTGCATCTCCTCCTCAGCCAGCTAGTCTCCCTGTTGCAGCACCAGGGTGTAAAGGGCACAACAGGTGACAATGATGCGTGACACCATGTGTGGACTATACTGCAGGACTCCACCAGACCGGTCCAGGCACTGGAACCTCATTTTCAACATTCGATGGTTTGCTGCACTAAAGTGCGAGTTGCAGCACAAGCCTCATTGTACCTTCTCTCTGCTGAAGTCTGAGGCTGCAGCACAGGCGTCATCAGCCACGGCCTCTGTGGGTAGCCTTTGTCCCCGCGGAGTCAACCCTGCAGCCTCTGTGTACCCTGGAAGATGTCAGGGATCTGTGACCGACTGAGAATGTGGGAGCCATGGACACTCCCTGGAAACTGTGCACAGACCTGCAGAATGCATTTGTGGTGGTCGCACACCAGCTGCACATTCAGCAAATGGAATTGCTTGCGTTTGACATAGCTGACCCCTTGTTGTGATGGAGATCAGTCGATCACACCCAGCACCTGTGGAAAACCCATGATCTGGGCAAATTCAACCACTCTTGCATCCTGGCTCTCTTAGTCGCGGGTGAAATGAAGTTGTGTCTCGTGAAGATGGCATCCATGACCTTATGGATGCATTTCTGGGCAGAGGCTTGGGATATCGCACAGAGGTCACATGTGGAGCCCTGAAAGGAGACACTAGTGTAAAAATTGAGTGCCACAGTCACTTTCACAGCCACTGACAGTGGATACTCTCCATGTCTTTGTTGTACCAAATCAGGCAGCAGCTGGCAGATGTGACGGAACAGTTCCCTAGCACACGCAGTCTTCGGCGACACTGGTTGCCGGTCATCTGCAGGAATGAAAAGTGGTGTCTATAGACCTTGGGTCTAGTTAGGCGCCGACCAACGACAGCTTGCTGTGGCTCCTCAACGGCATGTGCGGGAGCCTCAGCCACCCCTTCTTCCTGAGGATGTTTCTCCCTACTATGCGCAGCCAGGCGCCTCCATCGCTCTTTTCTCCTTTGTCTCCACTCTCTGTAAGCCATGAGGCACACAGCTAGTTCATCAGGCTCCATGCTCCTGATGCACTCCTCCTGCAGGGTGAAAGAGGGAGACACGTGGGTAAGCTTGGGAGCTCTAAGAACCTCTCTTGATTAACTTTGAAGGCCCTTTAATGCATCCCAGAGAGTGCTAGCCACCACTTGGATGGCCAGAGATTTGTGCGCTGGATGGCTGCCTGAAACCCCACCCACCTCCGCCCCACTCCATCTGACCAATTGGCGGCAGCTTTGCCCACTGGACTGCATGCTGTGCTCTCAGCTCAGGCGCAGGCATTCTCCTAACCCACACTGCAAGGCTGCACTGTTAGCTTGAACCATGGGGGAGACTGGTCCAAATATGAATGATGAATTGCAAGGGGCTGTGAGCCCCTCCACCAGTGACTGCTTCATGGCTAGATTTAGCAAGGAGATTGTACAACGTGCCCAGTCATTCAACTATTCTGCAGTCCACTAAAACGGCCTTTAGCAGTGAAAAGCTCTGGAACATTTGGTGGCACTTTCATTCTTCTGCATTGCTTGAGTAGGCAGGTAAGCTAAAGGTTCGACTCCGAACATGTCAATGCGGCTGCGCCTGAGCTGTCTCAGCTGCAGAGGAATGGTCACTTTATACAAGGTTTCCCTAATGTGTGGCTGCTTCCCTCTGCATGCAGCACATGCTTGAGCACTACCATCAACTGCAGGGCAGCCCTTACCCCTACCCCCAAGTCACCTTAACAGCAGGCCCTTGCCGCTCATGCCCCCCCACCCCCCACCTCCCAATGCACCTCAATCTTGAAGACCAACAGGTGACCTGGGCGACCGCTGTGCAATGTTACTGTGCACTCACCTTCGAGTTCCCCTCAAAATGCAGCCCAACAAGTGCATGCCTTTTATATATATATAATATGAATCACACAGACTTGAAACATTGACTCTATTTCTCTCTCCACAGATACCGTCAGACCTGCTGAGTTTTTCCAGCATTTTCTGTTTTTATTTCAGATTTCCAGCATCTACAGTATTTTGCTTTTACCTTATATATGCTGTTGTGAAATATGTTGGCATGCAGTCACAACATCGTGAAACCCATTTCTGGCCTTCTCGCCTTATTGCCTGCTCATGCCGCTGATCATGCCCAACACCAGTGGCACAGAAAATTCTGCCCCTCGTGTAAAGCTCACCCCTGCTTTTCAAAGCCCAAAACCTTCAGTATCAAAGTATAAGCTCAACAATCACATTCAAATCCTCTAAAAAGTTCATCCAAAAATATATAGATATCATATTTCTTGCAGTTCCTACTTGCCAATTAAGGCAGGAAGAATGAAGATTGATTTTGATTTTTGGGGGAGAAACTGACAGATTGGAGAAGAGTAATAAATAGGGCACATGGAAACAAAATGTGGGGAGCAACATCCAGAGTAAACTTTAAATAAATGAACATCCAGATCTTGTGTCCTCAATCATCACCCTCAGCCTTCCTGGGGAGGAGAGGTGAGGCTCAGACTTTGCCAGTTGGGCCCTTGAGATTGCCCCTGCATCCGAGGCCTAGGTCAATGACGGAGAGCCATCAACGTAACATTTTGTAAAGGTGCAGCCCTCCCTTTTCTTTTCTTTCTCCTGGCCCCCAAGCAGCATTGAAACTGCAGACCCTGCCGATGCTGCTGCTTCCTCTCCTGGGGATGGGGAGGGGATTTCTTAATAAAATGACAGCAAGAGAGAGAGAGAGAGAGAATAAACATCTGGTGTGTGCACCACGTTCTCCTAGGGTTGACAACTGTGATTATATGTATTCCTGGAGGTTTCATCGCATGACTTGCCCCCGCCCTCTTGTCATTAATCAGCCAACAAATCCATCCTTGTGACACACTGCCTTCCTATGCCAGTTCTGAAAAATAGAGGTTGTCCTTTTTAATATTTTTGGGGAGTATTGTGTTATTCTATGAAGAAAGCTGTGTGTGTGTGTGTGTGTGTGTGTGTGTGTGTGTGTGTGTTAAAGATGTAATTAAGCTGGGGGAAGGTTACTAGAAGACAAATTGTCTGAAAGGTTTAAAAAATGAATGGATAGAGGAGTTTGCTTTGAGGTACAAGTGGATGGATCAAATAGTTGGGCCCTTGGGATTGCCACTGCACCCGAGGCCTAGGTTAATGGCTGAGAGCCATCAATGCGACATTTTGGATGGTACAAGCGGCTGGATCTAACATTTGCATTTTTAGATAAGTTGAGTTTGTTTGAATATCAAAGGGAGTTCAGAAATGACAAGAAATATGATTGCACATTGCAGGAGTTCCATAGGTAAATAGAAGAGGGTATATTACATTTTATTGACCTGAAAGAAAAGACAAAATAGAAGTATGAAGGATTTTATGTTTGGAAGGATTTGAGTTTCAAAGAGGCGTGGGAACAATGGAACCTGAGGTGAAAGGGAGAAAAAGGTATTTTAGAGTTATTGTGGAAAGCTTAAGATAGCTGTTAGCTGTAGCTGGAGCTGGTAGCTGTTCGCTGGAGCTGTTGAGCTATTAACTGTAGCTTTGAGCTATTGGCTGTGTGAGGAAGATCTGCTGGAAACAGTTCCAGGTTGGGAGAAGATGCAGTTTGAATCAGCCATCCAGTCAAGCCGGCAATGTCTTGGGCTGCACAAAGCAGTCGTGTTCTGAAGTTTTAAGTTTCCACAGCAGAGTGGGAGAGAGTTTAAAACGTTATGTGCTATGCCACTATTAAAACTACAGCAGTTTGCCTTGGGCAGTCTCCCTTGGGGGCAGGATTTTGTCCTCATTGGATGGGCTTGGCGGGGGCGGTTGGAAAGCCCACCACCCCCCGTGACCAGGGCCAGACTGCAATTTCACGCTGGGGGGCCAATTAAAGCCCACACAATGTGAAACGTGTGCCACAGCGCTCAGCACAGCCTGTGTGGATGGGGGACGAGGGCGAGCGCGACTTCACGGTTGCACGTGGGTGCATGAAGCACAGAGCTGCCTCAGGGAGATAAACAGTTTTCAAAATAAATAAACAAATAAAGAATTTTAAGGTGTTAAGAAACATGTCCCTTCATGTGACTCTGTCACATGAGTAGGGACGTGTTAGAAATTAAGATGAAATTTTTTTTTAATTTTAATGACGGATCGAAACCACATCTCGCCCGAGGATGAGGTTTCTCAAAAAATGCAAAGGCTGCTTGGCCTTTTTGCCTTCCTGCCAACCGTAAGGTTGGATGGGCAGTGAAAAATTTAAATCAATTGGATTGTTAATGGCCTTAATAAACCTTTTAATTGTCTGTGAGCATGGTGCCGATTCCCACGCACACCCACCGAGCAAAATATTGCACAATGACGTTGGGTTGCTCACCCGATGTCATTGCATGTCATTTTACGCTTGAGCAGGTCCGATGCATGCCTGACCACTTAGTGAAAAATCCTGGCCTGGGTTTTTAGAGTTAAACATCTATAAGGGAGTGTTGCCTGCAAGATGTTTACTTGTGGGTTTGACCAAGCAGGGAGTCTTTTGGAGGAATGGTTTGTAAGACTAATTTTAACTGTGTAACTAATCTTGTACGCTCAAGTTTTCTTTTAATCTTGTTAATAAAACCTTTACTTTTAATTTTTAAAATCCCAAAAGTGTTATTGCTGCTGAGATCAGTACATTTTCTTCGCATTTTCAGAATACAAAACAAATGGTAAGCCATGTTTCTCTCTAGGATTTGGTTTGCACAGCAACTAACATAGGCTATGGTCATAACACAATTAAAAGCAAAAGCTCTCATTACCCAAGTGGATGGTGCTTGACTGTCAATCAAACAGCCTTTTTCCCCCATTTTCAATATTTTTATATCTGAAATGAGAAATGTTCAAAGAAAATAACAAAAACACAATCTTTTTTAATGTCCCAGTGATTTTTCTCCAGGATTGCACGCAGCAGTGTCCTGGAGATTGATCTTCAATTCCTGGAGATTCCACGTCAATCCTGGATGGTTGGCAACCCTGCTTCCCCCACTAAATTGTGGATTCTTTTGAGAGACCTGTTGCTGTAAGTAAGTCCCATAAAAGCGTTACCCATGTAAAAGTTGACCCATTAACATTTTGCCTAAAAAATTGGCCTGAAAAATTTGACTTTTACATGAGTATAATTGAGGTGTTTAAGATGATTAAAGGATTTGGTAGAGTAGATAAGGAGAACCTATAGCGTCTGGTGTTGGAGTCCAATACAAAGTTCCATTACCTTAAAATTAGAGCTGGGCTGTTCAGGGCGATGTCAGATAAACCTTCTTCACATAAAGGGTAGTGGAAATCTGGAACTCTCTCCCACAAAAAAGCTGTTGAGGCTAGCTCAGTTGAAAATTTTACAACTGAGATTGACAGATTTTTCTTAGACAAAGGTATTGACTGATATGGCAACAAGGCCGATAAATGGAGTTCAGATACAGATCAGCCACAAGGAAAGTGAATGGCAGAATCGGTTGAAGGGGCTGAATGATGTGCTCTTGCTCCTGTTCCAATGTTTCCATGGAAGATAATTCAGATTGTTACACGTTCACTTGATTACTTATGTGAAGCACAGATTTGTATCCATTGTTCCTGTTAAATTCTGGTGTAGTTAAATATAGGACAGCATTTGATATTTTATTTCAATCATTGCTATAAATAATGTTTCCTCATTGCGTGCTAAGAATGAAAATATGTTTGGAGGAATAGAATCATGCAACTCACCAATAAGCTCAGTAACTGGTAGTGCCTTCTGCTGCTGAGTCACTTCATAGTTGAGATCCTTGTAAGCTATATCAATGTAAACAAAGTTTTCCCTAGGGGTGAAATAAATGATACTTTATTTATGTACCTCCAAAAACGTATTTATGTTGTAAAATGCAGTCAATATTTATTTACAGCTGTGCAACATACTGCAAACATACGTTGTTAATTTTGATTAGTTGTTTGGGACTATTCTCGTTTCATTATCTAATTATAGCCACGGAACCACTTGCAATGGCTCCTCTTCTCGTCCCTGCCCTACTGCCTCTGTTACCACTCAAGGATTTATCCTTAGTCCCTCCAATCTTTCATCAACAAGCTGCCCCTTGGCAGCCTCATTTGAAAGCACAAAATTAGTTTTCACGTGTATGCTGAGGACACCCAGCTTTACAATAGCACAACCTCTCTTGACTCCTCCACTGTCTCTAAATTGTCAGACTGCTTATCTGACATCCAGCACTAGATAAGTGTAAATTTCCTCCTACTAAATATTGGGAAGACCTTAGTCATTGTCTTTGGAGCTGCCACAAACTCTGTCCCTTAGCCACCGGCTCCGTTATGGTTCCTCGCAGATGCCTGTGGTTAAATCTGACTGTTTACAATCTTGGTGTCATATCTATCACAGTATCTTTACAGTGCAGAAGGAAGCCATTTGGCCCATCGAGTCTGCACTGGCTCTCTGAAAGAGCATTCTTTCTAGTCCCACTCCTCTGCCTTATCCCCGTAACCCTGCACATTTGTTCTTTTCAGATAGCAATCCAATTCCCATTTGAAAACCTCGATCAAACCTGCCTCCACCACCCTTTCAGGAAGTTCGTTCCAGACTCCAGCCACCCTCTGGGTGAAATTTTTTTTTTCCTGTCATCACCCTTATTGCTTTTGCCAATTATTTTGAATCTGTGCCTCTAGTTCTTGATACTCTTTTGAGTGGGAACAGTTTCTCACTATTTACCCTGTCCATAACCGTCAGGATCTTGAATACTTTTATAAAGTCCCCTCTCAGCCTTCCTTTCTCCAAGAGAAACAGTCCCAACCTCTCCAATCTATCCTCATAGCTGCAGTTCTTCATCCCGGAAATCATTCTTGTGAATCTTCTCTGTACTCTCTCTCCAATGCTTTTACATCCTTCCTCAAGTATGGCACCCAGAACTGGATGCAGTATTCCAGATGAGGCCTAACTAGTGTCTTATAAAAGTTCTTCCTTCCTTACTCTTGTACTCAATGCCCCAATTAATAAAGCTCAAGATACTATATGCTTTATTAACTAGTCTCTCAACATGCCCTGCCACCTTCAATAACCCATGTACATATACACTGAGGTCCCTCTGTTCCTGAACCTCCTTTAGAGGCTCTCCCTTTATTTTATACTGTCTCACCATATCTTTCCAGCCAAAACGAATCATCTCACACTTCTCTGCATTGAACGTCAACTGTCACTTATCTGCCCAATCCACGAACGTATCTATGTCCTTTTGAAGTTTAATACTATCCCCATCACAGTTGACAACATTTCCAATCTTCATATCATCAGCAAATTTAGAAATCATGTCCTGCACACCAAAGTCTAGGTCATTAATATATATCAGGAAGAGCATGGGACCCAACACTGACCCCTGAAGAACTCCACTACAAACCTTCCTCCCCTCTGAAAAACAACCATTTATTACTACTCTCTGTTTCCTGTCACTCAGCCAATTTCTTATCCAAGTGCCTATTTTCCCTTTTATTCCATGACCTAGAATTTTGCTCACAAGTCTGTTGCTTGACACTGTATTAAATGCCTTTTGCAAATCCATATACATCACATCGACAGTGTTTCCTTTATCAACCTTCTCTGTTACCTCCTCAAAAAAACTCCAACAAGTTAGTTAAACATGTTAAACCTCGATTAATTCATGCTGGCTTTCCTTAATTATCCTGCACTTGTCTAAGTGATTATTGATTTTATCCTGTACAATAATTTCCAGAAGTTTCCCTACCACTGAGGACAAACTGACTGGTCTATAGTTTCCATCTTTATCCTTGCACTCCTTTTTGAGCAAGGGTGTAACATTTGCAGTTCCCCAGTCCTCTGGCACCACCCCTGTGTCTAAGGCAGACTGGAAGATTATCACTAGTGCCCCTGCAATTTCCACTCTCACTTCCCTCAGTACTCTTGAATGCATCTTATCCAGTTCCGGTAACTTATCTATTTTATGTAAAGACAGCCTTTCCAACATTTCCTTCCTCTCGATTGTAAGTTCTTCTAATGTACCAGTTACCTCCTCTCTCACCTCGGTCTGAGTAGCAAGTTCTTCCTTTGTAAAGACAGATGCGAAGAGCTCATTCAACATGATCGTTATTTCTCCAGCCTCCACATGCTTTTTTGTCTTTTTGTCTTTTTGTCCTCACTCTCTTCTTATACTCCTCTTTTCCTCTCTAATTTCCGTTTTTATTTCTCCTCTAAACTTTAGAGATTCAGCTTGGTTCTCACTTCTATTATCAACCTGACATACGTAATACACACCCTTTTTCTGCTTCATCTTATCTCTCTTTTATCACTGAGTTCTGCCTTTGCTTGCTCTACCTTTTCTCCTCGTGACAATCCACCTCAACCAAACCACTCCACTTTCACAGCAGCCCATTGTTCTGTGATAGTTTTGCCTGTAAATCTTGGCTGCATTTGCTGCCAACGCGGTGCATATACAGTTGCACCAACAGGATGTCACTGCCAGCGATGGAGATCAGAACTCTACTCATTCCCCCAAACTCAGTGTGATACTTATCCACTCCATTTAGTTTCTCATTTTTAAGCAAAATTCAAACTCGCAACAAACCAATCAATGAGAACTGAAATCGACTGTCTCTATTTTTTTAAAATATGAAGTCTGATAAGCAGCAGTTTCTTCAGGGGAGGAGGAACAAAGGGGAGAGAATTGAATGTCTTGGTGGTTGGGAGAAAAAGATTCTTAGTTTTATCTTACGATGTATCATAGGAAAACCCGCGTGAAAATCTACAGAGGAATTACAGGATTGCTCCAAAACAGCAAGACTGCTCTTGGCATTTTGTCTGGCCTAATAATAAGGCAGATTAGAGATGGTTTTAATGAAACAGAAAACTGGGCACTCTGACCTCCGTACCCAATTTTCCAACTGTACCATCATCCAGCAAGACTGTGTACCATGATAATTGAGGCTCTTGTTTTCTTCAAGCATGTTTTTTTACTATGTTTTAAAAAAGGCTTAGAAAATTAAAAAAATGGTTTTCTGCACTGTATGGACAAGGTTATTGGCGGCCATCTTGCACAGCCATTTTGCGTTGGCAAGAGATTCAGTGGCAAATCTTTGATCCTAATTTGGAACAGATCTGTTCTCATTGCACTGAAATTGACCCTCTTCCAATTTAGTACTTTTACTTTAGAATTCGCCATGGGCAGGATTTCTCGGTCGGTGAGCGAGGGGTGGGCCCCACCTGCCAACGCATAAAATGACCCGGGATGATGTCGGGTAGAACTTCCGACGTCACCCCGCGTCATTTCAATTTTCAGGTAGACGGGGGCTCAGCCGAATCACCTGTCAACCGGCAATTGGGTCCATTTAAGAGAGTGCACTTTTTCACCCATGCACGCGAAAGAACGCACTGATTGTGCTGAGGCTAAGTGCTACCTTCGGGAGCTCGGCTCCAAATTGGCTTACGCAATCCCCACCCCCACCTGCAGAGGGAGCACATAGCACTTCCTGGCAGACGTCACACTGGGAGGGCCTTAATTGGCCTGCCCACATAAAATCACCAAGGTTCCTTTGACAGCACCTTCCACAACCACGACCACTACCATTGAGAAGGACAAAGACAGCAGACACATGGGAACACCACCACCTGGAAGTTCCCCTCCCAGCCACTCATCATCCTGACTTGGAAATATATCACTGATCCTTCACTGTCACTGGGTCAAAATCTTGGAACTCCCTCTCTAACAGCACTGTGTGTGTACTTACACCACATGGACTACAGCAGTTCAAGAAGGCAGCTCACCAATCACTTTCTCAAGGGCAATTAGGGATGGGCAATAAAGGCTGGCCCAGACATCAATGCCCACATCCCATGAATGAATAAAAAAAATGAGTTAGGAGCATGATGGATTGCTCTCCCCTTGCCGGGATGTGCGCAGCCCCAACAACATTCAAGAATGTCAACTCCACCCAGCACAAAGCAGCCCACTTGACTGACATCTCATCCTCTTCCATTAACATTCGCCCTCCACCACCAATGCACGGTGGCAACAGTGTGTGCCATCTACTGGTACACCCTGGAATGGAGTGTGACTTTGAACAGAGTACTGGGAGTTGGGTAAGTGAGGAAATCTTAATCTGTTTGTTAAAATTTAATTTTGTCTGAACCTGGGGCTGAGCTAACTCTTTAGTTTCAGACCATATAAATACAGACATCACAGTGTGACTTAGCAATGGAGTGAGACTTTGAACAGAGTGCTGGCAGTTGGGTTACTAAAGAAGTAACAAAAAGAGCAAAGGTAAATTATGAAAGAAAACTAGCACAAAGTGTAAAACTGATAGCAAAAGCTTCTACAAGTATATAAAGGAAAAGAGAGTAGCTAAAGTGAATGTTGGTCCCTTGAAAGACGAGACTGGGGAGTTAATAGTGGGGAATGCAGAAATGGCAGTGCTGCTAAATCAATATTTTGCCTTAGTTTTCACAGTGGAGAATACTAGTACCACCCCAATAGTAACAGGTATTGCAGAGGATACAGAGAAGGAGGAACTTAGAACAATCACCATCACTACAGAAAAAGTAGTGAGCAAACTATTGGGAGTAAAGAACAAAGAACAAAGAACAAAGAACAAAGTAAAGTACAGCACAGGAACAGGCCCTTCGGCCCTCCAAGCCTGCGCTGATCATATTGCCTGTCAAACTAAAACATTTTGCACTTCCGAGGTCCATATCCCTCTATTCCCATCCTATTCATGTATTTGTCAAGCTGCCTCTTAAACACCACTATTGTACCTGCTTCCACCACCTCTTCTGGCAGCGAATTCCAGACACTCACCACCCTATGCGTAAAAAACTTGCCCCGCACATCTCCTCTAAAGTTTTCTCCTCTCACCTTAAATCTATGTCCCCTAGCAATTGACTCTTCCACCCTGGAAAAAAGCTTCTGACTATC
This sequence comes from Carcharodon carcharias, assembly GCF_017639515.1. Lineage (NCBI taxonomy): Eukaryota > Metazoa > Chordata > Chondrichthyes > Lamniformes > Lamnidae > Carcharodon > Carcharodon carcharias. The sequence goes on along the minus strand of NC_054467.1, from coordinate 51,948,933 downwards.
TACTCTGTCCATGCCACTCATAATTTTGTAAACTTCTATCAAGTCGCCCCTCAATCTCCGTCACTCTAGTGAGAACAATCCTAGTTTCTCCAACCTCTCCTCATAGCTAATAACCTCCAGACCAGGCAGCATCCTGATAAGCCTCCTCTGCACCCTCTCCAACGCCTCCATATCCTTCTGGTAATGTGGCGACCAGAATTGCACGCAATATTCCAAGTGTGGCCTAACCAATGTTCTATACAGCTGCAGCATGACTTCCCAGCTTTTATATTCAATACCCCTGCCAATGAAGGCAAGCATGCCATATGCCTTTCTGACTACCTTATCCACCTGCGTTGCCACTTTCAGTGACCTGTGGACCTGTACACCCAGATCCCTCTGCCTGTCGATGCACTTAAGGGTTCTACCATTTACTGTATAATTCCTGCCTGTATTAGACCTTCCAAAATGCATTACCTCGCATTTGTCCAGATTGAAATCCATCTGCCATTTCTCCACCCAGGTCTCCAGCCGATCTATATCCCGTCGTATCCTTTGACAATCCTCTTCACTATCTGCAACTCCTCCAACCTTTGTGTCGTCTGCAAACTTACTAATTAGCCCAGTTACATTTTTCTCCAAATAATTTATGTAGGGTGACTTACGTAAAGGATGACAAGTCCCCAGGACCTGATGGCCTACATTCCAGGGTCTTAAAGGAAGTGGCAGCAGAGATATTGGATGCATTGGCTATAATATTCCAAAATTCCCTGGATACTGGAAAGGTTCCAGTGGCTTGGAAAAATGTTAATATAACGCCCTTATTTAAAAAGAGGGGGAGGCAGAATGGAGGAAACTATAGGCCAGTTAGTTTAACATCTGTCGTTGGGAAATTGTTGGAATCCATTATTAAGGAAGTAGTAATGGGACATTTGGAAAGTCAAAATGCAATTCATCAGAGTTAGCATGGTTTTATGAAGAGTAAATCGTGTTTGACTGATTTGCTAGAGTTCTTTGACAAGCAAAATGGATAATGGAGATCCTGTAGATGTGGTATATCCGGACTTCCAGAAGGCCTTTGATAAGGTGCCGCACAAAAGATTACACAAAAGATAAGATCACATGGAGTTAGGGGTAATATATTAGCTTGGATAGAGGATTGGATAGACAACAGAAAGCAGAGAGTCGGGATAAATGGGTCTTTTTCTGGATGGCAAGCTGTAACTAGTGGGGTGCCACAGGGTTCGGTCTTTGGGCCCCAACTATTTACAATCTATATGTTAGGTTAGGTGAATGGGCCAAAATTTGGCAGATGGAGTTTAATGTGGATAAGTGTGAGGTTATCCATTTTGGTCGGAAGAATAAAAAGGCAACTTAGAAATTAAATAGAGAGAACCTTCAGATTTGGATTCAGGGATAGAAGCTTTATAGCTAAATTTGCAAGTGACACGAAAATAGGTGGGAAAGTAAGTTGCAGTGAAGAAATATGAAATTTACAAATGGATGTGGAGAGGTTAGGTGAATGGGCCAAAATTTGGCAGATGGAGTTTAACGTGGATAAGTGTGAGGTTATCCATTTTGGTCGGAAGAATAAAAAGGCAACTTATTAATTAAATAGAGAGAACCTTCAGAATGCTTCAGTGCAGAGGGATCTGGATGTCCTCGTGCATGAATCACTGAAAGCAAGTATGCAGGTACAGCAGGTATTAAGGAAGAAAAATGGAATTTTGGCATTTATTGCTAAAGGAAAAGAGTATAAAAATTGGGAAGTGTTGCCGCAACTGTACAAGGCATTGATTAGACCACACCTGGAATACAGTGCACAGTTTTGGTTCCCTTACATGAGGAAGGATGTAGTTGCACTGGAGGCGATTCAGAGGAGGTTCACTAGATTGATTCCAGAGATGCGGGGCTTGTCTTTTGAGGAGAGATTGAGCAGTTTAGGCCTATACTCACTAGAGTTTAGAAGGATGAAAGGAGATCTAATTGAGGTTTATATGATGCTAAAGTAGACGTGGAGCGGATGTTTCCCCTTCTGGGGCATTCTATATCAAGAGGCCATAGGTTTAGGTTAAGGGATGATAGATTTTATTCGGAGATGAGGACGAATTACTTTTCTCAAAGGGTCGTGAATCTGTGAAATTCACTACCTCAGAGTGCAGTGGATGCCGGTACGCTGAATAAATTTAAGGAGGAGATAGACAGATTTTTAATTAGTAATGGGTTGAAAGGTTATGGGGAGAAGGCGGGAAATTGGAGTTGAGGCTGAAATGAGATCAGCCATGATAGAAATGAATGGTGGGGCAGGCTTGAGAGGCTGAATTGCCTACTCCTGCTTTTAGTTCTTATGTTGGCTGAGTGAGGGAATCAGGTGAAGAGGAGAAGGAGGTGCTCCTTTGCTTTTTCTACTACAGGGGAAGAAACTAGCTTTTGGTAAGTATCTGGTGAGCATCTGGGAAGTGATGACAGTCTATTCTATTCCTCAGGTTTAAAATAATATACAAATTGGTGGTAAAGTTAATAACATATACAAAAAAGGAAAATAATTAATTGAATAAAAGAATTAAGTAGTTAATTAAAACACACTAAGGATGGCAGGATAGGTGACGTGCTAAGGCTGCAGCATGTGGGATCTCGTGGATGCCAGTGTTATCTAGGACAAACACGGCAGCTTGAGGAACTTCAGCTCAGAGTCAATGAGCTGGAGGATGAGCTACAGGCACTGCAGCATATCAGGGAGGGGAAAGTTACCTGGATACTTTGTACCATTGGGGTAGGGTCTATAATCAGAGAATGAGAGAAAGCTAGTTAGAAATACAACAGATTGTTAGAGTTTCTGTAGATATTTTAAAACAGTTAACAAAGCGCACGTTGGTCCTATAGAAAGTGAGTCTGGGGAATTAATAATGGAAAATAAGGATATGACTGATGAATTGAACAGGTATTTTGCATCGGTCTTCACTATAGAGGACACAGGTTATATCCAAGAAGCAGCTATAAATGAGGAAATGGAAAGAAGGGAGGAACTCAAGAAAATTACAATCACCAGGGAAGTGGTGCTGAGCAAATTGTTGGAGCTGCAGGATGACAAGCCCCCGGGTCCTGATGGGTCCTGCGGACTTAAAAGAAATGGCTAGTGAGATAGTTGATGCATTGGTTTTAATTTTCCAAAATTCCCCAGATTTGGGGAAGGTTCCATTAGATTGGAAAATACCTAGTGTAACTCATTTATTCAAAAAGGGAGGGAGGCAGAAAACAGGAAACTACAGGCCAGTTAGCTTAACATCTGTCATAGGGAAAATGTTAGTAGCTATTAAAGATGTACTGCACTTAGGTTTGCTGTAAGCCTTTGATAAGGTACCACATCAAAGGTTATTGCGGAAAGTAAAAGCTCATGGTGTAGGGGATAACATATTGGCACGGATAGAAGATTGGCTAGCTAACAGGGAATGGAAAGTAGGCATAAATGTGACATTTTCTGGTTGACAAGATGTAAAGAATGGTGTACCACAGAGATCGGAGCTGGGACCTCAACATTTTACAATTCTTATAAATGACTTGAATGAAGGGACTGAAGGAATGGTTGCTAAATTCTGACCCTGAGATGAGCTTCTGACCACATAAGCAATCATAGAATCATAGAATGAATATGGCACAGAAGAAGGCCATTTGACCCATTGGGCGGAATCGTCCCTTCCTGCCATAAGTTCCATGGTGAGGTAAGAAAGTTGGAGTGATATCTGCTACAGAGTGGGATGGCTTTTACACGCAGTCATGTGCTCCCCATCTCATTAGTTATGCATGCACATGTTCCGCATTAAATCTCGTGGTGGGGCGGGCAGGAAGTCAAGCACCCTGCTGTCATGTCCAGGCACCTTATTTAAAAGTCTCCCAGACAGTCATTCAGTAACACCAAGAAGGAAAGGGTGAGCAGGAGAAGGCAGCAAGCTGTGGCTCCCCGCTTCAGCAATGCATCCCTGGAGCATCTCCTGGAGACAATTCAGGAAAGGCAGGATGTCCTCTTCCCCAGGATGGCTCCAGGAGACAACCCCAGCTGACCACTGCAGCCTGGGAGCAGGTAGTCAGGGTGGTCAGCACTCATTGGGGTGGAGAGCAGGAAAAGTGCATGAAAAGGGTCAATGGTTTAATTTGTGCCACTAGGGTAGGTGGACCGACTACCCTTAAAACCCACTTCACCACATCTGCCTTTGTCTCATGGGACCTGGGTGTCACTGGCAAGGCCAACATTTCCCTTTCCCATCCCTAAATTGCATTGACAAGGTAATGAGCTACTACTTGTAGAACCCCTGCAGTCAATGTTCTGTGCTCTTTGTGAGGGAACTGCAGGATTTTCACACAGCCACAGTGAAGGAACAGCGGGACACTGCAGGTGCTGCTGCTCCCATGTGCTTGTTGTCCTTGCCATTCTAGCTGGTAGAGCTCACGGGGTTGGAAGGTGCTGTCCCAAGAGCCTTGGTGACTTGCTGCAGTGCATCTTGTACATGGTACACACTGCTGGCACTGTGCACAGATGCTGGAGGGACTGAGTGTTGAGGGTGCTGGATGGGGTATCAGTCAACAGGCCTGCTTTGTCCTGGATGGTATCCAGCTTCCTGAGTATTCTTGAAGCAGCACTCATCCAGGCAACTGGAGACTGTCTGTCTTTATGCAGGAGAAGATGGAGAGGGAGAAAATGGAAGGGGGAATGCCTGAGCTTTGACCCTCACACAATTTGAACAGCAGGCTGCCGAGCTGGCTGGGGAGGACTATGACTGTGCTGATGGTGAGGTCGGCATTCCCCAACCATCTAGTGAGGAAACATGCATAATCCAGACAACTTCAAAACATCAAGGTGATTGACGAGTGCCAAGTTTGAGCCAGCCTAGGAAGTCACTCACTCTCTCCTCTCTCCATTCTAGGTGCCAGCAGGAAGAGCAGGAGGCCAGCCCCCACACCTAAAGTCAGCCCCAACTCGCAGGAGACCTCGGAAGAGGACGAGGACGACCTCTCACCTGTAGACCCATCACAGTGTTCACCTGCACCCTCTACCAGCCCAGATACACACACCTTGGTGGCTCATAGATCTGGTTTAGGCTTGGGCTCATACTGTGGTGGTTATGTCACAGACACTAGTCCACAGCAGGAGGAGGCAATGACAGCCAAGGTCTCTGGAACTTGGAGCACTGCTGGAGAAGAGGCCTCTACTAAGTCTGAGTCAGATGATGAGGTCCTGGAAGTGGTCCAGTGGATGAGATGCTGGACTTTCAGAGAGATGCAGGGGAACATCGGGTATTCGTGTCAGAGGCCCTCAACAGAGTGGCATGCACATCAGAGGACACCGTCCGCCTGCTCTCTGATATAGTGGCTCTGACATGTGAGCACATCGAAGTCTCCATGGAGAGGATGCCATGGAGACTCTGGTGCAGCAGAACATCCAGTTTCTGCCAGACCTGCACTCCATCGCTGTAGCCATGGGTGAGCTTCACAGTTATGCGAGAGGATGGTGGGACACCTCAAACTCCCTTTAGGTGCCCCTTCTCAAGGAGTCAGGGAAGAGCCCCCGGGCACCCAAAAGGAGAATAAGCATCAGGCGGTCATCCACCCAGGAATCTCCAAGGGTGTCCAGGTGTTCCCAATTCTCTCGGCCTATGACACCATCAGCTCCAGCTGTTCATGTTGAGGAGGGTGCACCTGCCCCTGAGCAAGGGACCCAAAGCAAGCCTGGGCCCTCGAGGCCTTAGCCCTCCAGAGGATGCCTGCCAAGGTCATCACAGACCATAGTGTGTAGCAGCCAGCAGGCTGCCTCCACCTGCTGTGGATGCTGAGGCAGCACCTAGACGTAACGGTAGAATATGGTGAACTAAGAAATATTGAATGAGCACTGGAGGCACGCACGTTCAATTATTCTGCACTCCCAAATATATACATTGCACTGTTTGGAAGTCTCCTGGATTCATTCTTGTTGCTAGTAGTTTTAATGGTCGCACACACTGCACCCATTCCAGGGGTAGACCAAGGATGGGTGTTCCTCCCTCTAATACATGGCTGCACATGGAGACATTGCGCTTTGACAAGGGCGATGACTACCATGTGCGAGATGCCTCCCACACACAATTTCACTTGCATCCACTGCCCTCAAGACTCTATGGAGAGACCTTATCACAATGGAAATGCTAACCACATGAGCCCTTGTCAGGCAGGTCCATTCTCCTAGGAGGATGGAGGTTTGCAGTCGTGACTTGGCTACCATTCACCTACGTGCCCCTTGTAGGAATCCCCCTCCCTCCCTTCCCTCCTTCTTCCTTAACTCTGCCTGGAGCTGATAGTCAGTGGCTCAGTGTGAATGGCAGCTCTACACCTTACTGGATCTCGTTGTTGTGGGAACCCTCTGAGCCAGAACTACTGTCATATGGCCTTCACCAAATGGTGAGGAATAGTAAATGAGAAAGGTCTCAGACAGACTCCACACGATTATTAGGGTTTCCATTTGGTTGTGCAGTTGTGCCGACCTTCAACTCCACCCATCTGAGCAGACCCTGCCCCCAGCGATATTTTACATTTGGACATCGAGGGTGTTACTGTGGTCTGGAGCTGGCTCTGCCTCAGGATGGTGTGTGCTGAGCCCACCCCAGTCACAGTGCCTATGCCCACCCCACTCCCATGATCCATGTCAACATCCTTGTCTCCCTGAATGACACACTGAACGAGAACTCTATCTGCCACACTCAGACGTTGACCCTCCCTCCTCCGCCTCTTCCCCCTCTCATAGTCACTGGTCCCTCATATCACCAGCACCCCCAGTTCTTGCCCCAGGATCTCACCATCGACTCAACTGACGCCTCTCTCTGAAGCACTCTGGCTCCACCCCACCTTCCCTCCCTTCCCCTTCCCCTTCATGCCTTCCTTCCCTCCTCATTCCACCTAGACACACGCCCCTTGTTCTGATCCGGAAACTCCTTCCTCTCCTCTGGGTTCCTACCTTCGTATCTTGCACCCCCCTCACCTTCGTGTGTAGCACCCACCGCACACCCACCTTTGTGTCTTGCACCCACCCTCCCCTCCACTTTCATGTCTAATACCATCATTCCCCCATCTTGTTGTCTTGCACCCACCACCCCCCACCTTTGTGTCTTGCACCAGCACCTGCCCCTCTTCATGTCTTTTGCATGCACCAGACCTGCAGCCAGCTCCAGTGGTGCAACCAGCTTTGACTCCAGGTAATTACTTTAAAAATATTCCCTTGTTGGGAGCAAGCTATGAATGTGTGGTCGGGTTCAAGAATGGTGCCAGTCCCAATAGGCGGGTGGAAAGTTTGACCAGAGCACCAATTCCAGTTTGTTGTGCTTCTAATGAGCCTGCATGGGGTGCAAAGTGGGTCCCCGCAGACCTTCAGCAGAAGACCCAACCCACCATCAACCTGCCATGAAAGTCGGGAGGCAACGATTCAGACTTCCGCCCCCACCCGCCACGAATCCTGCTGATGGCAGGAGTGGAAGATTCTGCCCTCTGAAGAAACAATTCACCTAGTGCCACTCCCCTGTCTTTTCTCTGTATCCCTGTAATTTTTTTCTTTTTCAGATAATGATCCAATTCCCTTTTGATGCCTCAGTTGACCCTGCCTTCAGCATACTCTCAGTGTATTCCAGATCCTAACCACTCGCTGCATTGAAAGGTTTTTCCTCATGTCACCATTGCTTCTTTTGCCAATTACCTTAAATCACTGGTTTTTGATCTTTTCGTCAATGGAATAGTTTCCCTATCTACTCTGTCCAGACAACTCATAATTTTGAATACTTCTATCAAATCTCCTGTCAACCTTCTCTTCACCAAGGGAAAGAAGAGGCCAATCTATCTATGTAACTGAAGTTCCTCATCCCGGGAACCATTTTTATGACTCTGCACTCTCTGTAATATCTTTACATCCTTCCTAAAGTATGTTCCCAGGAATGGATGCAATACTCCAGTTGAGACCAATCATGTGTTTTAAACAGGTTTAACATAACTTCCCTGCTTTTTTACTCTGTTCCCCTACTGATAAAACTCGGGATGCCGAATGCAATATTAACTGTGCTCTCAACCTGTCCTCCCACCTTCAATGATTTATGCACATAGGCCCCAGGTCTCTCTGCTGCTGCACCCGCTTTAGAGTTGTATCCTTTATTTTATAGTGGGTCATAACTTCTCAGCTCTGGGGCAGTATGCCCGGGAGGTACCCCGAAGATGCGCTGGGGAAACCCCTGGAAGATCCCAGGTAAGGATTGCACAGCAAACATCTGATGGGTTATTTCCCTGCACCGGGAACCATCTAAAAATGCAATTTAAATCGCAAACTTTGAATGGTTCCAACTGCCTTACAGCAATAGTAAATAACTGGGTAACTATTGTACTTGACCTACACTGACACCCCCATGGGGCACACCCACTAACCCCTTAACATCCCGGGAGGCTTCCAATCCCACTACACCCCCAACTAACCCCTCCCAACCCCCTCCACTAACCCCTCAACTCACCCTCCACAGGACTCCTCCACCCCACCACTACCCCCACTCCATGACCACCCCCTCATGTATTTCCCCCCACCACCCCCCCCCCCCCCCCCCCCTCCACCAAAGCCCTGACTACACTTCCTGACTATGCTTCCAAACCCCAGGCCCACTTTCCCCCATGATCCCCCCATGGGGATCCCTCCCACCAATCCGACTCAATTGCCACTCCAGTAGAAAATACGGGCCAACTGTCTCTTCGCATTATTTCTACTAAAATGAATCACTTTACACTTCTTTGCATTAAATTTCATATGCCACTTGCCCTCCCATTCCACCAACATGTCTATGTCCTTTTGAAGTTCTATGCTATCTCTTTCACAGTTCACGATGCTTCCAAGTTTAGTATCAACTGCAAATTTTGAAACTGTCCTGTACGCCAAGGTCCAGGTGATTAATATATATCAGGAGGAGTCCTAAAATGATTCCTGGGGAACTCCTCTATAAACCTTCCTCCAGCCTGAAAAACAACAGTTCCCTACTTCTCTTTGTTTCCTGTCACTCAGCCAATTTTATTTCCATGTTGCTACTGTCTCTTTTATTCCATGAGCTCTACCTTTGCTCACAAATCAGTTATGCAACACTTTATCAAGCGCCTTTAAAAGTTCATGTACACCACATCATTACCCTCATCAATCCTCTCTGTTACCTCATCAAAAAACTCCAGCAAGTTAGTTAACCACGATTTACCCTTAACATATCCATGGTGACTTTCCTTAAGTCACCTGCATTTGCCAAAATGACTATTAATTTTCCCTCAAATTATCGTTTCAAAAAGTTTCCTCGCCACCGAGGTTAAAATGGCTGGCCTGTCGTCGCTGGACTTTGTTGAACAAAGTTGTAAAATTTGCAATCCTCCAGTTCTTTGGCACCACCCTGATTCTAAGGGAGATTGGAAAATTTTGACCTGTGCCTCTGCAATTTTCAATCTCACTTCCTTCAGTATCCTTGGATGCATCCCATCCAGTCCTATTGTTTTAACAACTTTAAGTGCAGACAGCCTATTCAATACCTCCTCCTTATCAATTTTAAACTCTTCAATTGTCTGAACTACCTCCTCTTTTACCATGACCTCAGCTGCACTTTCTTTCTTAGTAAGGAAAGATGCAAAGTATTCATTTAGTACCTCAGGCATTCCCCCTTCCTCCATAGGCTTCAATCGGGGATGCACTGATCTGATAATGGGATTGAGACATGACATGTGATAGTTTGAAATTGTTGATGAAATCTTTGTGCCAAATCTTTTCAGGAGAAGCAAGTCCACAATGCCTGATAGAGAGCCCGTACAGGCAGGGGTATACCCAATATGGAGGCCCTGATTCCTTATGAGGAGCTAGCTCTGCTGGGGCCCAACATATCCATGAGTACAGGCAGTGGTGAGATTCAAGAGAGGCCTGGTTCTAGTGAGATGGCAAAATGATCAGAGTGGGTGATAAGAGGAGATGGCAAGTGTTGGTTTAAAGGAGGTTAGGAAATACACAGTGTATTTGATGAATAGAATTCACATATTGGAACCTTAACAAGCTTCGTGATCAGAAGCTTCACATCATCGTGCAAGGTTTCATAGTGTCTGTGGAGTTCATTTATGTATGTCAGGCTGCAAAAAGCTGTGCGAATGTGAAGTGCCCTCACCAGTGATTGCATGACCCCTGAACCCTGCCCTAGTGCCAGTACCTGAGTTGGTGCTGGGTGCAGAGAGAGGATGTGATGCTGCACCCTCCGAGGGTTCCTCAGAGGAGGAGGGGCAGGAGGAGGAGTGAGTCATGTGATAGGGGTCTTGCGTCAAGTAATATGATACCCAAATACCCCTTACTGATATCATTCTGATACAGGAGAGGCCTCTTCAGAGCAGGGTGCAGCAGAAGCCATGCAGCAACATTCCTCCTCTGAGGAACCCTCGGAGGGCGCAGCAGCACATCCTCTCTCTGCACCCAGCACCAACTCAGGTACTGGCACTAGGGCAGGATTCAGGGGTCATGCACACACTGGTGAGGGTACTTCACATTCACATAGGCAGCTGCTGAAGAGTGTGGTAGGGGAGGCCTCAGGCAGTTTGGAGGAGTGTCCGAGGAGATCCAGAGACTGATTCTGAGTTGGATGATGAGCCTCTGAAGTTGTCTGTAAGGCAGCAGATGCTGGATGTTCAGTGCAAAGTCTTGTGAAGGTTTGGCGGGTATACCAGAGGGGTTTTGTGATCTGGCCCAGACTGTGGAGGTGTCCATCCAGGCTGCGATCAGCTATTTTTCGGATGCTTAGATGGACTGGTGACTGTTCTGGAGGGGCAAGCAGAGCACACTGCAGACAAAACCGCCAGAATGCATTCTGACCTGCATACCATCGCCCTACTTCTGAGTTCAGGGGCACAGATGCAAGGCGACAGAGAAACTGGATGTTTAATCACCCACCCAGCTCCTGGAATCTCACAACTTGGCAGGAAGGACCAACCAATCCTAGTGGCAGGGGATGAGCAGCAGCTACCTCCATCTGGAAGTTCCTCTCAAGGCAGTTCTGAGGGGGGCAGCATCTCTTCCAATCATCGGCCATTGACACAGTCCTTGACCATTGCTGCGGCGACTGAAGACTCACATGTGTCTTTGCAAGTGTTTCCTTGAGTGGCAGGCCGCTCAGCGACACAATCACATGGAAAGACACTCACCGAAGTCACCCAGGGCAAGGGAGGTGGCAAATCAAGAGGCCTCTTATCAGTGTATTCGCAAACAAAGGCGATCAGTGTGCTGGAGCCCTCATAAATGTCTTTGTAACTATCCCATTAATCATGAATAGGGGCACATGTGTGACATTTTTCTTTAATGATGTTGTTATGCCTTGAAGGCTTGTAAATAAACGCAACTCAAATTCCCCTCATGCTCATATTCTTACAGATAGCTGTAGCTGTATGACTTGTGTCTGAAGGTTGAGGTAGGAAATCAAAGGTTGAGGGAGGGCAGGAGAAATTATGTTAATGTGTGGGTTAGTGGTGAAGGTTTAGATGTAAGAGCTTCAGGACTGTCTCATTACAACTGGGAGATGGAGGGAAAATATTTCACTAAATCTGTTATTGCCTTGAAAGCCTGACTGATCTTCTGCGCTGAGTGTCACTCAGTTCCACGTAGCTGAATCGCGACCTGTATACTCTTGAGGCAGCTCTGATGAGAGTTTCGAGAGCGAAGTCAGCCCTGGAACATTCAACACCAGGGTGCTATACTGAAATTACTCCTGGGTTTTCAGCACCTAGTAGTCAGAGTGCTAGAGTAAAGTCAGTCCTGGGGTTTCAGCACCTAGTAGTCAGAGTGCGAGAGTGAAGTCAGTCCTGGGGTTTCAGCACCTAGTAGTCAGGGTGCTAAGGTGAGGACAGTCATGGGTCCTTTAGCATCTTGTAGTCAGGATACCAGATTGAAGTAAATCCTGGGGCTTTTAGCACCTAGTAGTCAGGGTGCTAGAGTGAAATCAGTCCTGGAGTTTCAGCACCAAGTAGGGGTGCTAGAGTGAATTCAGTCCAGGCAGTTTTAGCACCTAGTAGTCAGGGTGCTGGAATGAATTCAGTCCTGTGGTTTCAGCACCGAGTAGTCAGGGTGCTAGAGAGAAGCCAGTCCTGGAGTTTTCAGCATCTAGTAGTCAGGGTGCTGGAGTTAAGTCAGTCCTGGAGTTTCAGCACCTAGTAATCAAGGTGCTAGAGTGAAGACTGTCCTCGGGTTTTCAAACCTATTAGTCAGGATGCCAGAGTGAAATCAATCCTTGCATTTTAGCATTAGTGGTCAGGATGCTAGATTGAAGTTAGTCCTGGGGCTGTCAGCACTGAGTAGTCAGGGTACCAGAGTGAAATCAGTCCTGGGCCACTGAGCATCTAATAGTCAGGGTGCTAAAGTGAAATATGTTTTTCAGCACCTGTTGTCAGAGTGCTTGAGTTAATTCTGTCCTGGAGTTTTCAGAATCTATTAGTCAGGGTGCCAGAGTGAAATCAGTCCTGGGCTTTCAGCACCCAGTAGTCAGTATGCTAGACTGAATTCAGCCCTGGAGCTTACTGCAACTAGTAGTCAGGGTGCTAGAGTGAAATCAGTCCTAGGACTCTCAGCACCTTGTGGTCAGGATGCTAGACTAAAGTCAATCCTGGAACAATCAGCACCTAGTAGACAGGGTGCTGGATTGAATTCAGGCCTGGTGTTTCAGCATCTAGTAGCCAGGGTGCCAAAGTGAGGTCAGCCCTGGGGTTTTGGCACCTAGTAGCCAGGGTGCTAGAGTGAAGTCAGTACTGGCAGTTTCACACTTAGTAGTCAGAGTGCTAGAGTGAAGTCAGTCTGGGCAGTTTCACGTCTAGTAGTCAGGGTGGCTAGAGTGAATGCAGACCTGGAGCTTACAGCACCTAGTGGTCAGGGTGATAGAGTGAATTCAGTCCTAGGACTCTCAGCACCTCATGGTCAGGGTGCTAGAGTGAAGTCAGTCCTGGAACAATCAGCAACTAGTAGGCAGGGTGCTAGAGTGAATTTGAGCCTGGTGTTTCAGCACCTAGGAGCCAGGGTGCCAAAGTGAAGTCAGCTCTGGGGGTTTCACCTAGTAGTCAGGGTGCTAGAGTGAAGTCAGTCCTGGCAGTTTCAGCACCTATTGTCAGGGTGCTAGAGAGAATTCAGTCCTGGAACTTACAGCACCTAGTAGTCAGGGTGCCAGAGTGAAGTCAAGCCTTGCATTTTAGCACTTAGTTGTCAGGGTGCTAGAGTGAAGTCAGTCATGGGGCTCTCAGCACTGTGTAGTCAGGGTGCTAGAGTGAAGTCAGTCCTGGGCCATCGAGCATCGAATAGTCAGGCTGCTAGAGTGAAATCAGACATGTGTTTTTCAGCATCTAGTGGTCAGGGTGCCAGAGTGAAGTCAGTCCTAGGACACTCAGCACCTGGTAATCAGGGTGCTAGGGTGAAATCAGTCCTGGGCCATTCAGCACCTAACAGTCAGGCTGCTAGACTATAATCAGACTTGGAGTTTCAGCATCTAGTAGTCAGGCTGCTAGAGTGAAGTCAGTCCTGGAACATTCAGCACCTAGTAGCGAGGGTGCCAAAGTGAAGTGAGTCCCGGGTTTTCATCACCTAGTAGTCAGGGTGCTAGAGTGAAACCAGCCCTTGAGTTTCAGCACCTAGTAATCAAGAGTGAAGTCTGTCCTGGGATTTTCACACTACTATGTGCTAAGTACCTAGTCAGGTTGCTGGAGTGAAGTCAGTCCTGGGGCTCTCAGCACTGCATAGTCAGGGCACCAGAGTGAAATTAATCCTGGGCCATTGAGCATCTAATAGTCAGGGTGCTAAAGTGAAATAAGGCCGGCATTTTTCAGCACCTAGTAGTCCCGGTGCTTGAGTGAATTCAGTCCTGGAGCTTTCAGCACCTAGCAGACAGGGTGCTAGATTGAAGTCAGTCATAGGGTTTCCGCACCTAGTAGTCAGGGTGCCAGAGTGAAGTCAGCCCTAGGACTCTCAGCATCTAGTAGTCAGGGTGCTAGTGTGATATCAGTCCTGGGGCTTTCAGCACTGAGTAGCCAGGGTGACAGGGTGAAGTCAGTCCTGGGGGTTTCAGCACCTAGTAGTCAGGGTGCTAGGGTGAGGACAGTCATGGGTCCTTTAGCAACTTGTAGTCAGGATACCAGATTGAAGTCAGTCCTGGGCATTCAGCATCTAGTAGTCAGGGTGCTAGAGTGAATTCAGTCCTGGCAGTTTTAACACCTAGTAGTCAGAGTGCTAGAGTGAATTCAGTCCTGGCAGTTTTAGCACCTAGTAGTCAGGGTGCTAGAATAAATTCAGTCCTGGCTGTTTTAGCACCTAGTAGTCAGGGTGCTGGAATTAATTCAGTCCTAGAGTTTCAGCATCAAGTAGTCATGGTGCTGGAGTGAATTCAGTCCTGGCAGTTTTAGCACCTAGTAGTCAGGGTAGCTAGAATAAAGTAAGTCCTGGGACTTTCAGCACCTAGTAGTCAGGGTGCTAGAGTGAAGTCAGTCCCGGGATTTCAGCACCTTGTAGCCAGGGTGCTCATGTGGAGTCAGTCCTGGGGATGTCAACATCGATTGGTCGGGGCACCAGAGTTAAGTCAGTCCTGAACCTTTCATCACCTAGTAGTAGCCAGGGTGCTAGAGTGAAGTCAGTCCTGCGCATTCATCACCTAGTAGTCAGGATGCTAGAGTGAATTCAGTCCTGGCAGTTTTAACACCTAGTAGTCAGGGTGCTAGAGTGAATTCAGTTCTGGCAGTTTTAGCACCGAGTAGTCAGGGTGCTAGGGTAAATTCAGTCCTGGCAGTTTTAGCACCTAGTAGTCAGGGTGCTGGAATTAATTCAGTCCTAGAGTTTCAGCATCAAGTAGTCAGGGTGCTAGAGTGAATTCAGTCCTGGCAGTTTTAGCACCTAGTGGTCAGGGTGCTAGAATAAATTCAGTCCTGGCTGATTTAGCATCTAGTAGCCAGGGTGCTGGAATTAATTCAGTCCTGGAGTTTCAGCATCAAGTAGTCAGGGTGCTAGAGTGAATTCAGTCCTGGCAGTTTTAGCACCTAGTAGTCAGGGTGCTAGAGTAAATTCAGTCCTGGCAGTTTTAGCACCTAGTAGTCAGGGTGCTAGAATGAAGAAAGTCCTGGGGCTTTCAGCACCTAGTAGTCAGGATGCTAGAGTGAATTTAGTCCTGGCCGTTTTAGCACCGAGTAGTCATGGTGCTAGAATGAATTCAGTCTTGGGGTTTCTTCACCCAGTAGTCAGGTTGCTAGAGTGAATTGAGTCCTGGAGCTTACAGTATCTAGTAGTCAGGGTGCTGGGGTGAAGTCAGTCCTGGCTGTTTCAGCACCTATTAATCAGGGTGGCAGAGTGACATCAGTCCTGGTGGTTTCAGCACCTACTCAGGGTGCTAGGGTGAGGACAATCATGGGTCCTTTAGCATTTTGTGGTCAGGATGGCAGATTGAAGTCAGTCCTGGGGCTTTCAGCACCTAGTAGTCAGGGTGCTGGGGTGAAGTCAGTCCTGGCCATTTCAGCACCTAGTAATCAGGGTGGCAGAGTGACATCAGTCCTGGTGGTTTCAGCACCTAGTCAGGATGCTAGGGTGAGGACAATCATGGGTCTTTTAGCATTTTGTGGTCAGGATGGCAGATTGAAGTCAATCCTGGGGCTTTCAGCACCTAGTAGTCAGGGTGCTAGAGTGAAGTCAGTCCCGGGATTTCAGCACCTCGTGGCCAGAGAGCTCATGTGGAGTCAGTCCTGGGGATGTCAACATCGAGATTAGTCGGGGCACCAGAGTCAAGTCAGTCCTGAACCTTTCATCACCTAGTAGTCAGGGTGCTAGAGTGAAGTCAGTCCTGGCCATTTCAGCACCTAGTAATCAGGGTGGCAGAGTGACATCAGTCCTGGTGGTTTCAGCACCTAGTCAGGGTGCTAGGGTGAGGACAGTCATGGGTCCTTTAGCATTTTGTGGTCAGGATGGCAGATTGAAGTCAGTCCTGGGGCTTTCAGCACCTAGTGGTCAGGGTGCTAGAGTGAAGGCCGTCACGGGGCTCTCAGCACTGTGTAGTCAGGGTACCAGAGTAAAATCAATCCTGGGCACTTGAGCATCTAACAGTTAGGATGCTAGAGTGAAATCAGACCTACATTTTTCAGCACCTGGTAGTCAGGATGCTTGAGTGAATTCTGTCCTGGAGCTTTCAGCACCTAGTAGTCAGGATACTAAAGTGAAGTCAGTCATAGGGCTCTCAGCACTTAGTGGACAGGGTGCTTGAGTGATGTCAGCTCTAGGGCGCTCAGCAGCTAGTAGCCATGGTGCTAGAGTGAAGTCAGTCCTAGGAAACTCAGCACCTAGTTTTCATGGTGCTAGAGTGAAGTCAGTCCTAGGGCTCTCAACACCTAGTAGTCAGGGTGCTAGAGTGAAGCCAGTCCCAGGCCTCTTAGCATCTAATAGTCAGGGTGCTACAGCGAAATCAGACCTGTATTTTTCAGCACCTAGTGGTCAGGTTGCTAGTATGAGGTCAGTCCATCCGTTTTAGCTTGCAGTAGTCAGGGTGCTAGATTGAAGTCAGTCCTGGGCTTTCCGTCCCTAGTAGTCAGCATGCCAGAGTGAAGTCAGTCCTGGAGCTTTCTGCACCTACTAGGCAGTGTGCTGAGCCTTTTAGCATCTAATATTCAGAGCGCTAGAGTGAAATTAGGCCTGCATTTTTCAGCAACTAGTGGTCAGGTTGCCAGTATGAGGTCAGTCCATCCGTTTTAGATTGCAGTAGTCAGGGTTCTAGAGTGAAGTCAGTTCTGGGGTTTTAACACCTAGTAGTCAGCTGCTAGAGTGAAGTCAGTCCTGGAGTTTCACACCTAGCAGTCAGGGTGCTGGAGTGAAGTCAGTCCTGGCTGTTTCAGCACCTAGTAATCAGGGTGGCAGAGTGACATCAGTCCTGGAGCTTGTTGCACCTACTAGGCAGTGTGCTGAGCCTTTTAGCATCTAATATTCAGGGCGCTAGAGTGAAATTAGGCCTGCATTTTTCAGCACCTAGTGGTCAGGTTGCTACTGTGAGGTCAGTCCATCCGTTTTGGATTGCAGTAGTCATGGTACTAGAGTGATGTCAGTCCTGGGGTTTCAGCACCTAGTAGTCAGGGTGTTAAGTGAAGTCAGTCCTGGGGTTTCAGCACCTAGTAGTCAGGGTGCTAGAGTGAAATCAGTCCTGGGATTTTAGCATCTAGTAGTAAAGGTGCTAAAGTGAAGTCAGTCCTGCAGTTTCAGCACCTATTAGTCAGGGTATCAGAGTGAAGTTAGTCCTGGGGCTTTTAGCATCTAAAAGTCAGGGTGCCAGAGTGAAAACAGTCCTAAGGTTTATAGCACCTAGTAGGGTGCTAGAGTGAAGTCAATCCTGGGGTTTCAGCACCGAGTAGTCAGGGTGCTAGAGTGATGTCAGTCCTTGGGTTTCAACACCCAGCAGTCAGGGTGCTAGAGTGAAACTAGTCCTGGGGCTTTGTGAGTCATGCTACAGGGCCATGCAACATTCACACATTGTAGTCCTACTCCAAGGAGGGGAAATGGCTGTGGGCTCAATTGGGACAAGGTACAGCACGTTGTGCAGGCCCTTGTCTTGGTTTTAATGCTGCTGTCATGGTCGTGTCTGTCTTCTCCTGCACTGCAGAGGGTGGTCAGGGTTAGGGGATGCATCTGAAGCCTGTAAAGGGGAAAACATAATATAGAGAGGCATATGTGAAACTTTCCTGGGAGCCGGGGGTGGGGTCGGGGGGATGAGGTTTTCCTCTGTACATGACTGTGCACACAAGATGGGGAGGGGTGAGGGCCACAGTGGGCATTGGGACATCTATAACTATGGGTTCAGGTGGGAGGGTTGGAATATCAACCATAATAACTACGGGATCCAGGATTACTGGGGAGGCTGGAAAATAATGGGAGGCATCCCTACCTGCACACTGTAGGATTCCAGAAGAATTGGAGTGACAGTGACAGTCACAGAGGGAGCACCAGAGTTGGTCTTGAAGTAATATCTGAGCACCACCATCTTGCCTAGTGGAAGTTATTGTGCAGTCAGGGTGCTAGAGTGAAATCAGTCCTGGGGTTTTAGCATCTAGTAGTAAAGGTGCTAAAGTGAAGTCAGTCCTGCAGTTTCAGCACCTATTAGTCAGGGTACCATAGTGAAGTTAGTCCTGGGGCTTTTAGCATCTAAAAGTCAGGGTGCCAGACTGGGAAAATAATCTAGACGGGAAGGGCTGGAGTCAGTATGGAAAGGCCCAGGGCTGCACTCGGGGCCCCATTTCACAGGATAGCCTCAACCTGCTTGCACTCAAAACACTGAAGGGAAGTCAGAGGTGAGAGAAAAGTGGAAGGCCTCCTTGAGAAGGTTCCATTGGAGCCATTGCCATTTTTAGGGCTTTAAAGGGAGATTGCAGGAGGCATTGGCCTCACAAAACAGTCACTCCATTTTAGTCTTCACACACAGGGATGTGAAAATTGGGAAGTGCAAGCAACCACTAAGGAGGCATAGCTGCTGCATGTGTGGCAGATCATCAATCAAAGCCCCTAATGTGCTTTCTCCAAGTGGCATGGATAACAGGCCAAAGGGCATCTAGTCATAACTCATGTACAAGTTAACATTAGTCAGTATACCACACCTGAGATTGGAGGAGTGAGTTTGGTAAGGTAGCAATGTCATTAAGTAACCCAACCATTTTTCAAACTCTATGGGATTCGGATGTTAAGTGCCAGGGTTGGCATCCTGCTCACCTCGCTCTGTGAGTTTGCACCTCAGCTACAAGCTGTATCAGTGACAAGGCTAGTAGAGCAAATGCCAAGACAGTGGCTTGTAGTTTGTGTGTAGGAGCTTTACTATCTTTCCCCGTGATTTATTATTCTGTTTACTCTGTTATATTTATCATTCCAGGCAATGATAATGAATCCGGAGCTCAATGCTGCCTTTTTGATGGCGCTTCTATAATGGAGGAGGAGTAGAGGGCCAAGTGTCGCTGAGTGCTGCTTCAGGAAGAGGCCCCACCTGAGATTCAGGGTCCAGGGGAGCCCCTGCAACAACTAGAGAATGAGGAGGTTAGACCCATACCATGGAGGTGAGTCGCTTGACCAAGGGTCTACTGAAGAAGACTCTCCTATATGCAGAGCACATCTACGTTTGTCCAAAGATCTGGAGGATCATACCTGCCCCATTCTGCAGGAGGATCTAATGCCCCATGGACTGGGAGGACATCCCCTGCCACTGTCCCTGAAGGCTACTGCTGCACTCAATTTTTTTGCCTGTGGATCATTCCAGTGATTCACAGGGGATCTGTGCAGCAAACTATGCCCCCACACATAAACATATCAAGGTGACGGATGCCCTCTACAACAAGGCCCATCATTATAAATTGATGAAGATAGCCAAGCTGCTAGATTTAATGGTTTTGTCGCTATCTCAGATTTCTTTAGAGTGCAGGGTGCTATTGAATTTATACATGTGGCTTTGAGGGCTCCATGGCATTAACCCTTCATGGTCATCAACCAGAAAGGATTCCACTCAATCATTGTTTAACTGGTGTGCGATTATCAAAAGCACACAATGTACATTTGTGCCGGATACCCTAGGAGTTGCTATGACTCATACCTCTTGACTAACTCCCAGGTGCCTCACATATTCGAAGGGCCTCAGCAATTACAGGGCTGGTTGCTTGGGGATTACGGATACAGAACTCAAACAATGGCTTATGACACCCGTGCGTCGCCTCAGAATACCTCAGAGGAGAAACACAACGAAGCACATAGCTCCACACGGTCCATCATCGAGCAGACCATTGGTTCCTGAAGATGCACTTTTGATGTTTGGACCATTCAGGTGGAGCTGTGCAGTACAGTCCTGAGAGGGTCACCCACATAGTTATGGTCTGTTGCGCCCTTCATAACCTGGCACTTCAAAGGGGGGATCCTTTGCCAGAGGGAGAAATGGAGAAGGCTGAGAGCTCCTTGGACAACAAAGAGCAGGAGGGCCAGGAACCTGAAGAGGGAGATGAGGATCATCTTCCACATGAGGATGCCGTTGAAGAAGCATGACATGGAAGACGTACACGTGACACATTGATAGTCATAGATTCCAGGAGGAGTAAGGTGCAGGCAATGGGATATGGCCACATTCCCTCTGTCCCTTACTACCATGTCGTTGCTCTGAAAGGGATGTAATACCATTCACATCGACAGCAAGTTCCACATTAGCACTTGCACCTTCAACCCTCATGATTCACCCCAGGCCATGCTCTCTGGAAAGGTCAGCAGTGAATCCTGTATCTGTGCGCTCTGGGAAGTGAAAGTCGATACAACAGTGCAAACGTTATGTCAAAGAACTTGATGCAGTTGTGGCCGGCATATGAGAAACTACAGCTGACAGTGAGATGAGCGCATGATTGGAGATATCACCATCTCTCCAGATCTTGAGCTTTGGCAGTACCACTTAGGAGACACAACTGCAGCAATCCCTTTTGGCTGCTGAGCACCCCTCACACAATGGTGTCTCACAACCAATTCATTTAGCACTCACTTCCAATAAAGATTTTGACGCATCTCCTCAACATCACACAATGGTCCGGTAACTATCTTGACTGAGATCAACAGCGCATGAATGTGAGGCTTACAAAGGGAGGATGGCTCACTCTAAGATGGTACATACATGAATATGCACGATGCCTTCAAATGACAAAACCATTCTCAGTGACATCAAAAATATTGACAAAAGTGCACAATTTTTACAGCGATTGAGCACCTGTGACCCAGAAGTCATGTTAATATTTCTTAATTTTCCTTACCCTGCTTTGGTTCAGCCCCGGCATCCGCAGCAGAGGTGGAGGCAGCTTGCTGACTGCTACACCCTGAGGCCTGCGATGACCTTGGCGGACATCCCCTGGTGGCCTGAGGCCTGGGGGGGCACCAGCTTAATAAGGGTCTCCTGCTCAGGGGCAGATGCACCCTCCTCGGCCTGAGGGGAGCCTAAGCAGCCGGACAACCTGGAATGTCCAAAGTGGAGGCCTCCGGGATGTCTGGCTGATGTTCATCCTCCCTGTGGGTGCCCGAGGAGATTCCAGTGGAGAAGGGGCACCTGGAGGGAAGTCAGGATAACCCACGCCCCTCTGGCCTAGCCACTGATGGATCCCACTGAGGCCTATGGCGATTGAGTGCAGGTCCGAGTGCAAATTCGGCAAAAACCTGTTGGACGAACGTCTCCAAGGCAGTCGCCAACCTTCCCACTGTGACCTTGAGGCACTTGCATGTCAGAGCCACAACATCAGACAGGATGCAAACAGACTCCTCCATCCTTCACTCCAGTCTGCTGAGCGATTCTCGTATCTCTGCCAGATTTTCTGCCATCTGTCATTGCTTCTCCAGCATTGTGTTGATGGCTACTCGCAGAGGCTCATTATCTGACTCAGATTCAGTGAGTACCTCATCTCCAGCCATTCACTGAGTACCAGAGACCTGGGTTTCATTACCTCTGACTGCTGGGGAGATGTGTCGGTGAGATGCTCTCCAGAAAGTGAGCCCGAGCCTAATCTCGAACTGAGCCACTGAGATATTGTCTCTGCACTGGTGGAGGGTGTGGGTGATCACAGTGACAGATCTTCTTCAGATGGTTCCTCAGCATCCTTCTCTGAGGTATGCTAGGGACTGGGCTTATGTTGGCCCTCGTCCTCTGCCTGGACCTGCTGGTGCCCATAAGAGAAAGAAAACAGATTTAGTTCATGAGTAGGCAGAATGCAAGATTGCATGTCACTCAACTGTGAATGTCAGGTGGTGATGAACTCAGGAAAGTCTTATCCATACTAGGTTTCTGGGTGAAGCCAATCTCACCTTCCCCACAGGACCGATCCCTGTAGTTCCCAGCCAGCTCGGCAGCATCCTCCTCAAATTTGGATAGCTATGTAGTGTTGACTGTCCCTCCTCCTGTCTGTGATCTCTGCCATCTGTTGTGGGTAAGCTTGGACTGCATGAAGGCAAAAGGAAGGAATGTGATGAGAAGGGATGGAGCAGAGGGAAACATGTGTGCCTCCTATGTGTGGTGAGCTCTCCCCAGAAAGGGGTGAGGATGGAGTCTGTGCAGCATGATAGATGAGATGGTGGTGATGTGAAAGTATCCATGAGACCATCAGTGCTGATATGTGTCACCCGCTAATGTTGTGTGCCATTCCTGAAGAGTATAACCCTTTGAGTACATGATGCCATGATGAGAGTGTGAGATTGGAATGAACTGAAGTTAATTTACCCTGGCAGAGCAAGTAAGATCATTCATCCTCTTCCTGCACTGGATGGCATTATGGGTACAGTGGCCAGCCACACTGACCTGACCCGCTATGGCCTCCCAAGCTGGTGTACTTTCTGGAGCCTTCCACAGGTATTACACATCCCAGTGTTGGTGTACTCCTCTTATCAAAGCCTCGACGGAGTCATGGGCTAAACCTCAGGGCAGCCTTCTTCTTCTCCAGCTGCACAGACATTTCTACAGGTCTCCTGAAAGACAACTGGGCTGGAGAGAGTGAAATGTGTGTATCCGGGTGACATTTAAATATGGCACCCGGACCTTCAACCCCATTAGGTAATGGTGGGGCAGGCGAATCAGTTCCTGATCCACCATGTGATTCAGAGAGCTACTTGCCTTTGCATAATTAATTAGCTTCTGAGCACGAAATCGGATACAATTTCCTGCCATTCTGACCAGTAGAAAATACATTGTGGAGCTTGCCCACCACAGCACTTGGTTTCAAAAAAGGAAAATTCCACCCATCATCACTCTTCAGTACTGCAATGTTCTCCTTTATCAATACTGCCATCCCTCCTTCTTCCCTTCCTTTCCTATCCATGAGTAAGACTGCCTATTTCCACCTACACAACATTATCATCCTCTGCCTGATCTCAACTCATCTGCTGCTGAAATCCTCAGCCATGTGTTTGTTACT
This sequence comes from Carcharodon carcharias, assembly GCF_017639515.1. NCBI lineage: Eukaryota > Metazoa > Chordata > Chondrichthyes > Lamniformes > Lamnidae > Carcharodon > Carcharodon carcharias. The sequence continues at coordinate 51,926,004 of NC_054467.1, read as the reverse complement.
CCTAACCTTGACTATTTCAATAAACTCCTGGACAGCCTCCCTCATGTAACCCTGATAAACTAGAGATCTTCCAAAACTCTGCTGCCCAAGTCCTAATTTGTACCAAGTCCCTTTCACCCATCAACCATCAGGTTGCTGTTTCAGTCTGATTTGCACAAATGGTTACCTATTGCAGCAATGCAAACAATGCTTATTTACAAACCTGCTAAGAACTAATCATTAGCAAATGTATATTGACGAGGATAAAAGGAGCTTTCTTGGTTACCGGAGATTGGTTAATGCCTGTTTACTCTCCAGTGCAGATAATACTTTAGTAGAATAAAAATTTAGCTAGCCAGAATGCTTGATTAATCATGATGAACAGTAACAGACAACCTCTGAGAGATCAAGACTATGCAAATAATTGTTGAGTACACAGGAAATTCCTTGGTTACAACATATCAAACATTTCAGGGTATTTGCAAAGGACCATAATGTTTAATCTGAAGATTTGTTAAATGGCTTTAGTGCCGTTGCCAAAGCTAACAAACTGATTCTTCCAGTTTCTTTATCAGCAAATTTCCTTAACTGACAAGTTTATTATATTCCATTAGCCTAATATCCCATTTATGGTCTGGACAATTTGCATTTCAAATTCACTCTTTATACCACGCATGTGCAAAATTTCCACAACTATGAGCGCTATAAAATCATGTTTGCTACTTTACCATTTTAGGTCTATAGAGTCCACCAATATTACAATTGCATTGCTGGCTCGTAAGAATGAGCTGTGGATGATGGGTCCAATCAGATGTTCTGTTTATGGCAGCCATTTGTTTTCCAGCAATGACATTATACTCCTGGTGGTAGGAGGCTAAACCACACTTACCATACTTTGTATCATTGTTTACTAAGACTGAAGAAAATACCAGACACCGAGGTGCTCACCTGAGCTGGCAGGCCAAGCATCTACATCATATTGAGAGTCACAATTGAGTAGGGCTGGTCATATAGCCAGAATGCCTGAAGCTCGTTTACCAAAGCAAATATTCAGTAGTGATCTTGAGTCAGGGGTGTGCTGTCAGAGCAGTCAAAGGGAGTGCCACCTGGACACTCTGAATGCTTCATTTAAGAGTATTGATATCGACCCTGAATCCTGGGAGTGCCCAGGATTACTGCACTTAACACAATGAAATAATACAGAAAGTGCAGCCTCCTTCGAAAGCAATCACATTGAGGTAGAGAAGAAATCCTGAGCCAGCAATTTGATTAAAACTCAATCATCTCTGGTGACCTCTCCTGTTTGCAACAGAGCTTCCAGGTCCAGATCGGACTTAACAGTTACCTATATATCCACTGGAACCCTACCCAAACACCCCATATGATGGACAAAGTTACTTTCACCTTCTATTCGAATTTTAATAAAGTGTTCGACAAAGTACCATATAATGGACCTGCCGCAGCATATTCTCAAGGAGTGACATCACAAAATAGCAAGGCATTCATTTAAACTTGGAACCAGCAAATTATGAATTTCAATCAATAACAGTAATTGAATTAACAAATACTAACACAGAGCAGGTCTAGAGGCATTAACTGAAGCTCATAGTTTAAACAAGGTGTTAGGTTATAAAAGAGGAGGTAGAGTTTTTTTTCGATCATGGAAGAGCAGCTGAGACCTATTGCTGTGACCACATGGGAACTTCGAGGCACTTCATGTGTTTTGGCTCACCATGTTACAGGAAGTGTATCCAGCTACTTAATTAACAAGCTTGAAGGGCAGCAGAGTTACTGCAGAGCATCAGGGAAGATGAGAGTTTCCTGGATCACACACTCCAGGAGGTGGTCACCGCACATGCAATTGGAGTTCAGGATAGTAGGTGGGTGATCATCTGGAAGAGTATGAAGAGGGACTGCTGGAGACCAGGCACTTGCTGAGTCTGAGGCAGATATGAGCCTTGGAAATGGCCATGGCAAACATGCTCGAGATTCAAAGACAGGAGGCGGAACATCAGGCAGAGTTGCAGAGACAGATTAGGATGGAGGAGTCCATCTGCATTTTGTCTGATGTCACAGCTCTGAACTGCGAGCTCCATGAGTAGGTGGCGACCGCCTTGGAGACCTTGGTCCAGCAGGTTCTGCCGGATTTGCACTCAGATCTGCACTCCATCACTATAGGCATAGGTGGGACCCATCAGTCGCTAGGCAAGAGGGGGGCTGGGCACCTCGACTTCCCTCCAGGTGCCCTATCTCTTCAAGGAGTCAAGCAGCAGCCCTCGGGCACTGAAAGGTATAAGGGCCATCAGCTGGGCAGTCTGAGGACATCTACCTAGGTGACTCCAAGAGTGCTCCTGATCCCCTCTGCCTGTGACCCCATCACCTACAACTCCACAGGCTGAGGAGGGTGGACATGCCCCACAGCAGGAGACCCAAAGCAGGCCTCAGCCCTCCAGAGGACACCCACCAAGGTATTCACAGACAAAAGGGCGTAGCAGTCAGCAGGCTGCCATCACCTCTGCTGTGGATGCTGGGGATGCACCTAGACATGGCTATAGGGTAAGAAAAAGTAAGAAATCCAGAGAGCACAATGGTGGGCACGGGTGTTCACTCACTGTATGTATCATTCACCTTTGTAAATACACTTTGAGTTCATGTTAATGGTCTCATCATGTGAATGCATCATGCTTATGAATCTACATGCCCTCTTATTGCGAGGGTGACTTAAGCTCCCACTCCATCATTGCCTCCCTTTGTGTGCCTCAGATTCATGTAATGTTTAGCAGACTCATGGTCATCTCTTGCCCCTTGTGTAATGTAAGGGAGATGTGTCCAATCACATATGAAATGATTGCACATTGAGATTTGGTCCTTCAAGCCTTGTAACACACCAAAGAATTATATGCCAAAGAATCATGTGTCTTGAAGTCTTAAAGGCAATGTTGTTCATCAAAATTGAACTGTGTTCATTGTGAGTGTGAAAGCATTATGCTATTATGGTGTGTCCAATATACAAACATATGAACTAGGAGCAGGACTAGGCCACTCGGCCCCTCGAGCCACTCTGCCACTCAATAAGATCAAGGCTGATGTGATTGTAACCTCAAACCCACATTCCTTTCTACTCCCAATAGCCTTTCACCCCCTTGTTAATCAAGGATCTGTCTAGCTCTGCCTGAAAAATATTCAAAGATTCTGCTTCCGTCACCTTTTGAGGAAGAGAGCTCCAAAGACTCACTACCCTCTGAGAGAAAAAATTCTCCTCAACTTTGTCTTAAATGAGCGACCCCTTATTTTTAAACAGTGACCCCTGGTTCTACCTTGGGCAAATCTGTGTGGCCATTCAAAGTGTCTTCTTCAGGTTGCAATGATTGCACATTGTGCAGTTGATGCAGGATTCATGCTAGCCCTTCACCTTGTTCACCTTCACATATGCAGCTTTGGATGCCATTCTTTCCAAGAATGAAGGCTTTGTGTTCCTTGAGGGTTATAGGTCCATGGCTGAATGCTGACCTTGCTTGCGATGTCACTGTTTATAAAGGCCTTTCCAAATACTGGCATGGTGCTAAGGGACAGGAGAAATGTGCTTGGGTCCTCTTGCCTGGATTCTACTCCTGCTGGCACATTATCTTGTAATAAGGGGCACGTGAGGAGGCAGGTGGCTACGCCCGAGTGAGATGGAGGCCAAGTGAGCAGCGAATTGTGTTCACCTGGTAAGTTCTGGTAAGTGTTTTTCAGGTTTAATCATAGATTAAGAATCAAGATGTGACAAGGTACTAACCTTCAAGTAAGTTTGGCTAACTTGTTACATAGAGAACTGCATGGAGTGACAGCTATCTGTCAATCACATGAAAGCAGTTAGTTCAATTGGTTAATTGGTTAATTACCGTAGCAGGAAGCTAAACTAGCTAGAGACTCATCAGATCAGTAAGTGGTGTGCGAGGAGACAAGTGACTACGCTGGAGTGAGGCAGAAATTGAGTGAGTACCAAATTAGGTTCACATGGGAATTCAGTGCATGGGGGAAAGAGATGTGGCATACATAGGAATTATTCAAAGTTAATTAAAAGAGTGACTAAATAACATAAGTAACAATGGCAGGACAGGTGTTATGTTGCAGCTGTGGCATGTGGGGTTTTGGATGCCAAGCTGATCCAGGACAAACACTTCTGCAGAAAGTGTAAGCAGCTAGAGGAATTCCAGATCATGATTATTGATCTGGGAGCCAAACTGCAGACACTGCGCAACACAAGGGAGGGGAAAATGTACCTGAACACGTTGTTCCAGAAGGCTGTCACACCTCTTAGATTAGGGTCAGCAGTTTTGGCCAGCAGTGAGGTACGGGCAGATGTGACAATGGGTGAGGCAGGTAAAGGGACCGAAAAGGCAGTAATGGAGGATCCTCAGACTTTGCAATTGTCAGACAAGTTTGAGGTGCTCACAACTTGTGTGGACGACAGCAAGGTCTGTAAAGTGGATGAGCAGGCTGGCCATTGGACCATAGTACTGGAAGCTGTTCAAGACAGGAATGTAATGGTATTAGGGGATAGTATAGTGAGGGGGATTGATACTGTTTCCTGCAGCAAAGAGCGAGAATCCAGAAGTCTGTGTTGCCAGCCCTATGCTAGGGTTTGAGATATCTGCTCAGGGCTGGAGAGGAACTTGCAGTGGGAGAGGGAGGATCCAATTGTCGTGGTCCATGTAGGTACCAGTGACTTAGGCAGGACAAGGAAGGAGGTTCTGCATAGTCAGTATGAGAAGCTAGGCAGCAAATTAAGAATCAGAACCTCAAAGGTAGGAGGAGAGAGCGAGAGGAGAACTTTGGGACAGGCAGTCAGCAGCACCCAGAGGAGAATGTGAGAGGAGGACTCTGGGATAGGCAGTCAGCAGCATCTAGAGGAGAGAGCAAGAGGAGGACTCTAGGACAGGCAGTCAGCAGCACCTAGAGTGCAAGAGGAGCTGAGAGTTGAAAAGGAGCGCGAGAGGAGTCAGGAGTTGAAGAGAAGCACGAGAGGAGTCGAGAGTTGAAGAGGAGCATGAGAGGAATTGGGAGTTGAAGAGAAGCGCGAGAGGAGCGGGAATTGAAAAGGAGCGCAAGAGGAGCCGAGAGTTGAAGAGAAGTGCAAGGGGAGTTGGGAGTTGAAGAGGAGCACGAGAGGAGTTGGGAGTTGAAGAGGAGCTGGGAAAGCAGGGTGACTGAGGGAATTCAGTGAGGAGGGAACGAGGTGATCCTTTGCGTACCGTGAGTACGGCCGGTTAAGCATTTACTACATTTATTGCTTATAGTTTTTAAGGTTGCACCACAGTTGGCTCTGCTGCACAGGGGAGGAGTAAAAAGTGTGAGAATTCAATAGTTATAGGGGATTCAATTGTGAGAGGAATAGATAGGCATTTCTGTGGCTGCAAACGAGACTCCAGGATGGTATGTTGCCTCCTTGGTACTAGGGTCAAGAATGTCTCAGAGCGGCTACAGGGCATTCTGAAGGGGGAGGGTGAACAGCCAGTGATCGTGGTACACATTGGTACAAACGTAAAAAAGGGATGAAGTCCTAAAAGCAGAATATAGGGAGTTAGGAAGTAAGTTGAAAAGTAGGACCTCAAAAGTAGTGATCTTAGGATTACTACTAGTGCCATGTACCAGTCAGAGTAGAAATAGCAGGATATATCGGATGAATATGTGGCTGAAGAGATGGTGTGAGGGGGAGGGTTTCAGATTCCTGGGGCATTGGGACCAGTTCTGGGGGAGGTGGGACCGGTACTAACTGGACAGGTTACACCTGGGCAGGACCAGGACTGATGTCCTAGGGGGTACATTTGCTAGACTGGTTGGGGAGGGTTTAAACTAAAATGACAAAGGGGGCACCTATGCAAGGAGTCAGAGGAAGGGGAATCTGAGACAAGAACAAAAGACAGAAAGCGGAATAAGAAAAAAGTGATAATCGGAGAAATCAAGAGCAAGAATCAAACCTCAGTGGAAAACCTCAAGGCCTCAGTGAAAAATAGTGCGAACGGGACAAGTAATGTTAAAAAGACAAGCCTTAAGGCTTTGTGCCTTAATGCGAGGAGCATTCGCAATAAAGTGGATGAATTAACCGCACAAATAGATGTAAACAGGTATGATATAGTCAGGATTACGGAGACATGGCTGCAGGGTGACCAGGGATGGGATCTGAACATCCAGGGGTATTCAGTATTTAGGAAAGAAAGACAAAAAGGAAAAGGCGGTGGAGTTGCATTGCTGGTTAAAGAAGAAATTAACACAATAGCGAGGAAAGATATTAGCTCCAACGATGTGGAATCTCTATGGGTAGAGCTGAGAAACACTAAGTTTCAAAAAACATTAGTGGGGGTTGTATATAGACCACCAAACTGTAGTGGTGATGTTGGGAATGGCATTAAACTGGAAATTGGAGATGCATGTAATAAAGGAACAGCAGTAATTATGGGTGAGTTTAATATGCATATAGATTGGGCAAATCAAATTAGTAACAATACCATAGAGGAGGAATTCCTGGAGTGTATACGGGATGTTTTTTCTGAACCAATACATTGAGGAACCAACGAGAGAACAGGCCATCCTCGACTGGGTATTGTGTAATGAGAAATGAATAATTGGCAATCTAGTTGTGCGAGGCACATTGGGAATTCTTCAGCAAGATGGAGAGTGACCTTGTTGATTCTGAGATTTGGGTCCTGAATCTTAATAAAGGAAACTACGTTGGCATGAGGTGCGAGTTGGCTATGATGGGAAACGTTACTTAAAGGGATGACGGTGTTTAGGCAATGGCAAACATTCAAAGAGCACATGGGTGAACTGCAACAATTGTTTATTCCTGTCTGGCGCAAAAGTAAAACAGGAAAGGTGGCCAAACCATGGCTTACAAGGGAAATTAGAGATAGTATTAGATGCAAGGAAGAGGCGTACAAATTGGCCAGAAAAAACAACAGCCCTGAGGATTGGAAGCAGTTTAGAATTCAGCAAAGGAGGTCCAAGGGATTGATTAAGAAGGGGAAAATAGAGTATGAGAGTAAGCTTGCAGGGAACATAAAAACTGACTGTAAAAGGTTCTATAGGTATGTGAAGAGAAAAAGATTGGTGAAGATAAATGTAGGTCCCTTACAGTCAGAAACAAGGGAATTTATAATGGGGAACAAAGAAATGGCTGACCAACTAAATGCATACTTTGGTTCTGTGTTCACAAAGGAGGACACTAATAACATACCAGAAATATTGGGGAACACAGGGTTTAGTGAGAGGGAGGAACTGAAAGAAATCAGTATTAATAGGGAAAGGGTGTTGGGGAAATTGATTGGATTGAAGGCCGATAAGTCCCAGGGGCCTGATAATCTACATCCCAGAGTACTTAAGGAAGTGGCTATAGAAATAATGCATTGATGGTCATCTTCTGAGATTCTATAGACTCTGGAACAGTCCCTACAAATTGGAGGGTAGTTAATGTAACCCCACTATTTAAAAAGGGAGGCAGAGAGAAAACAGGGAATTATAGACCAGTCGGCCTGACGTCGGTAGAGGGGACAATTCTAGAGTCCATTATAAAAGATTTAATAGCTGAGCACATGGCAAACAGTGGCAAAATCGGACAGAGTCAGCATGGATTTATGAAAGGGAAATCATGCTTGACAAATCTACTGGAATTTTTCAAGGATGTAGCTAGTAGAGTTGATGAGGGGGAGCCAGTGAATGTGATTTATTTGGGCTTTCAGAAGACTTTCGACAAAGTTCCACATAAGAGATTGGTGTGTAAAATTAAAGTGCATGGGATTGGGGGTAGTGTATTGAGATGGATACAAAACTGTTTGGCAGACAGGAAACAAAGAGTAGGAATAAACGGGTCTTTTTCCGAATGGCAGGCAGTGAATAGTGGCGTACCGCAGGGATCAGTGCTGGGACTCCAGTTATTCACAATATATATAAATGACTTAGACAAGGGAACTAAATGTAATATCTTCAAATTTGCAGATGACACAATGCTGGGTGGGAGGGTGAGCTGTGAGGAGGACGCGAAGATGCTTCAGTGTGATTTGCACAAGCTGCGTGAATGGGCAAATGCATGGCAGATGCAGTATAATGTGGCTGAAGGTAAGCATGCAGGTGCAGCGGGTGGTAAAGAAGGCAAATGGTATGTTGGCCTTCATAGCCAGAGGGTTCGAGTACAGGAACAGGGATGCCTTGCTGCAATTGTACAGGGCCTTGGTGAGACCACACCTGGAATTTTGTGTGCAGTTTTGGTCTCCTTATCTGAGGAAGGATGTACTTGCTATAGAGGGAGTGCAGCGAAGGTTTACCCGACTAATTCCTGGGATGGCGGGACTGACATATAAGGAGACATTGAGTCTATTAGGATTATACTCGCTGCAGTTCAGAAGAATGAGGGGAGGATCTCATAGAAACCTATAAAATTCTAACAGGACTAGACAGGGTATATGCAGGAAGGATGTTCCCAATGATGGGGGAGCCCAGAACCAGGGGTCACAGTCTGAGGATATGGGGTAGACCATTTAAGACTGAAGAAGAAATTTCTTCACCCAGAGAGTGGTGAGCCTATGGGATTCGTTACCACAGAAAGTAGTTGAGACCAAAACATTGTATGCTTTCAAGAAGGAGTTAGATATAGTTCTTGGGGTGAAAAGGATCAAAGGGTATGGGGAGAAAGCAGGAGCAGGCTATTGAGTTGGATAATCAGCCATGATCATAATGAATGGCGGATCAGGCTCGAAAGGCCGAATGGCCTACTCCTGCCCCTAGTTTCTATGTTTCTATATTACCTGAGCCACGTGCAAATTTCATGGGGCAAATAAGTTCGGAGAGATGAATGCACCTCCCAAAGACTGTTGTGGGAGAAGTGGGTTCTGATTCATAGGGCATTTGCACCAGTATTGGGGAAAGTCGGGGCTGTACCATTGGGACAGTCTACACCTGAACCGTGGTGGGATGAGAGTTCTTGCAAATTGCATAACTAGGGAAGTAGAGAGGACTTTATAAACAAGGGGCGGTGATGATCAAGCTTGGGTAGAGGTAATAATTCAAGGGCAGAGTAAAGGCAGGACAGCAAAATAGTACTATGAGAAATGAGGGTCAGAGAATGTCAGGAAGGGACAGAGAGAAAACAACCTAAGAATATACCAATAGTCAAGCCTAGATGTTACAAAGATAACAAAAAGACTAAACTAAAGGCTCTGTATCTGAATGTGTGTAGCATTCATAACAAAGTATTGAATTGATAATGCACATTGAAGTAAATAAACATGATCTGAGAGCCATTACGGAGATGTGGCTACAGGTTGACAAGGATTGGATTCTGAATATTGAGGAGAATATGACAATCAAGAAGAATAGGAAGCCAAGTAAAGATGGACGGGTAGCACTGTTAATCCAGGATGGCATTGGTGCAATAGTTATAAATGACCATAGTTCAGGAGATCAGATGTAGAATTAACTTGGGTGGAAATGAGGAATAGTACAGGAAAGAAGTCACTAGTGGGAGTGGTCTATAGGCTCCCTAACAATAACCACAAAGGATACAAGAAGTAATATTGGGTGCTTGTGATAAAGGGGCAGCAACAATCATGGATGATTTTAATCTACATATAAACTGGAAAAATTGGATTGGCAGTCGTAGTCTGGATGAGGAGTTCACATAATGCTTTCGAGAGAGTTTCTTAGAACCAACCAGACAGCAGATTATATTCGACTTTGTATTGTGTAATGTGACAGGATTAATTAATGATCTCAGAGTGAAGGCACCCCCAGATAACAGTGACCACAATCTGATTGAATTTTACATTTAGTTTGAAAGGGAAAAGAGTGGGTCTAAGGCGAGTATTTTAAACTTAAATAAAGGCCAGTGTGTGGGCATGAAAGCTGATCTAGCTGAATTTAACTGGGATACTAGGATAGATGCTAGATCAATAGAGCAGTGGCAGACATTTAAGGGGATATTTCAACATACTCAGAATAAGTGTATTCTTACTATAAAGAAACATTCTAAGGGGAGGAGCCACCATCTGTGGTTAACTGAAGAAGTTAAGGAAAACATCAAACTTAAGGAAAATGCATATAACTGCCCAGGGATGAATGGCAGGTCACATGATTGTTCAGAATATAAAGAACAGCAGAGAACGGCTGAGGATTGAATGCATGCACTTGTTGGGTAAGAAAGCCTAAATTTTTATTTTGTGCAAACCTAATTTAGTTTGTAGTTTGTAGTTGGCATTAAACTGAAGTCTACAGTTTAAATTCTGTAGTTGCCAGCCTTAAGCTGGGTTTTTTTCAGGGGTTCCAGTGAAAGAACAGCTGAATTAAGAACCAGCTGAAACTGGATCGTTATTAAGTGAATCAGCCAGACCTTTTGTGTTAGGAGCATATATAAGTAGCTAACTTCGTGTGATTTAGGGCTGTAGAGATGGCTTTAGACTAAATAGAGAGGGGGAGGGTTCTGGAGAGGGGATATGTAGGCTTAAAAAGCAAAAGGATATGGCAGCCTTGCAGGGCAGCTATTTAGGTAATGATAACGAGAATGTGACAGGAAGAGACAGAGTGTACAAACACAAAAAAAGCAGCAAATAGAGTCAAAGGGGAAAAAATGGTAAAAAGGCAAAATTAATGTCTCTTTTCTTAAATGCACATAGTATTCAGAACAAAATTAATGAATTCATGGCACAAATAGAGGTTAATAGCTATGATCTTATAGCCATTACAGAGACATGGATACAAGGAGATCAAAGCTGGGAACTAAGTATTCAGGGGTATGTGACTTGCTGAAAGGACAGGCTGGAAGGAAAGTGTAATGGGGTAGCTTTGTTAGTACAAGTTGGAATAAGTACGATAGCAAGAAATGATCTTGGATCAGAAAATGTAGAATCCACAGGGGTGGATGTAAGAAATAACAAGGGGAAGAGGACTGGTGGGAGTAGTCTATAAGCCCCCTAACAGTAGCAATACTGTAGGACAGAGAATAAATCAGGAGATAATGAGGGCATGTAAAAAAGGCTGTACATTAATTATGGGTGACTTTAATCTTCATGTTGATTTGGAAAATCAAATTGGCCATGGTAGCCACAAGCAAGAATGCATAGAGTGTAGTTGGGATAGTTTCCCAGAACAATTTGTTGTGGATCCAACCAGGGATCAGGCTATTTTAGATCTGATAATGTGTAATGGGGCATGTTTAATAAAGTACCTCAGAGTAAAAGATTCTCGAAGAAACAGCGACCATAACATGGTAGAATTTAGTATTCAATTTGAGAGTGAGGAACTTGGGTCGGAAACAACTGTGCTAAACTTAAATAAAGGTAATTACAAAGGAATGAGGACAGAGTTGGTTGGAGTGGACTGGGAAAGGAGTTTAGCAGAAAAGACAGTTGATGAACAATGGCAGATGTTTAAGAAAATAGTTCATGACTGACAACAAATATATATCCCAGTGAGGAAGGATTCTAGGAAAGGGATAAACTATGGTTAACCAAGGAAGTTAAAGATTGTATGTTTTTTCTTTCAAATTTGATACTATGTGGCAAAGTTAAGTGGTAAGCCAGAGGATTGGGAAAGTTTTAAAAACCAACAAACGATGACCAAAAAAAAAGAGGGAGAAGATAAACTTTGGGGGTAAACTAGCAAGTAATATAAAAATGGACAATAAGAGCTTCTTTAAATGTATAAAAGGGAAGAGCGAGGCCAAAATGAACACATGCCCCTTAGAGAATGAGGCTGGGGAAATAATAATGGTTAACCAGGAAATGGCAAGGAGTTGAATAAACACTTTGCATCAGTCTTCACAGTAGAAGACACTAATAACATTCCAAAAATACTAAATAATCAAGGGGCAAAGTGGGGGGAGCGGGGGATAAATACAATAACTATCATTAGAGAAAAAGTACTAGGGAAACTAATGGGGCTAAAGACCAATAAGTCCCCTGGACCTAATGAGTTGTATCCTTGGATATTAAAGGAAGCAGCTCCAAAGAGAGTGTATGCACTGGTAGTATTCTTTCAAGAATCCTTAAATTCTTAGATATATGGGGAGGGGATCGTGTAGTGGTATTGTCACTGAACTGGTAACCAGAGACCCAAGGTAATGCTCTGGGGACCTGGGTTTGAATCCCACCATGGCAGATGGTGGATTTTGAATTCAATAAAGATCTGGAATTAAAAGTCTAATGATGACCATGAAACCCCCTGAAACTCAGTTGTATCAAGCAACAAAATCAATAAAAAGGAATGTCCTTTAGGGAAGTAAATCTGCTCTCCTTACCTGGTCTGGCCTACATGTGACTCCAGACCCACAGCAATATGGTTGACTTTTAAATGCCTTCTGAGCAAGGGCAATTAAGGAAGGACAATAAATGTTGGCCAAACCAGCAATGGCCAACATCCCATGAACAAATATAAAAAATGATTCTAGAAAAGTTCCAGAGGATTGGAAAACTGCCAATGTAACACCCTTATTCAAAAAGTGAGGGAGATAAAAACAGTTAAATATAGGCCAGTTAGCTTAACATCTATCATTGGGAAAATGTTAGAGTCTATTATAAAGGATGCAATAGCATTGAGAAATACATAATATAAACAAGCAGAGTCAGCATGCCTTCATGAAGGGTGAAATCATGCCTGACAAATTTATTAGAATCCTTTGAGGTGTTTACAAGCAGGATAGATAAAGGAGAGCCAGTAGATGTAATACATTTAGATTTCCAAAAGGCATTCAATAGGGTACTGCATATAAGGCTACTTAATAAGATAAGAGCCCATGGTGTTGGGGGTAATATATTAGCATGGATAGGGGATCAGTTAGCTAATAGAAGACAGAGAGTTGGGATAAGGGGGGCATTTTCAGGATGACAACCTGTAACTAGTGGAGTGCCACAGGGATCAGTGCTAGGACCACAATTATTTACAATATATATTAATGACTTGGATGAAAGAAGTGAATGTACTATTGCCAAGTTTGCGGATGATACAAAAATAGGTGGGAAGGCAAGTAGTGGGGAGGACACAAGGAGTCTACAGAGGGATATAGACAAGTTAAGTGAGTGGACAAAACTTTGCAGATGGATTTTATTATCGGAAAATGTGAGGTTATGCACTTTGACAGGAAGAATAAGGAGCTGAATATTATTTAAATGGAGAAAGACTGCAGAAAGTTGCAGCACAGAGGGATTGGGGGTTCTCATGCATGAATCACAAAAAGCTAGCATACAAGTTCAGCAGGTAATAGGGAAAGCAAATGGAACATTGGCCTTTATTTCAAAGGGAATGGAGTATAAAAATAAGGAAGTCTTGCTAAAACAATGCAAAGCACTAGTTAGACCACACCTAGAATACTGTGAACAGTTTTGGTCCCCTTATCTAAAGAAAGATATACTGGCATTGGAGGCAGTCCAGAGAAAGTTCACTAGGTTGATCCCGGGTATGGAGGGATTTTCTTATAAGGAGAAGTTGGGTATACTCATTGGAGTTAGAAGAATGAGAGGCGGCCTTATTGAAACATAAGATTCTTAGGGGGCTCTTCAGGTTAGATGCTGAGAGGTTGTTTCCCCTTGTTGGAGAGTCTAGCACCAGAGGGCTTAATCTCAGAATAAGGGGTCTCCCATTTAAGAAATTTCTCCTCTCAGAGGGTCGTGAATCTATGGAATTCTTTGCCACAGTATGGTCTACCTCTGCTCTTGCTTCTTAAGATCTTAATGACTAAAATGTTAATCAGGAGAAAGAAATTGGAGTATGAGAGGAAGCTAGCTAGAAATGTAAAAACAGAAAGCAAGATTTTTTCCAGGTATTTAAAAAGGAAAAGAGTAAGTAAAGTCAGTGTTGGTCTTCTAGGGAGTGACAATGGGGGAGTTAATAGGGAAATAATAAGGAAATGGTGGATGAAATGAAGAAGTATTTTGCTTCTGTCTTCACTATAGAGGATACAAAAAACATTCCAGTGATAGCTGTAAATCAGGAGGTGGAAGGGGGAGGGGAAGTTGATGAAATTACAATCACTGGAAAAATGGAAAAACTGATGGAGCTGCAGGCTGACAAGTGTCTTGGTCCTGATGGACATCATCCCAGGGTCTTAAAAGAGGTGGTTAATGAGTTAATAGATACATTGGTGTTAACTTTCCAAAATTTCCTAGATTCTGGAAAGTAGCAAATATAACCCCTTTATTCAAGATGGGAGGGAAGCAGAAAACAGGAAGCTATAGGCCAGTTAGCTTGTCGTCTGCCAGGGGAAGGTGTTAGAATCGATCACTAAGGCTATAGTTGGGCACATAGAAAAACTCAAGGTAATCAGGAAGAGTCAGCATAGTTTTGTGAAAGGGAAATTATGTTTAACCAATTTATTGGAGTTCTTTGAAGGAGTAACGTGTTGTGGATAAAGGGAAACCAGTGGATGTACTGTACTTAGATTTCCAGAAGACAGTTGATAAAGTGCCACATCAAAGGTTATTGCGGAAAATAAAAGCTTATGGTGTAGTGGGTGACATATTAGCATGGACTTAGGGTTGGCTGGCTGGTTGAAAACAGTGTATCCATAAATGTTTTTTTTCTGATTGGCAGGATGTGGAGGGTGGAGTCTCGCAGGTGTTCTTGCTGGGGCCTCAACCTTTTACAATGACTTAGATGAGGGGAGTGAAGATGTGGTAGCTAGATTTGCAGATGACAGAAAGCTCAGTAGGAAAGTATGTTGTGAAGTGGACATAAGGAGTTTGCAGATGGATATAAATAAGATGAGTGGGCAATAATCTGGCAGATGGAGTATAATGTGGGAAAAAGTTAAGTTCAAATGGCAGGAAGAATGAAAAACAGAGTATTACTTAAATAAAGAACGACTTAAATAAAGAATTCCAAGCTACAGAGTGATCTAGGTATTCCAGTGCATGAGTCACAAAAAGTTAGTATGCAGGTACAGCAAGTAATTAAGAAGGTTATTAGAATGCTATCCTTTATTATGAGAGGAATTGAATATAAAAGTAAGGATGTTTTGCTTCAGTTATACAGGTCATTGGTGAGATCAAATCCTGAATATTGTGTACAGTTTTAGTCTCCTTATTTAAGGAAGGGTGTAAATGAGCTGGAGGCAGTTCAGGGGATGTTTACTAGATTGATAGCTGGAATGAGCCTTATGAAGAAAGGTTTGATACACTGGGAGTTTAGTAGAATGAGGGGTGACTCGATTGAATTCTGTAAGATCTTGAATGGTATTGACAAGGTGGATGGGGAAAGGATGTTTCTTCTTGTGGGTGAGTTCAGAACTAGGGGACGCTATTTTAAAATTCAGGGCTGCCCTTTTAGGACAGGGTGAGGTGAGTTCTTATCTCTTAGAAAGTTGTGTGACTTTGGACCTCTCTGCCTTTGAAGGAGGTGGAAGTGGGGTCAGTAAATATTTTGAAAGCAGTGGCAGATAGATTCTTGTTAGGCAAGGGAATCAAAGATTATTGTGGATAGATAGGAATGTGGAGTTCAAAACATGAACAGATCAGTCATGATGTTATTGAATGACACAGCAAGCTCGAGGGGCTGAATGGCCTACTTCTGCTCCTATTTTGTATTTTCCTATGTTCTAAGGTGGGCACGGCACTGTTCTCGCTCATCTCCAAATAGGAGAGGCATCTTCAGTATACCTTTGGTCATGCCAGTTGTCTCCCTGGGGTGGGTCTGACCTCCTCAGCCTCTGGGTCTTCCTGGGGTATCCTTGGATCGTGGACATCAGGCCGGGGGTCCTCTCTAAGCTGTGCTAGACACTGCCGGGCCATTCCTCTCCTCCTCAACCTGAGCACTGCTATCCAGAAGGCAGCATTGGCCGCAGCCTCCATTCTGTAATGCTCCTACTTCCTGTGGACAGGTAGATCCAAGAGATGAATGTATCTCACCCAACACTTTCAGACCTCCCATTCCAAGCCAGAAGGCCACTGTCATGCCTTGGGCTGCACTTGCGCTACATGCCTTTCCTTGTTCCACTCTTGTAGCTGAAGCACTCCCTCACAGATCATAGATGTCTAAGAAGCCACCCCAAAAACTTGACATCTCAATCCCATATAGGATGAAAGAGGGTTAAGCACAGCCATGTAGTTTTGAGGTTCACTAAAGGCAAACACTGCCCAATTTGGATTTGAGATTACTCCTGTCTTGCACTTTTGGAAAGATTGGATGCCTTGTGCCCTGTGACCCAATCAAATGGACAATGGAGTTTGGAGGGCTTCTTCATATTTCCAGCAGCTATGCTCCCTTAATGGCTGGCTGCTCCTTCCCTCCCCAAATTCCTCTGACTGTTAAATACTCAATGAGACCACCTCTAAGGTGACCCAAGTACCTAGTGTAGTCTAGTGTAAAAGCTTACCATGAGTTACTGGCTGCAACTTTTTTATAAAGTCTTCATGAGTTCCCCAGCTGAGCCTTCATCTCAATGTTGAAATTCTAATAAGTTTGAGACTGGCCCTGAAAGGGCTCTGGAGCACAGCTGTGGAATCCTCCCACACTGCCTCAGACCCCTCCCTTGGCAATCTTTTCCTAGTTTCATTTTCAAACTGCATCATTGATGTGGGGTCTCAACATGATGGTGCTGCACTTCTACTTCCAGACCAGCTTCAACACCCCCTCCATCCGACCACCCTAAAACTCCACAATACCTATGCCCTGTAGCACCCAGTGTGAGCAGCTCAGCCTGTGCCCTGCCTCACCCAGTGTGGGCAGTTCAGCCTGTGCCCTGCAGCAGCCAGAGTGGGCAGCCCAGCCTGTGCCCCGCAGCACCCAGTGTGGGCAGCCCAGCCTGTGCCCTGCCTCACCCAGTGTGAGCAGCCCAGCCTGTGCCCCGCAGCACCCAGTGTGGGCAGCCCAGCCTGTGCCCTGCAGCACCCAGTGTGAGCAGCCCAGCCTGTGCCCTGCAGCACCCAGTGTGAGCAGCCCAGCCTGTGCCCTGCCTCACCCAGTGTGAGCAGCCCAGCCTGTGCCCTGCAGCACCCAGTGTGAGCAGCTCAGCCTGTGCCCTGCAGCACCCAGTGTGAGCAGCCCAGCCTGTGCCCCACAGCATCCAATGTGAGCAGCCCAGCCTGTGCCCTGCCTCACCCAGTGTGAGCAGCCCAGCCTGTGCCCTGCAGCACCCAGTGTGAGCAGCCCAGCCTGTGCCCTGCCTCACCCAGTGTGAGCAGCCCAGCCTGTGCCCTGCAGCACCCAGTGTGAGCAGCCCAGCCTGTGCCCTGCAGCACCCAGTGTGAGCAGCCCAGCCTGTGCCCTGCCTCACCCAGTGTGAGCAGCCCAGCCTGTGCCCTGCAGCACCCAGTGTGAGCAGCCCAGCCTGTGCCCTGCAGCACCCAGTGTGAGCAGCCCAGCCTGTGCCCCACAGCATCCAGTGTGAGCAGCCCAGCCTGTGCCCTGCCTCACCCAGTTTGAGCTGCCCAGCCTGTGCCCTGCAGCACCCAGTGTGAGCAGCCCAGCCTGTGCCCCACAGCATCCAGTGTGAGCAGCCCAGCCTGTGCCCTGCCTCACCCAGTGTGAGCAGCCCAGCCTGTGCCCTGCAGCACCCAGTGTGAGCAGCTCAGCCTGTGCCCTGCAGCACCCAGTGTGAGCAGCCCAGCCTGTGCCCTGCAGCACCCAGTGTGAGCAGCCCAGCCTGTGCCCCACAGCATCCAGTGTGAGCAGCCCAGCCTGTGCCCTGCCTCACCCAGTGTGAGCAGCCCAGCCTGTGCCCCACAGCATCCAGTGTGAGCAGCTCAGCCTGTGCCCCACAGCATCCAGTGTGAGCAGCCCAGCCTGTGCCCTGCCTCACCCAGTGTGAGCAGCCCAGCCTGTGCCCCACAGCATCCAGTGTGAGCAGCCCAGCCTGTGCCCTGCCTCACCCAGTGTGAGCAGCCCAGCCTGTGCCCTGCAGCACCCAGTGTGAGCAGCCCAGCCTGTGCCCTGCAGCACCCAGTGTGAGCAGCCCAGCCTGTGCCCTGCAGCACCCAGTGTGGGCAGCCCAGCCTGTGCCCTGCAGCACCCAGTGTGAGCAGCCCAGCCTGTGCCCTGCAGCACCCAGTGTGAGCAGCCCAGCCTGTGCCCCGCAGCACCCAGTGTGAGCAGCCCAGCCTGTGCCCTGCCTCACCCAGTGTGAGCAGCCCAGCCTGTGCCCCACAGCACCCAGTGTGAGCAGCCCAGCCTGTGCCCTGCCTCACCCAGTGTGAGCAGCCCAGCCTGTGCCCTGCAGCACCCAGTGTGAGCAGCCCAGCCTGTGCCCCACAGCACCCAGTGTGAGCAGCCCAGCCTGTGCCCTGCCTCACCCAGTGTGAGCAGCCCAGCCTGTGCCCTGCCTCACCCAGTGTGAGCTGCCCAGCCTGTGCCATGCAGCTCCCAGTGTGGGCAGCAATGCCTGTGCCCCGCAGTTCCCAGTGCGTGCAGCAATGCCTGTGCCCCGCAGTTCCCAGTGCGGGCAGCAATGCCTGTGCACCACAGCCCCAGTGTGGGTAGCAATGCCTGAGTCCTGGAGCTCCCAATGTGATCAGCCCAGCCTGTGCCCAGCAGCACCCAGTGTGAGCAGCCTGCCTGTGCACCACTGTTGCTGGCAGACTCTCAATGTTGTATGCACCTTGAAGTTGCAGATGAAGTGAAGGTGGGCAGGTGCACACCACTTATAGCCAGTCGTGAATCAGACTGGTCTAATTTCCTGCTGGTGGGCATGCAATTAGGAGGGAGAATGTGATTCCAGTGAATTGTGTTTTTAATGAACATTCATAACATGGTAATGCATGCAAATTGGACAAGGATCAGCAGGAAAATTGACCCATCACTAGGCTGCCATGAAATTACTGAGGAGAAAATTCCGACTTGTTTTCCCACTGGTGGAAATCTGACTTTTCCATTCCGCCACAACTCCCACTGCTGGCGAGACTAGAGAATTCTCCCCAGTGGTTAGACTCGTAAAGGAAAAGAGCAAGGAGCAATCTAAAGTAGGACTTCTAAATTGGAAGAGGGCTAATTTCAGTGGGATGAGAAGGGATCTAGCCAGGGTGAAATGAAATCAAAGACTGACAAGAAAAATGGTAAAGGAACAATGGCTATTGTCAAGGTGATGTTTCAGGTACAGGCTAGGGACACAGAAACAAGGGGAAAGGTAGGAGAATCAATGGGTCTCCTTGGATGATGAGGGTGATAGAGAATATGCAGAAATGTAAAAAAGAGGGTATATGATGCATGTAAGGGTGAACAAAGGGTGAAACCTTGCCGAATACAATAATTTGAGAGGGGAAGTGAAGAGGAAAATAAGACAGGCAAAGAGAGAATATGAGCATAGAATGGCAGTCAACATAAAAGGGAAACCAAAAATCTTCGACCAACATGTAACTAATAAATGGGTAGCAAGATACAAGATGGGTCCTATTAGGGACAAAGAAAGTAATTAATGCTTTGAAGTGTAGGGTAAAGGTAGAATGCCTAATGAATACTTTGGGCTGAATTTTCATTCCCAGTTCAGGAGGGCAGAGTCAAGCAATTCCCGACTCTGCCAACCCAACTCTCAACTCGGGATTAACTGTCTGGAATGGTTAGATTTTCATTCTGGATGGTGGGTGAACTGGAATCATGCCCACAGCCCCAGGAAAAAGTTTGGAGGCAGCCACAGGCCATTTAAAGGGCCCACCTTGGTGCTCTGAGGCTTTGGGTGGAATTTTCCCATCCTGCCTGCGATGGGTTTTGTGGCGAGCGGAAACAGAATCTAGAGGAAGCCAAAAAATCGGAAACCCGCTGGCGTGAAAAGAGTTTGTAACTTTTCCAATGGCGGGTTATTGGCGGGTCAGGCACCTCGCTGACTAGTGGCGTGAATGCTTTTTGCATTCATTACCGTCTCATGAATGCTAATTAAATTAACTTTTCACTGGAATCATGTGCCACCAGTGGGAAATCATGTCAATATGAACCTTGTTTAAAAAAGAGTGGGATGTACCGGTCGGACCTCACTTCACTCGCGACTTTGAGGTGAGTACAACATACATATCTACCTGCCACAACACTGCATCACTCTTGTTGTGATTACAATGGAGCACCACACTGCTGGGGTGTGTTGGTCTGCTCCCGGTGGCTGCCTCCATAATCACAAGGACACCACTGTGCAGCGGTACTCAGGCAGGGCTCAACATTCCTCTGAACCAGCCTTTCGACTAGGCGAGGTGGGGGTGGGGGTGGAGGGTAGGATAACAAGCACACAGGGTGAAAAGGGCAGGAAGGCTTTGCAAGAGGTTGGGGAGAAGGGGAATGGTGGCGGGCAGAGAGGAGACTAAGGGATAGGAGCTGGAACTCGACAAGGGAAACAGAAACACTGACAAACAAGGGGGTAAATGAGGTACCAGATGTATGAATGGGAGGGGATGCAAGCACACCCTAGAATAAGAAAGTGGGAGTGTGTGTCGGTGTGGCACAAGAGGGATGGGTCGCACTGAGACTCATAGTTCGGGGGTGTTTGCGAAGGGAGACAGTGTAGTCTTCAGTCTTGAGGGCAATGGGGAATTTATTGAAAGTCAAAGTCCTTGGCCTGGGCTCACAATCAGGAGTCCGAGGGTAGAGACACTCCTTGGGCTCACAGTCAGGAGTCAGAGAGTAGAGACAGTCTTGGGGGTCTGTGAACAGTCAGTTCAGGCAGTTGTGGGGACCATGCTGCAGGGCTATTCATGGTGACCACGGTGTACTCCCGCTCTAGGGAGGGGCAAAGGCCGTGTGCCCAATTGGAATGACACACAGCTTGGTGTGCAGGGTGTTTTCACAGTCATTGTCCATGGGCTTGTCTGTCTCTGTCCTGGGCTGCAGAGGGTTATAGGAAGCATCTGAGGTCTGTATTTAAGGAATGCAGAATAAATTGGTTTGGGGGGGGGGGCGGGGGGGATGTGCTGGTTGGTATGTTAAGCTTTTCCTAGGGGGGTGGGGGGAAGGCTCTCTGTAGGTTACCATGCACACAGCCTCTAAATGGGGAGAGTAGAGGTCCACATGGTGCATTGGCATTTCAACAATGATAGGGTCGGGAGAGGATGGCAATGTCACCCCAACAACTATGGGCTCCAGTATTACTAGGGGAGGCTGGAGAATAACAGGAGGAAGCTTTACTTTCACATCATGAGGTTCCAGGTAGATTTCTGGGACACAGACAGTGAGAGGGGGTGCGTCGAAGCTGGTCTCGAAGTAATAGCACAGAAAGACCAAAGTTATGGTGCAGTTATACATCGAAAGTAGAAGTGAATCTGCACAGAAGGGGTCTGAGGCTGTGTGGGAGGAGCGCACTGCTGGACTAAGGGGCCCTTTCTGGGACACCCTCTAACTTGTTGCTGCCACAAGAGTAAACTGGAGTCAGAGCTGAGAGAAAGGAGGAAGACCTCCTTGAGTAGATAACCATTGGAACTCATCCTTTTTTCAGGGAAATGTCGGAGTTTATGGCTTAACTTCAAAGTCACTGCATTTCAACATTAACACATAGGAATATGAAATCTGGGTATGCAGGCAACCATTAAGGAGGAAATATGGCATTCCATCAATGGAGGACAGTCATGTGCTTTCCAGAATTGGCATTCATAATGGGTCAAAGTGCATCCAGTCCTTAATCATGAGCATCCTATTGTTAATTAGTATGCCAGATCAGAGATTGAAGCACTATCATTCAAACCTTCTCCAATCACTGTGGGATTCAGATGTTAAGTCTCAGGGATGGCATCTTGCTCACCTGATGTGTCTGTTAGATGCAAGACTGCAACAGCGACAAGGCTAGTGAGGCGGAAACCACTATAGGCATTTACAGTTGCTATTGGTTACAGATTATGATCTTCACTATGTTTACACATGTTATTCATTAATCTATTCAATCTATAATTTCAGAGAGAAGGATAAAACAATTATGGATCCAGGGCTCAATGCTGCCTTTTTGAGGGCTCTTAATACTATGGAGGAGCAGGGAGGGAGAGACGATAACGAGTACAGGTTCAGGAAGAGGCCCCACCAGAGGTCCAGGGTCAAGGAGAACCACAGCAAGATCATGAGTGTCAGGAGGATAGACACAGACAATGGAAGCAACTTGCCAGATCTAGGGTATACCAAAGAAGGCTCTCATATTTACAGATGAGTTAGAGACAATGCTGTGCACACTTGTACTTGTCCCAAGATCTGCATTCTTCATGAAGACATAACACCTGATGGAATGGGAGGCTACCCTTTGCCAGTGGCTTTTAAGGTCACCACCATGCTGAATTTCTTTGCCTGCAGTTCATCCCAGGGATCCACAGGGTCCAGGTACAGCATCTCACATTCCACCACACACAGATGCATCAAAGAGGTCACAGATGCCCTCTACAGCAAGGCACAAGAGGTTTGCTCTTGATGAAGATAGCCAAGCTGCGAGATTCAACAGCTTTGCAGCAATCTCAGGCTTCCCAAGAATGTAGGGTGCAACTGACTGCATCCATGTGGCTTCCAGGTCTCCATGGCAGCAACCCCTAATGTTTATCAACCGTAAAGGCTTTCATTCCATCATTGTTCAACAGCTGTGTGATCATTGGGAGCATATAATGCATGATTGTGCCAGGTACCCTGCGAGTTGCATTGACTCAGACATCCTGAGTCACTCCCAGGTGCCTGAGATTTTTGAAGGTCCTGAGTTTCTGCAGGGGTGGCTGCTTGGGGATGAAGGGCACTTACTGAAACGCTAGCTGAAGACATTGGTGAGTCAGCCTCAGAGCAGTTTGGAGAAGAGGTACAACACAGCTCACAGCTCCACACGGTCCCTAATCGAGCAGACCATTGGCATTCTGAAGATGCGCTTCAGATGTTTGGACCACTCAGATGGCCCACTACAGTCCACTCCAGATAGGCTTTCCCGCATCATCACTGTGTGTTTTGCCCTTCACAACCTGGCACTGTAAAGAAGTGATCCCTTGCCAGAGGGTGAAATGGAGGAGGATGAGAGCTCCTCGAGGATGAAGGTCAGGAGGATCAGGAAGCTCAAGAGCGTGATGAGGTTCAGCTTCCACGGTACATTTCCATAAAGGAAGCAAGACATGGGAGGTGTGCCTGTGACACTTGAGTTGCTACCAGATTCTAGCAGGAGTAAAGTGAAGGTGAGGGGAGATGGCCACTTTTCTCTTGGCCCTGAATGCCATTCCAAATCATTGAAAGGGATGTCCAGCCTGTCACAATGAGAGCTGGGTCAGCATTCATACTTGCACCTTCTAGCCTCATGATTGACCAGGCCATGATCTCTAAGAAGGGCAGCGGTGCTCTCTGTATGTGCTCGCTCTGGGAAGTGAGAGTCCACTCAATGCGAGAGTGCTGCAAAAATGCACTTGAAGCAGTCACCGTCACGTTAATGAGAATGAGCAGTGGCCGGTGAGATGAGGACATGGTTGGGGATTTCCTCCTCCCCTCCATGTCTTGTCCTTTGGCACTACCACTGAGGAGACACAACTGCCACTAATCCCTCAAGGCGGCTGAGCTGCCCTCACACAGCAGTTTGGTGTCAGGAAGAAGGGTTACAAGCACTTTAATCACATATTTCCAATAAAGATTTTAACCCATCTCCCTGACATCACAAACTATCTTCAGTGAGGTTAACATCACATGAATATGAATCTCACAGAGAGACACTGAGTGGGAGGGTGGCTAAACCCCCAAAAAAGAGGATTCAAATGTACATAATTACAACACCTTCAATTGACAAAGCCATTCACATAAACATCAAATGTATTTATAAAAGTGCAATATTTTTACAGTGGTTGCTCATCTGTGACCCAAAAGTGACTTCAATATTTCTTAACTTTCCTAACCCTACCACTATCGCTGGGTGCAGCACTGACATCCGCAGGAGAGGTGGGGGCAGCCTGCTGACTGCTACACCATGATGTCTGTGATGACCTTGGCGGACATCCTCTGATGACCTGGCCTGATAAGGGTCTCCTGCTCAGGTGCAGATGTACCCTCCTCAGCCTGCATGGCTGGAGTGGATAGGGTGTCAGGCAGAGGAGACTCTGAGAAACTGGACACCCCTGGAGTGTCCTGGGAGGAGGTTCCCGGGGTGTCCAACTGACCCTCATCCTCCCTTTGGAGGCCCAAGGACTCCTCCCTGATTCCTGCAGGAGATGGTGCACCTGGACAGAAGTCAAGGTGTCTCATCATCCTCTCGATAGGCATTGATGGTGCCACCAGTCTGTGTAGCCATGGAGTCCAGGGCCAAGTACAAATCTGGCAAGACCTGTTGGACCAAGGCCTCCATGGTGGTCATCAACCTTCCCATGGTGACCTTGAGGCACTTGCATGTTGGAGCCATGACATCAGACAGAACATGGACAGATTCCTCCATCCTTCATTCTAGTCTGCTGAGTGACTGTCAAATCTCTGCCTGAAGTCCCAACGCCTGTTGTTGGATTGAACTGGAGGCTGCTTGCAGAGGCTGATCGTCTGAGGTGTGTGTCTCTGTGCTGGTGGAGGGCAGGAGTGAGCACTGTGACGGTTCTTCCTCAGCTTTCTCAGCTGATGTGGTCTGGGGGCAGGAATTATGTTGGCCAGCTTGTGGGCCTCGATCTGCTGGTGCCTGTAACAGAGAGAAGACTGTGTTAGTTAATGAGTATGTGATGAGAAGGGTGGAGCAAAGATTGGGAAAGATGCCTGTCCCCTGTGTGTGGTGAGGAAGGGGCTGAAGATGGAGTGAGAGCACTCCATGATAGATGAGATGGCGGTGATGTGAAAGTTTCCGTGAGATAATCAATATGTGTGCCTCAGTAATGGTTGTTTGAAATTCCTGAAGAGAGTATCCCTTTGAGTCCATGATGTCGTAATGAGAGTTTGATATTGGAGGGAGCTGAAGGATGACTTACCCTGGCGGAGCAGATGAAATCATTCATCCTCTTCCTGCACTGGATGGCGTTTCGGGTGCAGTGGCCAGCTGCACTGACATCCTTTGTGATGGTCTCCCAGGCCTGAGAGGTGAGGCCAGTTTGCTTTCTGGAGCCATCCCTGGGATAAAGCACATCCCTATGCACACGCAGTCCTCTTACCAAGGCCTGGAGAGTGTTGTGGCTGATGTGGGCTGCTGGCTTCTTCTTTAGGCTTGCAGCCATCTTCCTTTGGTTGATAGACATCTCTGTAGGTCTCCTGGAGAGACTGAGCAGTGTGTGCGCGGCTGGCATTTAAATATGGCACCCGGACTTTTAACTCTGCCAGGTAACGGCAGGGTGGATGAATCAGCTCCCAATCCACCAGGGGATTTAGAGAGATACTTGCCTTTGCAAGTAAGCTCCTAAGCATGGAATAGGGTGTGATTTCCCACCATTCGGAGCATCGGGATACGTACCGCAGAAACCACCTGCCAACAATCTTAGTTTCAAAATCAGGAAATTCCTCCCTTTGTCCCAGTTTTAAAGAAAGCAGTAAGACAAACAAAAAAAACAACCTCAAGCTCTCGTCCCTAACACTACATCACCCCCCCCACACACCCTACATGACCCATCCATGCCATCTCATGCCACCTCATACCCACCCCTCATGGTCCCTCATATGCTCCACACCAATCCATGTCACTCTACCAACACTCGTGGCCTTTCATGTTCTCCATATCAGCCTATTCCCCTCTAAACAACTCCCATGGACTTTCATATCCTTCATGCCAACCTATGCCCATCTACCCACCCTTCATGTTCCCTTATATCCTGCATGCTAACCCATGCCCCTCTAACCACTCTCATGGCCTCTCATATTGTCCATGCCAATACTCTCTTCACATCCCATGGCCCCTCATACCCACCATGCTAACCTATGCCCCTCTACCCACATCATGACCCTTTATGCCTATGCCACTTTAGTGCCAAATTATGCCAACCCCCCCAGCCCACCACCCTTTGCTCCTTTACCCTCCATGCCAATTCACCCAATATCCACCATTGGCAGACCTCAGGAGTCATGATGAGATGAAATAAAATAAAGTTCTAAGTACCGATTACAGACTTCACCACATTCAAAAAAACCTCTCATTGATGAAAGCCCATTCAATACATTTAAATTATTTAATTATTTAATCTCTTCTAAAAACAAACATTTGTATTCATGGCCTCATATTAAAGACAGCTAATCTCTTTATGACCACTTGGAGCTGCTAATCAAACTGTGAACTTACAGTCCCTTACTGTGATAATGATAGGTTGCGGAAGGAGTCAGATAGCACTAATCTGGTAATAATAACCCTCAGCTTATGCCAATAACCATCTATTGAAATTGCAAGTATTGATTTTTTTCAACTGTAGGCTGCTTTTTTTCAAAATTTAAAGAGCTGGAGATCTAAACGACTTGACAGCTTAACAGTTCTACAGACCTTATCTACTTTTTACTCAAATTCATGTATACTCTTAACAATCGAAAGGGGTACTTGGGTCCCTCCAAAAAGATACCTGAGCTCTCTAAGAAGGTACATGACTTCCTCAAAAAACTCCGGTAGGCTTAGACCTTTTCCTCAAATGTCTAAAGCCCATGAGTCATGTTTTGGAAATCCTGGTAATGAAAATTGCTTTTGATTGAAGGCAGCTATACTTTTAAATGCACTGCACCCTTTGTGAGCAGCAAATGTTTGAAATACCTCCTTCCCTGTTCTCATCCCCACCCAGGTAAAAGTGCTGGGTTCAGGAAAGGGACTTCCAGATTCTGGGCTTCAGTGCCACTTTGGCTAAGGTGCAGAACCAGTCTGGCTTTATGAAAATTCAGGCCTTTGTGTCAGTGTTCACTAAAGAAGAGGATGCTGACAAAATTGTGGTAGAAGAGATGTTAGAGGTGATGGATGGGGTGAAAACTGAGAGTCAAGAGGTACTGGCAAGGCTGGCTATGCTTACATTGGATACATTGCCTAGTCTGGATGGCTTGCATTATAGGTGGCTAAAGGAAGTGGGGATGGAAACAGCAGAAGAGCTTGTCATGATCTTCTAATTTTCCTTAAATATGGGAAAGTTGCCAGAGGATTGGAAAGTGGCAAATATGGCACCCTTATTTAAAACGGGATGTAAGGACATTCCTAATAAATACAGGCTGATCAGTTTAACATCAGTGGTGGGTAAGGTTTTAGAACCAATAAACAAGGCACAAATTGACAGAATCTTAGAGAGGTTTGAGTTAATTAAGAAGAACCAGTGTTGATTTTTAAAAGGCAGATGTTACGTCACAAACTGAGTTTTTTGATGAAGTAATGTAGAAGGTTGATGAAGGAAATGCAATGGATGGTGTCTATATGGATTTTAAGAAAGCGTTTGACAAAGTACCACAGAGAAGGCTGGTTAACAAAATTGTAAGGCTGATGGAATAAGAGGGTCCGTGTCAGCCACTGGATTAAAAAAAAGGCTTAAGGACAGAAAATAGCAAGTCACTATAAATGGCTGTTTTTTCAGGCTGGAGGATGGCAGACAGTGGTGTTCCTCAAAGGTCAGTTCTAGAATCACTGCTTTTTAGAAATGAAGACTTTGATATTGGAATATAGAGAAAAATTTCTAAATTTGCCAATGATGCTAAACTTGGAGGAGTGGCAAACAGTGAGGATGATACAAATTGACTGCAACAGGACCTACATAGGCTAGCAGAATGGACAGACAAGTGCCTAATGGAATTTAATACAGACAATATGAGGTAATGCATTTTGGCAAAAGAGCAAAAATGCAATATAGACTTTATGGTACAATTCTAAAGAGTATGCAGGGACAGATAGTCCTGGGGGTGCATGTATATAGATCATAAGATGGCAGGACATACTGGGAGAGTAGTTTGCAAAGCATATGAGATATTCATAAATAGAGGTATCAAGTACAAAAGTGGGGAAGTTATGCTGAACATTTATGAAGCTCTGGCTAGGATCCAAGTAGTCCAAGTAGAGCATTGCATCCAGTTCTGGTCACTACACTTTAGAAATAACGTGAGAATTCTTAAGAAGTTGTAGAGGAGGTTTACCAGATTGGTTCCAGGGATAGGGAGTTTTATTTATAAGGTTTAGTTGGAGCAACTGGAATTGTTCTCTTTGGAGCAAGAGAAATTGAGGAGAGATTTGATAAGAGTATACAAGATTATGACAGGTTAGGATAAGGTAGATAAGGAAAATCTGTTCCTCTTAGCCATTGTTACAAGGACCAAAGGACATAGATTTAAGGTTTTAGGCAAGCAGTGGGTTATGAGAACGAGCTGTTTTATACAGTGAGTGGTAATGATCTATAACTTACTGCCTATGAGGGTGGTGGAAGCAGAGACCATCAATAATTTCAAAAGGAAATTGCATGGACACTGGAGGTAAATATTTTCAAAAACCTCATCCAAGGGTGGGATAAAAAGGGTCAGCAGTATTGCCAGTGTGAGTAGTTTTGGAGATAGTTTGCTGCTAGTGACTTATTGATACTTGGCAGCTTCATCTCTGTTCAGGGCTTCATTCTTAGGATTTCCAGGCTTCTGTTCAGGACATATTGGTATCTGTAAGGCCCCTGGAGGATTCAGACCGTGTGAATCCTTCCAGTATCAGACAGCCTTCATTTACCCTGGGAATTGTGGTCTCCACTGGTGGCACCTCCTCTGAGGAGGAAGAGAGGGACAGAAGGGAGAGGAGGCTAGGTGTTCCAATGAAACTTCCATGGGAGCGACTTGTGGGAGGAGAGGCGCAGGCACAAGGGGCGCAGGGCCAGCAGGAAGTCCAAGGCAGAAGAGGCTTCAGAAGATGCCACTATCCTGCTGCCAGGGTTTATAGGCGGCAATGCAGCTACCTCAATATGTCTGAGGTGCGGTGCCAAAGGAGGCTCCGCCTCTCAAGGGAGACCGTGACCTCCATTTCCCAGATGATTATGTCTGAGATAAGCTCTGACACCCCATGCCAGTGTCTCTGAAGGTCACAGTGGCCCTCAACTTCTATGTCTCCAGCTCTTTCCAGGGGTCTGTGGGGGATCTGTGTGGAGTCTCCCAATCAGTTGTCCACAATTGCATCAAGCTGGTGGCACAAACTCTGTTCAGGAGGGTACTGACCTTTATTCTTTACCGTCTGGACGAGGCCAGCCAGGCTGAGCAGCGATTGCTGGCTTCCCCCATGTTTAGGATACAACAGACTGCACACATGTGGCCATCAAGCTGGCTGCCTTCGTCAACAGGATGGGATTCCACTCCATGAACGTGCAGGTGGTGTGTGACCACAGGACACAGATTCTGCAAGTCTGTGCAAGATACCTAGGCAGCTCCCATGACGCTTACATCCTGAGTCACTCCCAGGTGCTGAGGCTCTTCATTGCTCCAGCCCGACTGGATGGATGGCTGCTGGTGACAAGGGCTATGTGTTGAAGAGGTTAGAGTTAGGGTTAGGCTCTTGATGCCTCTCCACCATCCAAGAACAGAGGCAGAGAAGCATTACAATACGAGTCATGCTTCCACAAGGGCGGTGGTTGAGAGGACCATAGGTTTTCTCGAGATGCGCTTCCGATGCCTGGACCATTCAGGGGGAGCACGACAATACTCCCCTAGAGCAGGTGTCTCTGATAGTGGTTGCACTATCTGCACAATCTGGCACTGGCAAGGGGGGACCCACTGGAGGAAGAGGATGTTGACACAGCTGCACAGGCCACAGATGATGACTCCAGTAGTGAGTCAGAAGAGGAGCATGGTGAGGAGAACGCTGAGGGCATGGAGGCAGACCTCAGTAACCTCCAGGGAGGCAGATACCTTGATCCAACTAGGCTACCAAAGATCTACTTCCACCTTATGCCAGGGCTGTGTCCTCCATCCCGGGTGTCTGAAATGACCCTTTCATTTGAGCACAAAGAACACTCAGTACTTGTGAAATAAAGTTCAGACTTTACGTCCAGCATTACACACTGGTGCATGCTGCACTAATAAAATAAAAGGGTGAAGCATACTCAGGCCATGACAGCAAAAACAAAATTTATCTTATTTTGACAATTCCAACTATTTACATAAACTTCTCTGGTCTTCATTCCCAGACCAGTATAGATAAAGTAAACATAGAGGGGTGGAGGAACTGCTGCCATCATCCAGAGCGCCCTGAGAGGAGCCTGCAGAAATGACAAGCAGCTCTTGTGCCAATGCAAGGTTGCTCTGGACTCCTGCACACTATTGATGGACGGCACCTAGCTGGGTGCCTCATCCATCTCCCACACTGGCACTAACCACCTGAGGTCAGTGCCTGTGTGAGGGCTTGCAGGTCTGAGCGCAAACACCGGAACTCTTCATGTTGCTCCTGGATTGCCTCTCCATGAGAGTCACCCACTATCAATGGAGGAGGCAGTGTGTTCAGCCATAATGGTGCTGATGCTCCGCATGGACTCCTCCACAACAGGGACCATGGAGCTCTGCCAGATCCTCCCGCACATCTCGCTGGGTATTCAGCATCTGCTGCCTAATGGACGACTCCACAGGCTCATCAACAGTCTTCGACTGAGCATCGTCCTGGTCCCCAGCAGTCCTCTGACTGCTGGTGCCCTGGGCACTCTCTGCCTCCACCTGCACCTCAAGCAACTGTGAAGTGCCCTCATCAATGTGCACCGAGATACTAGCCGCAAACTAATGCCCACCGAGGTGCTGGTATCTGCACTAGTGCCTGCTTCAGAGAGAGGGTGTGACGCAGGTGCAACAGAAACTCGGTGGTCCTTCGGCGTCAGGACTGGCCCTTCACGGTCTGCAGAGCAAATGCCCAAAAGGGAGAATAAGAACATGTCATTAGTTTAAGTCACCACTCTGTCACTGTGCATGCCAGGTACCCAGGTGAGAATGGAGATCTGCATCATGGTGCCATCATCTTTCAATGATCAATGGGACTCCAGGTTCGAGGATCACATCAATGAAGAGATTGCACTGGAATGGCTGCACAATTCTCACCTTCGTGTACTGCGCTCTTACCTTCACCTGGCACCCCCACCTCTCCACGTCCGGTTGCACATGGAGCAATTGTGAAGTGCCTCTCGAGCTCCAGATGTCTTGCTCAAACCTGCTAAGCAGCAGGAGGTTGGGCTGCCCTCTGCCTGTATGTGCCCTCTCTGCATGGTTATGGCTTGTCTTCACCTAAAAGGATAAAGGAGCATTGATTAGTCCACTCTCTATCTGCAATGCCATTGCAGCCTGGCCAACCCCAGCTGAGGCACATCCGAGCCATGGCCCTCGAGTTGCAAGGCACTCAGTCCAAGCAGGCAGGGGGCACCCCCTTGGCCAGCTCCAGGGTCATTCACAGTTGGCACTCAGACTCTAACACCCCTGAGCCCCACAGGGGGACGGCTAGCCCTTTACACTTCAATACAATGTCCCATGCCTACACGGTACTCACCCTTCCTAAGCGCAGCAGGTTATTGAAGCACTTCCAGCACTGCACCCATGTGCACCACACCACATCATGGCTTCTCACCAGGGCTGCCACCTCCTCCCATGTCCACTAGGTGAGGTGCGGTGGCGTCCTTCTCCTCCCATCTCTGGGGACAAGGGTGTCCCTCCTGGCAGCCACCTCCTCCAAGAGGACGGCAATGCACTCGTTGGAAAAGTGGAACGGCTGAGTGCCCACCTACCTGCCCTCCCGCCTGCCATGTCCAGCCGCACTTGACTCCATTGGGAATGCTGAACGCATGTCCTTCCATGACATGTGGCTGCCATTGGACCCAGCAGCCAACAGGCCCCCGTCCCCGCTCAGCCCTTCCTGACCAGTGAGAAGCCGTGTTTCATGCTGGGCGGACCTTAATTGGCCCACCAGCGTGAAATCACGGTCAGGGGCCAATTGCTCCTGGGCCCGCCTGCCCAACAACCTCGAAGTCCTGCCCCAAATCTGCACGCAGTACTCCAGGTGTGACTTCACCAGTGCCCTGAATAATTGTATTAAGACTTTTTTTTTACCCCATACACCAATCCCTTTGTAACAAAAGCTAACATGCCATATGCCTTCCTAATTGATTGCTGTGCCTGCATGTTAACTTTCTGTGATTCATGTACAAGGACACCTAGGTCCCTCCAAGTGCAAATATTTTCCAGTTTCCCACCATTCAAAACATTTTCAGATTTATAATTTAATCTACCAAATGGATAAAGTCACATTTTGCTACATTGAATTCTATCTGCCATATTCTTGTCCACTCATCCAACTTCGTATCTCTCTGTAGCTTCTTTACATCTTCCTCACTGCTTACTTTTCAATCAATTTATCAGCAGAAAACTTGGACACATTATTCCCTCATTGAAATCATTAATATAGATTGTAAATAGCTGAGGCCCAAGTACTGATCCTTGTGGTAACCCAACCCAAAAATGTCCTGTTTAGTCTTATTCTCTGGTTTTTGTCCATTAACTAATTCTCAATGCATGCTAATCCAATGAGTACTAATTTTGTGTAATAATGTTTGTGTGGTACCTTTTTAGAAGTCCAAATTATATTTACTTTGTTCCCCTCTTATCCATCTTATTAGTTACATCTTCAAAAGATTATTAATAAATTTGTCAATCATGATTTCATTTTCATAATTATGTGTTGACTCTGCTTAATCATATTAAGATTTTCTAAGTGCCCTGTTATCAGATCCCTAATAATAGATCTAGTGTTTTGCCTACTTGTGATATGAGGCTAACTGGCCTATAGTTCCCTGTTTTCTCTCTTCCACCTTTCTTAAATAGCAGAGTTATGTTTGCTACCTCCCAATCCTTGGGAACTGTTTCCTTTATTATTTTCTTATTTCCCATGATAATTTCACCTGCCTCTTATGAGCCCACCATACTTTCATTAATCTCTTCCTATTTACGCAGCTATTGAAACATTTAAAATCTATTCTTTCTTTTTATTAATTCACAGGATGTGGTCTTTGCTTGCTCAGCCAGTATTTATTGCCCATCCCTGGTTTCCCTTGAGAAGGTGGTGGTGAGCTGCCTTCTTGATCCGCTGCAGTCCATGTGGTGGAGGTACACCCACGGTGCTGTTAGGAAGGGAGTTCTGGATTTTGACCCAGCAACAGTGAAGGAATGATGATATATTTCCAAGTCAGGATAGTGAGTGACTTGTACTTGTCTTATGTCTCTTTCTAGTCTACTCTCATTCTTTATTCTCTTTTATCAATTTCTTGGTCCTCCTTTGCTGACTTTGAAAATCTTCTCAATCCTGAGGCTCACTACTCTTTTTGGCAGCATTATAACCTCTTGTTTGATCTAGTGCTTTTGTTAGCTCTTGTTGGTCATGTTTGGACAACATTTTTGTGGGGTTTTGATGCCTTAAAATAATATATACTTTTGTTGCAAATTATGTACTAATTCTTTAAAATCTAGCCAATGATTATATACCATCATACCTTTTAATGTAGTTTCCCAATTTACCTTAGCCAGCTCACCCCCATTCCTATGTAATTTGCTTTGTTTAGATTAAAGATCCTAGATCCAGTGTTAAATCTCTTTCAAACACAATAAAAAATTCTACATACTTTGGCAACTCTTCCCTAGAGGCTCCTCCATTATAAGGTTATTAATTAACCCTTTCTCATTGCGCAATACTAGATCCAAAATAACCCATTCCCCAGTTGGTTCCTAAACATACTGATCCAGGAAACAATCTTGTACACATTCCATGAACTTGTCCTCCACACTGTTACTGTAAATTCGGTTTGTCCGTCTGTGTGAAGATTAAAGTCCCCAAGAGTTTATATTAACCTTGTTAAATGTGCCTTTAATTTCCTGTCCTGCACTGTAACTATTATTAGCAAGGGCTAGAAATAAGTCTCACCAATGTTTTCTGCCTCTTACTGTTTCCATACAAATATTACTTAGGATTTTAGGTCAAAAAATCAATTTCTCTATATTGTCTCAATCTCATCATTTATTATTACCCCTGCTCCTTTTCCATTTTGTCTGTCTCTTCAAAAGTTCTCAACATTGGTCACTTTGTGGCTGTATTCTATAATGGCCATTAGATCAAGCCTATTAATTAATTAATAATCTAATTTATTTTCTTGGATGCTTTGTGCATTCAAGTATAATGCCTTTAGCTTTGACCATTTTCTAATTTTCCCTGAAGCCATTTTTGTCATTAATATCCTATTACCCTTATTACTCACACTGTTCCCTTCCCAACCTACTCTGCTTATTTTTATCCAAAATGCTTTCTTAGTTAACGTTTTGAGTCCGCATGACTCTTCATCAGCAGTCATACAGAATGTTAACTCTGTCTTCCTCTCCACAGATGCTGTCAGACCTGCTGAGTGTTTCCAGCAATTTTTGTTTTTGTTTCAGATTTCCAGCATCCACAGTATTTTGCTTTTATCTTGACACTTGCTTTGTTGCTTTTGAATTTAACCTTTCCTCAATATTCCCACTTCCTTAATTCGGTTAAAACCCTGCCAATAGCCCTTGTTATTCGATTTGCCAGGACACTGGTCCCAGCCAGATGTAAGCTCCAATAGAACACCTCTCTCTTTCCCTTGTATTGGTGCCAGTGACCTATGAAGCAACTCTACATCAGCAAAGTGTTCTAACTGCAATCTCAGAAAAAATCCTTAGTGCAGTAGTGTTAATTCCTGCTTCACATTCAGCCACTATTTGAATGCAAATATCAGCAATGTAGGGGTAGTTCTGTGTAGTGGAACTAGATTGATGAAGTTTATTCTTGTTTTCTGAAGAATCATTGATCAATCCAATCTGTATTCCAGCCCAAGCCCCAGATATAAGCACATGAACCACTCCACCACCCAATCTCCAATGGATGGATACTTTTTTCATGAAGTATCAAACTATTAGTAGTTACTCTTATTCTGTGCTGAGTTAGTCAGCCAATCTCACCTGGGATTGCACTAATGTTATCAGCAGCCACTCTGTTAATAGTCCAGCAGGCAGAAGTGGTCAGGCCCTGATCATTAAGTGATCCCTCCCATAAAACTACCTATGTATAAAAATTTGATGAAGCAATCTAATTAATAATATTGTTATTTTTTTTGTTGGCATATTTAGGGCAAAATGGAGCAAAATAGTTAATTTTGATACGCAGTATTACGAACAAACATGTTAACACATTCTTATGAAAGCTCTGTCCACTATTTTAATGAAACCTGTTAAATAAACAAGTTTACCCCCTCATCAAAGCAGCAGACAATGGAATTTAATTGCATGTGTCAGCAGCCCTGTTCCTGATAATCTTTTAAATGAAAACCAAATCAACAAAATTGGGATAAATGGAACGCTTCACGAATTTGCGTGTCATCCTTGCGCAGGGGCCATGCTAATCTTCTCTGTATCGTTCCAATTTTAATATATGTGCTGCCGAAGCGAGCATGCCCTGTTCCTCATGTTGCAGAGCATTATTTCAAGCTAAAAGAGGTATGATAAGAAGAGCATGACCCTTCTCTCAAACCCTGCAATGGTGTTTGTATGATAGGCCGCCTGCAGTATGGGCGGCATAGGTGTTTCCTGAAATTCATTCCAACAGATACAAGCTCCTACGATAGACAACATTACTCACTTGATGTACTGTTTGCTTTTCTGAAATTTTTCAGATAGAAACTGCAATCCCCTGTGACTTGGAAAAGTTGAGTAAGACACAGTAGTAAAGTACTTGATCTCTTCACATGGAATTGGACAGTTGAAGCTGTGTGCACCTGCTTTGCAAAGTCCCTTTTTTTCTATGTAATCTTGAATATAAAACAGACAATGCAAACTTTTCAATGTGTAGTTGATGTTCATAACACAAAATCCATGTTGCTTATCTTGGTTCATGCAATTTAATAAGTTACTTAACTTTTCCTAAATACAGTATTAGCAGAAGGATTAAATCTCAAATGAATGTGCAATTCACCAAAGCTAAATATTTGAACTGAGTCACAAAAGCAAATCTACCCCTGAATTATTCTAAGATTTATGTTGCAAATGTTGTTGGCACTGTTCTCACTTCATCACTGGCAATGCTGCAGATATCATATTTGCTAAAAATTCTTCAAGGTCAGAAGACTGAGGCTAGATGATGACGAAATTGGCCCTAGAGTCTCAACTGAATATTTGGGCCTTTAACAGGAAATTATCAACTCTTGGGTTAGATGTTTTACAGGCTTCTTTAGTAAATACCACTTTACTCCATCAAAATGGTTCTTTTTTTCAAAAAGGATCAATTTTATTTCAATGTGAGAATAAAGTGGACAACATCTCTTTTTCATTAAGATGGTCAACTGCTGGATAAGAAATTCATAATTCCTTTCAAGTGGCATTTCAATATAATACATTATAAAATAATGAATCTAATACATTGAAATGTTTACTTAACAGGATTCTCCAAATAACAAAATATTGGAAGGGAAGTGGGAAATGGAAGTCCTTTAATTTAAAACATTCTTTTTTAAATCTTGCAATGTGGGAACATAAATATTTATATTTATTGAAAAGTCCTTATAAGTTACCTAACTTTCTTACTATGTGGTGCAGTACTAATCATGGACATCAAGATGATATTGCATTCCATGTATCATAGTGATTGACTTTGCTGATCTGTGTTGGGATGGCAGCGGACTCTGTCACCAGACTATGCAGACAGAAAAATAAAATTGACCAAGGCTTCTGTCATTGTTAAAAGACTCCTGCACTGCTAGAGAATGAGGTAAATTCTTTAATCATTCATGGGATGTGGGCATTGCTGATAAGGCCAGCATTTGTTGTCCACCTCTAATTATCCTTGAACATTTCAGATGTAGGCCAGACCAAGTAAAGATGGCAGATTTCCATCCCTAAAGGGCATTAGTGAACCAGATGAGCTTTTACAACAATGGTTTCAGGTCACCATTGCTGAGACTAGTTTTTTTATTAATTAAATTTAAAGTCCACCAGCTGCTGCGGTGGGATTTAAACCTATGTCCCAAAGCATCAGCCTGGGCCTCTGGATTACTAGTCCAGTGACATTACCATGAGACCACCACCTTCCCAACAAATGCTTTGCTTCAGTGTGAAGGCAACAATTTGGCAGAGCAGTTTGTCATTTGTTATGAAGTCCACTCACTTTGCATCCCATTTGAAGCAATGGAATAAAATTGGTACCAGTTCAACAATGGATGAGCAGTCTGCTCTTTCAGTTGGTGAAAATGGAAATGTACCCTCATATGATTGGATATCAGAGCAGGACAACAATAGGCTAAACTATGATGAACCTCATGATAGAATATGCACTCTCAACTTTCATGCATAAAGAATGAGTATTTGGCTGAGGTACATGAGAGTTGCTTTTGCGCATGGACCTGAGCATAAAAGCATGTTTTTTGGTGCAGGTGATAATAAGGACTAGAGGGAAAGGGAAGCTACATGACAGATTTTTGACAGTAGCCATGTACATGTATCATGTGCACTAGCTCTTTCCTTTGAAAGTCCTTAGCTAATGGGGTCCCTGGTATGGAAATTCTATGGACACTTTTGAGTGAGTAAAAGTACACTAGGGCAGGATTTCCAGGGCCAACTTACCATGCTGTTAACCCATCCCAATCCTGGAAATGGAGTAGTTGGGATATTTGAGTTGGGCA
This sequence comes from Carcharodon carcharias, assembly GCF_017639515.1. Lineage (NCBI taxonomy): Eukaryota > Metazoa > Chordata > Chondrichthyes > Lamniformes > Lamnidae > Carcharodon > Carcharodon carcharias. Next base: position 51,888,574 of record NC_054467.1, on the reverse strand, counting down.
TCAGTACCTATTGTGGGACAATAGAGGAGCCTAGTCACTGAGGAAGCAGAAGTCAGAGTGGCAACCTACCCCTTAAAAAAGGGAACTCTCTAGACCCAGGCTGGGCCAAAGAAAATTTGCCTTAAGCATTTGTCATCAGGGAACAGTGGCAGAATTACTATAGGTAATCAATACATCTGGCATCAATTACCTTTCTTTTCAAAGTTGCTGTTAAGATGTTAAGACCTACATCTGTGTCTCAGGACTAACATGGGAATTCCTCCAGAAATGCTGCCAAAGTGCCAGGTAAGTGTGATGGAGATAACAGAGGCACTCATTCCCTACTTCTAAGGTAAACAATAATGGTTTGAAACCTTGTGGATCCAAGCTTTATCCCAAGCTGGAGCCCTGCCTCAGCTGCTGGACAGAATATCTACTCTCCATTATTTCACATGAGATCATGCTCTGTAGTTACCCAAAGATGACATGTTTTCCTTTGGGGCACAGTCAGTCCTCACTACAAGTCATAAAGTCATTTAACATAAGAACATAAGAACTAGGAGCAGGAATAGACAATTCAGCCCCTCGAGCCTGCCCCGCCATTCAATACGATCATGGCTGATCTCATTTTGGCCTCAACTCCAATTTCCCGTCCTCTCCCCATAACCTTTCAACACATTACTAATTAAAAATCTGTCTATCTCCTCCTTAAATTTATTTCGCTTAAGTCTTATACTCCTTAGAACCTTTTTCTTCGATATATGTTGTCACTTTTGATTGGATGTCATCTGCCCTCTGGCCCCGCCTCATCATGCTGCACTCTGGGCCAGCCACTGTCATGTTCTGATGCCGGAGCCATTGCTACTGTCACCAGAGGCCCAGGCTGTGGGGAGAGCGCAAGACCTGAGACACAGGAGAAGGGTTGCAGGGCAGGGATGGGAAGCTGCTGGCCGCCAATTGGGTGCTGAACTGCAAGTAATCCAGGCTGAGGGGGTTGGGGTGGTGGGGGGGAGGGAGCAGGCCCCTCCCAGGCTTCTTCCACGGCACCCCACCACCACTTCCCCGCACCCCCCATCCCCCCCCCACCCCAGCTTCTTCTGTGGCATTCCGTGGGTCAGGGCTCGGCTGCTGCAAACTGTCAGGAAGGGGTCCAAGCTCTAGAGACAGAAATATGAGACAGACTGGGAAAGGAGAGAGAGAGAGAGACAGGGTGGGAAAGGAAAAAGAAGGGGACAGAGAAGGAAAGGAGAGAAACAGACAGAGGCAGAGTGGAAAAGGAGAGAGAGAGAGTGGGAAAGGAAAGCAAGAAAAAAGTTGTGCTGAGTTTCAGGAATGCCAAGATTGAGACACGGACGCTGTGCTACTCAGGACTTGTTTAGGTGATTTAGTCTTATCCAATTTGAATTTATACAGTATTTCTGTTACATTCTTTTATTTTATTTTGCAAGTTAATCCAGCTAGGAATGCACAGTGCTGCACCTTTATGGTACGGTATTTCAACTTGGATATTGTTTTTTTGGGCAAGAAATGTCTGAAGGAACCTAACTCCATTTTTAACATTGATTCCTATGGGAACCTATGATTCACATAAAGTTGTTTGACTTAAAGTCGTGACTTTCAGGAACACAACCACAACGTTAAGTGAAGACATACTACATTTTTAATTTTTTTATCCAGTTACTTTTATCCCTGGCATAGCCAACATTTGTTGTCTATTCCTAATTGCTGTTGAGAAGTGGTGATAAACTAGCTTCTTGAACCACTGCAGTCTGCATTGTGAAGGTACTCCCACAGTGCTATTAGGACGTCCCATGATTTAGACCCAAAGACAATGAAAGCACAAAGATATATTGGCAATTCGGGATACTGTGTGACTTGGGGTGAGGCAGAGTGTTCGGAAGTGGGGGGAATGGTGGTTGCAGAACTTGGAGGTTGTGGTGGTCCCATGTGCCTGCTGCTCTTTTCCTTCACTATTAAAGAAGCTTTGGTGAGTTGCTGCAGAACATTTTCTAGGCGCTACACAATATAGCCATGTTGTGCCATTGGTGAAGGGTGTGAATGTTTAAGGCTGTAGATGTGGTGTTGATCAAGTGAACTACTTTGTCCTGGTTGGGGTCAAGCTTCTTGTGTGTTGGAGCTGTACTCATCTAGGCAAGTGGAGAATATTCCATCACACTCCTGACTTGTGCCTTGCAGGTGGTAGAAAAGCGATGGTGTGTCAGGAGGTAAGTAACTCACCACAGATGCACGGCTCTGATCTGCTCTTGTATTGTGTAGCTGGTCCAGTTAAGTTTCTGGTTAATGGTGATGCCCAGATGTTGATGGATTGGAGTTTGGCAATGACAAGACCTAGGGAAGTGATTAGAGTCTCTTGCTCATCATTGACTGGTACTTGTGTGGCATGAAACTTACTTGCCACTTATCAGCTCAAGCCTGTATATTCTCCAGGTCTTGTTGCATTGTTGTTAATGACTCATCCAAGGTCCCAGGGGCTGAGATTCTCCAACAGCCACAGCCCATCTTCCTTTGTGCTAGGTATGACTCCAACTAGCAACGAGTTTTCCCCTGATTCTCATTGACTTCAATTTTGCTAGTGTTCCTTGCTGCCATGCTTAGTCAAATGCTGCCATGATATCAAAAGGAAATTGGATAAGAACCTGAAGAGAAAAAAATGCTGGGCTACTAGAAAATGATCAAGGAGTGCACTAACTCAGTTGATCTTCCAAATACAAACATGATGAGCCAAATGGCCTCCCTCCTTGGCAGAAACTTTCTATGATTCTATAGCTCCATGATTCTGTCTTCCTTTGTGCTGAAAAGGGCTCCAGTCAGTCAAGAGTTTCCACAGATTCCCACTAACTTCAATTTTACTAGGACTCCATTGTCTATACTGTATCCAATGTACTTCGAACATAAAAAAGGAGCAGACCATTCGGCGTGTCGAGCCTGCTCTGCCATTCAATGCTATCATGGCTGATCTTGTGCTTCAACTCCACTTTCACTTAAAATTGGCTAAAGACTGGTTTCTGTCATGTTGGGGACTTTAGTGCTATATTTAACATGCTACTTTTGCTGTTTCATAGCCATGTAGTCCTTTGATATAGCTTCACCAGGTTGACAACCAATTTTTATAATCTTTAGAATGATCAACCTAAACAGAGTAGGTGTATTTGGTGACTGTCTTTGTGCCTTCTGAGATGGCGTGTTTAGCCATTTTCCCTGGCAGCATGTGGTGGACGGCATTCTGGATCTCCCTGGAGATGGTGTGGCACCTGTTGTAGTGAATGAGATGCGAGGCTTTGGAGGCGATGTGCTCGAAAATGTCGACAACGAAGGAATTCATAACACTCATGGCCTTGGATGAGATCCTGGTGGAAATGTGGACCTGGGTCAGCACCCTGTACACGTAAGTGAATAGCTCTGCTTGTGAGATTTCTTCTGCTTCATGGATGGCTTCTTGGTGACTTTAGTCAGCGAGTGCTTCGACACCTTACAGGACGCACCGTCCTTCACCGTAGCCGCCACCTCAGGCATTCCACCCGACTTGGACCAACATTTAGTACTGATCCTGACCTGCTCTCTCCAAATTTTTCATTAAACATGGTTGGTCCATTAGTTTAAATGGCTGAGTGAGTGATATGGTGAGCAACAGGTTTACAGTTTGTAGAGGAATACAAACCTGCTTTTGCTGGTAGCCCATAGCACGTCATAGATGCCAAATTTTGAGCTGCTGAATCTTTCTGAATTTATTCCATTTAACATAATGCCAAATATGATGGAGAGTGTCCCAAGTAAGATGTATCTCATCTCCACAAGAACTGTGTGGTGGTCACACCTACCTATACTGCAGATTCATTTGCAATAGATAGATTGATAAGAATGAGGTTTTTCCCTCATGTTAGCTTTCTCAACACCTGTCTAGTCTGGCAGATATGTCTTTCAGGACTCAGTATATTTGATCAGCAGTAGCAGTCTCGAACCACTCTTGGTGATGGACATTCCCAGAGCATATTCTGTGCCCTTGCTACCCTCAGTGCTTCTTCCAAGTGATGTTCAACATGGAGGAGAAGTGCTGATTAATCAGGTGGGGGAGAGTAGTAGTTTGTAACCAGCAGGAGACTTCTATGCCCATGTTTGACCTGATGCCATGAAATTTCATGGGGTCTGACGGTAATATTGAGAATTGCCAATGTCAGCCCCTTGTGAATGTATACTGCTGTGCCACAATCTTTGGTGGGTCTGTCCTGACATATCGAGGGAGGGAGGGGTCTCAGATGTTGGCAGTTATGTGAGTATGATTATGGCAGGCTGATGCTTAACTAATATGTGTCCCAATTTTGGAACTAGGCCCCTGATATTAATAAGGAGCATTTTGATGGAGGTGGTCAACTGGGCTGAGTGTACTTTGTCATGCCCGAATCTGATACCTAGTTCATCTTTTAATTTGATTTGTAATGCTTTAAAGAATTGCTTTGATCATGTTTATTAAAAATAAATCAACTTGTACTGTTTTGGCTTACTTTACCACTTCTGTTAAGATGATGCTTTCAAAGCACAATACTTACGGAGAATGGGATATGCACAGTTGTAGTACTTTTCAGGTTCACATTCAGGCCCACTTCCTTTAAAAAAAATTGCATTTAACAATGTTAAAACTGCTGCATGTAATTACCTCGCAGGCCAAGTATTCATTTGTCAAAGGATAAATTGGGACTTAAGGGTAAATTGTAATAAAGTTGTGCCATCAATAAATTACATTAATATTATAGCCCAATTGCTATTGTAATTGACCTTACAAAAGTATGGACAATATATTAGTCCCCCTATTAGTAGCTGCACAGGGCTTTTTATGGTGTACAACCGGCCAAAATATGGGGATGCCATTAATACTTAATGGCCTACTCTTTTGCTATGTTCCTAAGCTGCATCTGAGCCATTACTACTGTAGATTAACTACAGTTTGTGGTAGCAAATAAATGTCTGCGGTGGTAACACTCCACCAATAGCCTCATTTCTAGCCCTAACTCCTGAGTTAATATTACACTGTCAATGCGACTATCTCTAATATTAACCTATGAGGTGGCACCACTCTGCCAATATTAGGATCTTCAACACTGTGATGGTTTCACTCTGCCATATTTCTTACAAACCAAAAATGCCCTTTAACTTTGAAATCACAGGTGGATGTGCAGTAGTTTTACAATGATATTATTGATGTTTTACTTTCAGGAAATGGATGACCATTACATTAGTTTGCTATATCCTCCTTAGTGCTCAATCTTAATTCTTCGATGTAAAAATGCACCATAACATAAATGGAAGCCATTGATGCCACACTAACTGTATTCTAGCAAAGTGGAATAAAAGATCGATTTTTTGAGTTCATTGATAGACTGAATATAATTTTCTTTTTACTTATTCATGAAATGTGGGTGTCGCTGGCTAGGCCAGCGTTTATTGCCTTCTCAATAGAAGGTGGTGGTGAACTGCCTCCTTGAACCACTGTGTTATAGGTACACCCATAATGCTGTTAGGGATGGAGTTCCAGGGTTATGACCCAGTGACAGTGAAGGAACAGCACAAACAATTTAGTACTGCCTTTCACCAATTATTCACCGGCGCTACTCCTTGTCTGATATGGAAGTATGTACATGACCATATTATTGCTAATACCCATTCTTATTCCATTCAATTTTGAAAAGTGATGAAGAATTAAGAGATGTCCAATTTCCTTGAAGTTCTTAAATTCCCCTTTCTTGATCTTACCTCATAGGTGATGCTAAAACTTAGCTCAACTTAGGAATTTTATAAATAACATTAATAGGAATGTCATTGACCAATTCGGATAATCATTAAAAAACATGGAAAATTCCTAAACTAACCATATTCAGTAAAGCAAGCAATTGATTTGGATAAAAGAACACTGGGGTTGAAATATAATTTTCTGTCAAACAGGCTGCATTGCCCTCCGTTATACACCTGCCTGACATTCCTTTCCATTAACTTCATGCTAAAGGAAGCAGGATGCAGTGTAAAATGAGCAGTTGATCAGCTACTCATCTATTATGCATCCCACTGAAATTGAATTTCACACTGCTATGGGGCACAATTTTGCCAGGTGCAAAGTTTGGGTGGTCTGCTGGGCGTAGGGCACCAACCAGCCATCTGATAGTCTCAGCAGGTTGTGGGTAAAAATCGTGCACCGTAGGGTGACCAGCTCACTACGAACAGTCGCTGAAGTGGGCGGCATGACCAGTCAATTGCCTGGACAGAGTCTGTAGATTTGTGGAGGATTGGGGACGCAATTTCAGGAACGGGGTAAGCCTAGACTTAAAGTGGCCCAGTCTGGTTTTCTGGAGCTTATAGGGAAACTCTTGCTCCTCCTAGTCCCACAAAAATTTAGAAAAACTTACCTTTGGATTCCTCTTTAGCCGGACCGCACATTAGATGTAATAGGTTGTAAAATGGTAAAAGGGATCCCATGAATGGCAGAGAACTGCAATTAGCATATTGGGCAGAACCCTCCCAGTCTCATAGGGTGAGTTTCAAGGCAAGACCAGGATAAATTTCAGAGAAACACATGTCGCGTCACTGGCCTGTGTTCCCACCTCTGCGTGGTCAAGATCTCCATTGAGGGCCAAGTCTGGCAGACGCTTAGAGGCAGCTTGCAGGCAGCTGGCCTGGGGGAGCCCATGAGGCCAGCTACAGTCACCCTCACCACTCTGAAGAGTGACAGCCAGCAGTGCATCACTGCTGCCAGCCATCCTGCATGGAGTGGCTTTGCAGCTGTGGCCTCAGAGGGCACCTTCTTTGTGTTCCCCCTCAGACAGTGGCAGTGCTCATCTCTGGCATGAAGGCTGCTGGGTCCCTGGAAGATCTCCCAGGCTGGTACCCTAAGAGTCAGAGCAAGGTAAGGACCCAGAAATGGTCCAGACTCACACTCATTAGATAAAAGCAGAAGTTTATTTTTTTATCCCCATTCTTTATTCTTTCTTGGGATGTGGGCATCACTGGCAAGATCACCAGCATTTGTTGTTTATCCCTCCTAATTGCCCTGAACTGAATGGTTTGCTAGGCCATTTCAGAGGACAGTTAAGAGTCAACCTGAGACTGGAGTCACTTATAGGCAAGACCACATAAGGATGACAGATTTCCTTCCTTAAAGAGCACTAGTGAACCAGATGGGTGTTTAAGACAATTGATGATAATTGTCATGGTCACTATTACTAAGACTAGCTTTATATTCCACATTTATTGATGCATTTAAATTCCACCAGCTACCATGGTGGGATTTGAGCCCATGTCCCTAGAGTATTTGCTTGAGATCTCTGGTTTACTAGGCTCAGTGACATTACCGCTACACCACCCTATTGTTGAGGGTATTCACCTCCTGACTCAGTCTGCCAGTGGTAAGGCTAGGATCTGGGGGCGAAAGAGATTTCAGGAGCCACAATAATAGAAGGATGGAGTGGTATGGCTTTCTGTACCATTTTGGGGGCAGTTCCATCCCATTTTCACTGGATAGCAGGCCTCAAAACCTCCAACTATGTCTTTAGTATACAAATTTCACCTCAACCAGTGTAAAATCAATGGTGTTGTGGAGGCAGATTCAATAATGGCATTCAAAAGAGAAATGGGTCATTATCTGAAAATAAGAAAATTGTAGGGTTACGGGGAAAAGGCAGGGGAGTAGCACTAGGTGATTTGCTCCTTCAAAGGGCCAGCACAGACATGACCAGCCAATGGCTTCCCTCTGTGCTGTAAACATTCTAGGAGTCTACAAAACTTAAGGGATTGTTTGACTGTCTTCTGGCCCACTTCAAATACACTTTAAAACTGTTTACTAACCTGGCAGCAGAAAGGGTGTGCATCCACAGTGTTCTTTTATATGCTTTGATTTACATTCTTGTAAACAGCCATAAGTTGTGTAAGTGTCATGATATTCCAGCTGCATGTTGGGGTTACATTCTCCCCATGGATACTCTTGGTTTATTGTCTGAAAAAAACATGAAGACTGAAAGGTTTTTTCAATCATCAATACAGATCCAAGATACATTTATTCAGTTGCAGCTCCAATGTCATAGTGCACAATGGAAAAATGATTAACTATTAGTAAAAAATATGTATTTGACGCTTTATATTTGTTGACATAATATCATAAATCGTTTTAAATAATTACATCTTTTAAATAAACTAATTAAAAATATTTACACCAATTAAACCAAGTAGCAGTTTGGTATGGCGCGAGGTAGGGTCCTCGGCAGCAAGAGGCGCCATTTCTTCAGGCAGTACATAGGAGGAGAAGGGAGACCAGGGAAATCCCATGCGCCATATATACAAAAATAGGCTCACCTACCTGGAGATGTGGAGTGCCAGTGCAGGAGGAGATTCCATCTATCTGGGGAGATAGTCACCAAAGCTCTGTGTCCTTCTCCATGATGACCTGGTCCCAAGATCTACACACTAATATGCCTTGCCTGAAGCACTGAAGGCCACTGTAGCCCCCAACTCCTTTGCCTCTGGCCCATTCCATGGGGCCTGTGCAGGATCTCCAAATCAGCTGTTCACCAGCCATCGTGGATTGTACGTATGGGCCATCGAAGCGCTGATGGAGAACCCAGACAGATTTGTGAACAGAAAGGGCTTCCATTCACTAAATACACCACTGGTGAGTGACCTTTGCAAGATCTTCTTGCGTGCCTGTGCCTGTTTCCCTGAGAGCTGCCAAAACTTATTCATAGTGAGCAAGTCAAGGCTGTGTCAACTGTTCCACCCCCCCCAGCCCCCTGGCTCTGTGCATAAATGTTTAGAGACAAGAGCTATCCTTGAAGAGGTGGCATCTAACATCATTCAGTGATCCTGAGACAGAGCCCCAGTGCTGCTATAAATACAACTACCTCCAAACAAGGGCACTTATTGAGCAGACCGTAGATCTGCTAAAGATGAGAATTAGATGCCTCAAAAGCTCAGGGGTGCTCTCCAATATTCACCAGCCAGGATTTCCCAGGCGGTAGTGGTGTGTTGCATGCTGTAAGACCTGGTACAGAGGGGGGGGTGTGGTCTTTGAGGTGGAACAAGGTGAGGAAGGCCCCATTTCCTAACAAGTCGGGGAAGCTGGAGAAGGCGGCTCTGGGATTCTGAGGCCGAGGAGGATGAGCCACTAGGCTGAAGATGGAGACTTGCTGCAGGATAGGCACAGAGGATTGTTGAGGAGTCCATGAATGCTGCTATTGTCATGGAAAACCTCCACATTCAACAGCACTTCACCTGAGGGAAGCTGGTGTGACAGAGCACATGCCGCAAGTGACCAAGGACCACGCTGTTACAGCGATGGCAGGCAAGCCAATATCTTTCCCAATATAACTGACACATCTAGAAGCTCTACTGGCCACAGTCTTCATGGGCTTCGGTGAGAAATTGATGACATCTCTGTATGTAGTAGTGAACGGTTATTATAAATAGTGCTAATATGCAGATCTGTGCATAAAACTCTTTGGTTTAATGTACAAATGATTTCAACAATTTTCTTTGATACCTATATGTTTTACACATCACAGTGATCTAACTGATGCGGTGTCCTCTGCACTCAGACACTGATGCATTATTCCCTTTGTTGCCTCAGAGGAGATGGAGGCAGGTGTCAGCTGGCACAACACTGGAGTCTACCTGGCTATGTGGAAAATTGCCCAGGTATGTCCTGTACACATAATGCAGGACAAATCCAATCACCGCCCCATCAGTCTACTCTTGATCATCAGTAAAGTAATGGAAGGGGTCATCAACAATGCTATCAAGCGGCAATAACCTGCTCACTGATGCTCAGTTTGGGTTCTGCCAGGACCACTCAGCTCCTGACCTCATTACAGCCTTGGTTCAAACATGGACAAAAGAGCTGAACTCCCGAGGTGAGGTGACAATGAGTGCCCTTGATATCAAGGCCACATTTGACCAAGTGTGGCATCAAGGAACCCTAGCAAAACTGTAGTCAATGGGAATCGGGGGGAGACTCTCCGCTGGTTGGAGTCATACCTAGTACAAAGGAAGATGGTTGTGGTTGTTGGATGTCAATTACCTCATCTCCAGGACATCACTGCAGGAGTTCCTCAGGGTAGTGTCCTAGACCAAACCATCTTCAGCTGCTTCATCAATGACCTCCCTTTCATCATAAGCTCAGAAGTGGGGATTTTTGCTGATGATTGCACAATGTTCAACACCATTTGTGACTCCTCAGATACTGAAGCAGTCCATGTCCAAATGCAGCAAGACCGGGACAATATCCAGGCTTGGGCTGACAAGCGGCAAGTAACAAGATATGGTCAAAACCATCACCACCATGGACTCCTCCTTTCGCAGGACATGAGTTCTCAATGCCTCGGGGATCCCTGCTGCACATCTGCTGCTACAGGACCTTTTTTTTACTGAGGCCTAAAATAAGACTCCTGAAGCTCTGTCTCACTGCCTCATGGAGCAGCATTCCTCAATCCGAGGAATCCCCCAGACGCCTCTGTCTCTGCCACCCCCTCCTGCACAATAGCTCCATGCTTCCCACCCTGTGCTTCCGATTCTAATTCAGTGCATGTACCACCCATGTGCAAGTCTCTGTGCTGGTGCCTGATGAATTTATTTGATATGATGGTGCTTCCTTGGACACTGTTCCCTCCTCATAGGGTCCATAGTGATGTTCCTCTCCTGGGCGTGGGAAATACCACTGGGGTTTGTGAAATGAATAAGAAAGCCTCTTCAATCCTCAGTGACTACTTTCCACACTGTTCACAATTTTCGGCCTGCTGTCAGTCACGACTTCCTTGGCATCATTCAGTGGCACCCTTCCATTCTCCAAACCCTCATTCACACCCCAAAAAGTGCTAATCCCTCGGCTGACCATTGTCACAGTCCTGTGCACCTGGAAGGGGCATTTGCCATTATCCACACATGCACTTGTTGGCATCCTGGCTATCAGCATTGCCATCTCCTCTCCACAGATCAAATGCCTCACAACACTGGGGTCCCACCTCCCTGGTTTTGATAATCTCTTGGGTTTTTTTATTGGTTAGCGTTGCCGGCTGGAAAGTCTCCTTTTGGACAAGAGGGGAAGTGTGCTGAGGTGGTTCTGTGCTGCATGGAGCTGGGAGTGCCCTTTGTTGTGGGGTGTTAGTTACTGCATGGTTTGTCTTAAATAAGTCTCCATAGTCTTCTGTGGGTTAATTGTAGTCATCATTAACTACTAGAACTATTTACACATGCACAGTAAAGGGTATAAGTTGGTGGTTGTCTCCATGCTCAGGTTTACACACATCTCTGCTCAACATCACATTGACCCCTAGGCCTGGGTCATGAGCCTTTTTATATCACTGTGTGTGCAGCACGGTACTCAGTTCTGCATTACCCCTCTATGTGCCAGACCCTTATACTACACCCTTCACCTGGTCTGGAACATCATGTTCTCTTTAGCATCCTTAGACATAACAGTGGTTGCTGTGTTAGTGACTTGGGCACATACTCCCCCAAAGTTGAGGTGTAATATGTGACCTATGTCATGCGGTGAGCCAAGGGGAGACACCCATTGGGGGACTCTCACTCACCTTGCCATAATGGAGGTCACTGAAGCATTTCCAGCACTTGATCCAACTTCAGCAATGTTTGTCCACAGCGTTCACCATTTCGGCAATCTGCTGCCTTGCCCTCTTTGTAGTGCCCGGGGTCAGATTGTGGCTTGGTAGGAAGAGGACATCCCTCCTGGTGTACACTTTATCCACCAGGAGGTCCAGACTATGATCTGAGAACATTGGCACAGGCATGTCCTTGGTTTGCTGCACAGGCATGTCCTTGGTTTGCTGTCTGTATCAGCCATCTTGGCAAAGGAGAAGATGTACATGGGAGTGTGTGTGTGTGTCTGTGTGCACGCGCACACACTTGAGTGTGCTGTCCGTGTGTGTGTGTGTGTGTGTGTGTGCACGTGAGTGTGTTGTCCGTGTGTGTGTGTGTGTGTGTGTGTGTGTGTGTGTGTGTGTGTGTGTGAGAGAGAGTGCATGTACGTTGTTCATGTGTTTGAGTGTGGGCATACTGATCAATTATTCTCACAGTTAATACCAACAATATGAACAACAAAACTAGAACCTTGTTTATTCAATTTTAGTCATTTATCAGATAAAACTCAAAGCATTTTGAGCTGATGTTTTCAGTTTGTTGTGGGTTTTTTTAAATTTACCTTCAGTTGCCGTATTGCGGCATGAGCATGCATCCCAACACCTGCAAACAAACCCATTATCTCAACTTGTGGTGGTTCCTTAGGTGGATGGATAACAAAGGAAATTCCAGCATCAGTAAAGCCAAAGGAAGGATTATCGGTCATTTCTGGCTACAAAGGGATAAAAACAGAAACAGCATTTGGTTACTAATAATGCTTATGTTACAGACAACATAACTTTCCAAAAATAACTGTTCCTAATGTTTCCTAACAGAAAAGAAATTCCAAAAAATCAGTATGAACCCCACTATTTAAGAAAGGAGGGAGCGAGAAAATGGGAAACTACAGACCAGTTAGCCTAACATCAGTCATAAGGAAAATGCTAGAATCTATAATAAAGGATGTGATAAAAGGACACTTAGGAAATAATGGTAAAATTGGGCTGAATCAACATGGATTTATAAAACGGAAATCATGTTTAACAAACCTGTTGGAATTTTTTGAGGGTGTACCTAGAAGAATGGATAAGGAGGAACTCATGGATATGATGTATTTAGAGCTTCGGAAAGGTTTTGATAAGTGTTAGGAAACACAGACAGTTTAACTAAGTTATATCTGTATTTGTGGGTGTTAGGATGAGTTTTAGCTTTAAAATTTAAGTTTGATTTGTCGTTTTTTTTATTCATTCACGGGATGTTGGCTTTGCTGGCAAGGCCAGCCTTAATTGCCCATCCCTAGTTGCCCTTGTCGTTGGCTTAGAAAGTGCTGTCGAAGGAGCTTTGGTGAATTCCTGCAGTGCATCTTGTAGATGGTACACGCTGCTGCTACTGTGCATCGGTGATGGAGGGAGTGAATGTTTGTGGATGGAGTGCCAATCAAACAGGCTGCTTTGTCCTGCTCACTCAAGCTTCTTGAGTGTTTTGGGAGCTGCACTCATCCAGGCAAGTAGGGAGTATTCCATCAGACTCCTGACTTGTGCCTTGTAGATGGTGGACTAGCTTTGGGGAGTCAGGAGGTGGGTTACTCGTTGCACGATTCCTAATCTCTGACCTATTCCTGGAGCCACAGCATTTGTATGGCTAGTCCAGTTCAGTTTCTGGTCAACTGTAACCCCCAGGAGGTTGATAGTGGGGGATTCAGTGATGGTAATGCCATTGAACATCAAGGGGCGATGATTGGATTCTCCCCTGTTGCAGATGGTCATTGCCTGACACTTGTGTGAAGCAAATGTTACTTGCTCCTTGTTAGCCCAAGCCTGGATATTGTCTAGGTCTTGCTGCATTTGGGCATGGATTGCTTCAGTATCTGAGGAGTCATGAATGGTGCTGAACATTGTGCAATCATCAGCGAACATCCCCACTTCTGACATTAAGATGGAAGGAAGTTCATTGATGAAGCAGCTGAAGATGGCTGGGCCTTGGACACTACCCTGAGGAACTCCTGCAGTGATGTTCTGGAGCTGAGATGACTGACCTCCAAAAACCACAACCATCTTCCTTTGTCATAGGTATGACTCCAACCAGCGGAGAGTTTTCCCCCTTATTCCCATTGACTCCAGTTTTTCTCCTTGATGTCACACTCAGTCAAATGCTGCCTTGATGTCAAGGGCAGTCACTCTCACCTCACCTCTGGAGTTCAGCTCTTTTGTCCATTTTTGAACTAAGGCTATAATGAGGTCAGGAGTTGAGTGGCTCTGGCAGAACCCAAACTGAGCATCAGTGAGCAGGTTATAGCTAAGCAAGTGCTGCTTGATGGAGAGTAGACTGATGGAGCGGTAATTGGCCGGGTTAGATTTGTCTTGCTTTTTTGTGTACAGGTCATTGTTGGGTAATTTTCCACAAAGCCACACCAGTGTTGTAGCTGTACTGCAACAGCTTGGCTAGGGGCACGGCAAGTTCTGGAGCACAAGTCCTCAGCACTATTGCCGGAATTTTGTCAGGGCCCACAGCCTTTGCAGTATCCAATGCCTTCAGCTGTTTCCTGATATCACATGAAGTGAATCGAATTAGCTGAAGACTGACATCTATAATGCTGGGGACCTCCGGAGAAGGCCGAGATGGATCATCCACTCAACACTTCTGGCTGAAGCTTGTAGCAAATGCTTCAGCCTTATCTTTTGCAGTGATTTGTTGGGCTCCTTCGTCATTGAGGATGGGGATATTTGTGGAGCCTCCTCCTCCAGTGAGTTGTTTAATTGTCCACCACCATTCACGACAGGATGTGGCAGGACTGCAGAGCTTGGAACTGATCCATTGATTGTGGGATTGCTTAGCTCAGTCTATCACTTGCTGCTTATGCTGTTTGGCATGCAAATAGTCCTGTGTTATAGTTTCACCAGGTTGACGTCTCATTTTAAGGTATGCCTGGTGCTGCTCCTGGCATGCCCTCCTACACTCTTCATTGAACCAGGACTGACCCCCGGCTTGATGGTAATGGTAGAGCAGGGGATATGCTGGGCCATGAGGTTACAGATTGTGTTCGAGTACAATTCTGCTGCTGCTGATGGCCCACAGCGCCTCATGGCTGCCCAGTCTTGAGTTGCTAGATCTGTCCAAAATCTCTCTCATTTAGCACAGTGGTAGTGTCACATAACACAATGGAGGGTATTCTCAATGTGAAGGCAAGACTTCGTCTCCACAACGACTGTGCGGTGGTCTCTCCTACTGATACTGTTATGGAAAGATGCATCTGCAGCCGGCAGTTTGGAGAAGATAAGGTCAAGTATGTTTTCCTCTCTTGTTGGTTCCCTCACCACCTGCTGCAGACCCAGTCTAGTAGCTATATCCTTTTAGGACTAGGCCATTTCGGCCAGTAGTGGTGCTACCGAGCCAGTTTTGGTGGTGGGCATTGAAGTCCCCGACCCAGAGTAAATTCTGCACCCTTGCCACCCTCAGTGCTTCCTCCAAGTGGTGTTCAACATGGAGGAGCACTGATTCAACAGTTGAGGGAGGGCAGTACTTGGTAATCAGCAGGAGGTTTCCTTGCCCATGTTTGACCAGATGCCATGAGACTTCATGGGGTCCAGAGTAGATGTTGAGGACTCCCAGGGCAACTCCCTTATGACTGTATACCACTGTGCTGCTAACTCTGCTGGGTATGTCCTGTCCCACCGACAAAACAGGGATGATGATGGTGGTGTCTGGGACATTAACTGTAAGGTATGATTCCGTGAGGATGACTATTTTAGGCTGTTGCTTGACTAGTCTGTGAGATAGCTCTCCCAATTTTGGCACTAGCCCCCAGATGTTCATGAGGAGGACTTTGCAGGGTCGACAGGGCTGATGTTGTCATCTCTGGTGCCTATGTCAATGCTGGTGGTCTGTCCAGTTTCATTCCTTTCTTGTGACTTTGTAGTGGTTTGCTACAACTAAGTGGCTTGCTAGGCCATTTCAGAGGGCATGTAAGGGCAATGCAACTACATTTCTGTGGGTCTAGAGTCACGTGTAGGCCAGACCAGGTAAGAATGACAGATTTCTTTCCCTAAAGGAAATTAGTGAACTCGATGGGTTTTTACAACAATCAACAATGGTTCCATGGTCATCAAAGAACAAAGAGCAAAGAAAAGTACAGCACAGGAACAGGCCCTTCAGCCCTCCAAGCCTGCGCTGATCATATTGCCTGTCAACTAAAACATTTTGCATTTCCGAGGTCCATGTCCCTCAATTCCCCTTCTATTCATATATTTGTCAAGCTGCCTCTTAAACACCACTATCGTAGCTGCTTCTGCCAACTCCTCTGGCAGCGAATTCCAAACGCTCACTACCCTCTGTGTAAAAAACTTGCCCCACACATCTCCTCTATAGTTTTCTCCTCTCACCTTAAATCTATGTCCCCTAGTAATTGACTCTTCTACCCTGGGAAAAAGCTTCTGACTATCTACTCTGTCCATGCCACTCATAATTTTGTAAACTTCTCTCAAGTTGCCCCTCAATCTCCGTCGCTCTAGTGAGGACAATCCGAGTTTCTCCAACACTCCTCATAGCTGATAACCTCCAGACCAGGCAGCGTCCTGGTAAACCTCCTCTGCACCCTCTCCAATGCTTCCATATCCTTCTGGTAATATGGCGACCAGAATTGCATGCAATATTCCAAGTGTGGCCTAACCAAGGTTCTATACAGCTGCAGCATGACTTCCCAGCTTTTATACTCAATACCCCTGCCAATGAAGGCAAGCATGCCATATGCCTTTCTGACTACCTTATCCATCTGCGTTGCCACTTTCATTGACCTGTGGACTTGTACACCCAGATCCCTCTGCCCGTCGATGCACTTAAGGGTTCTGCCATTTACTGTATAATTCTTGCCTGTATTAGACCTTCCAAAATGCATTACCTCGTATTTGTCCATTATCTTTTATCATTATTAATTATTATATTTATTAAAGTTATCATCATTAGTCTTTTAATTCCAGACATTTATTGAATTCAAATTCCACCATCTGCCATGGTGGGATTCGAACCCAGGTCCCCAGAGCATTACCCTTGGTCTCTGATTACTTGTCTAGCGACAATACCATTACATCATCACCTCCCTGCATCTGTGTGTTAAGAAAGATCAAATTCAATTTTAGTTTCACTTTAAAAAGGTGCCTGCATTTCTGATTAGGTTTTTTTAAGACTGTAAGCTAAGGTAAGCAAACAAGGGTGGAAGAATTGGGCTGTTGCCTAGCAACAGGGTTCCAGAGAGACAGGTCTCTCCCACAGACACAGAGAGAAAAGCTAGAAACAGCAGCTTGTTTTGGAAGCTGTTAGAGTTCAGCAGGTTTTGAATATAACTGCCAGGCAGAAGCAGCCTAGAAGGGGCAGATAGTCAGCTCCAATTAAAGAAAGACCCTCAAATGCAGGGGTGTGGAACAGGGGAAAGGCCCAGGCACACCTTCTAGTCAAAGGAAGGACAGGAACCTGGAAAAGGCCCTGCTATGTGAAGTTAAATGCGATAGGCAGAAAGAAAAGCTCCAAGCTTCAGATTTAAAGAGACAAAATCTGTAGAAAGCAGATTTAAAGTGAGAACAGCTTGCAAGAGGCAAGAAGGTGCAAAGCGATGGTTGACGGTCTATAGCTCTTTGCTATTGGATGAGGTTTCTAACATCAAATAAAAATAAAATAAAACTTTTAAAATTTCACTTCTAACACGTTGCTACTCATGACAGAGTCACACGAGAAGACGTCTCATGACATTTTTCACATATTTATTATATTTTTTGAAAACTCTTCATCTCCTTGAGGCAGCTCTGTGCCTCAGGGAGATTCTCAAGTGTGCACTCACACGCATGCGCAACGTTCACACTCATCCTGCTTGCCCTCCTACCGCCACCCACCCCACACAGGCAGCGCTGAGCGCTGCGGCTTGCATTTCATGCTGGGTGGGCCTTAATTGGCCCATCAGCGTGAAATCGCCTTCCGGAAAGCCGACCACCAATGCCACCGCCAGCCCCCTCCAAGTCCACCTGACAAGGGCTAAATTCTGCCCTTAATTCAGTTCTGAATGGGTTGTAAATTTAGGCCTAAAATTTTAGGGTCAGTGGGACCCAAAGTCAGATTATTTGGATTTTTTCAGTTAATCTTATTTTATTTCTTTTCACTGAATCTTGGATATGTTCTCTATTTTTGAATGTTTTTTTATGGCATCAGAATAAGTTGGATTAAAAATGGAAGGGTTTGCACAATTACAATTTTTAAAATATGCTGCACCTAATTTATATAATTGATCTTTTTGATGATCTAAAACTTCATATTTAAAGAGTAACTTGAAGAAGAAATACAATGCATGTTCTGCACTTTCCTTAGGTTCTAATTGCTTAAACTGATTTGCCTTGTTCTACACCGGTTTTTACATTGAGGTACGTTAATGAGGTTTGCATGAAATTTTGCCATTAGTTGCCAAGAAGAAGATCAATGTAAATTTTGCCATAATAAGCCAGATATGCTGTTTGAAGAAATTCTGAACAAGTATCATAGAATCATATAAACTTACACTGAAGAAGTGGACTGTTGAACTCATCATAACTGTGCTGACTCTTTGAAAGGGCAGTCATGCTTAGGTCCAAATCCTCACTTTTTGTCCACAATCCTAGAGATTCCCATCCTCAATTACCTGTCAAACTCTCTTTTGAAATTATTTATGGAATCAGTTTCCACCACCTTTTCAGGTATATTGATTTCAAATCCCAATAACAATCTCAAGGAACACAGTTCTTCTCATCTCCCCTATAAGTCCTTTGCCAATGATTTTGAATCTATGAGCTCTAATTATTAATCTTGCAAGTTCCAAAGGGAACATGTTTTCCTGAATTAGTCTATCAAAACCTCTCATGATCTTGAAAACATTTATCCCTTAAACTTTTCTGTTCCAAGGAGAACTGAGCTACTTTTTCCAATCTCGCTCTTCCCTCATGGGTGAAGTTCCTCAACCCTGATACATCCTGGTAAATCTCATTTGTTCCCATTCTAAAGCTCTAATGTTTTCAAGCTTTATACTTATGTACAACAGTTCTCATGTGCCTGGTCTTAGTAAATGAACCCACAATGTGTTTACCCAATCTCTTGTGAGTGATTGGTGCCTTGTACCCTGTACAGTAAATAAGGCCAATTATATCATTATATCATTACAATAATATGACAGACATCATCCAGGACAAAGCAACCCGCTTGATTAGCAACCCATCCACCACCTTAAACATCCACTCCCTCCACCACCGACACACAGTGTCAGCAGTGTGTACCATTGACAAGATGCACTGCGGCATCTCACCAAGGCTCCTTCGACAGCATCTTCCAAACCTTTGGTTTCCACTGTCTACTGTGGGTGTACTGTGGGTATGCCTACACCACATGGACTGTGGTTCAAGAAGGCAGCTCACCACCACCTTCTCAAGGGCAACTAGGGAAGGGAAATTAATGTTGGCCTAGCCAGTGATACCCAAATCCCATTGAAGAATAAATAAAGAATAAATCTGAAGCAGGGTCATACGGACTCAAAAACAAAATGTTAACTTTGTTTTTTCTCTCTCCACAGATGTTGTCAGACCTGCTGAGTTTTTCCAGCATTTTCTGTTTTTGTTTCAGATTTCCAGCATCTGCAGTATTTTTCTTTTAAATTTAAAAACTAGTTGATTATAAAATTTGCAGAGTGATGGATCCAAAACTGATCCTTGACCAAAACGAATGCAAACAATTTCTCAGCCTGAAAAACATTAATCCATCACCACACTTTGTTTCCTGACTGTTTTCTTTCCATACCACCATTTTCCCCTTAGTTCCATAGGCTTCCATGTAAGCTTCCTGTGCGTCACTTTGGCAAATGCTTCACATCTACAGCACTACCTTGACCAACCTTCTTTGTTACTTCAGCTAAGAATTCAACCAAGTTAGTCAGATATAATTTATCTTGAGTGAATCCATGCTGGCTCTCCTTGATTAACATTTGCCTTTCCAAATCACAAAATCACAGAAGTGTAAAAGCGCAGAAGGAGGCCATTCGGCCTATCGCATCTGTGCTAGCTCTCTGAATGAATAATTCACCAAGTGCCATCCTCTCACCTTCTCCCTGGAATTTTCCCACTGTAATTTCTTCCTTTTCAGATAATAATCCAATTCCATCTTGAATGCTGCCATTGAACCTGCCTCCTCTACACTCTTAAGATCTGGAATGTGCTACCTAACCACTTGCTGCATGAAAAAGCTTTTCCTCATGTCTAAATTGCTTCCTTTGCCAATTACTTTAAATCTGTGCCCTCTGGTTCTCAATCCTTCCAATGGGAACAATTTCTCCCCATTTACTCTGTCTAGACCACTCATCACTTTTTAATACTTCTACTAAATCTCCTCTCAACCTTCTCTTCTCCAAGCAGAAGAGTCCCAACTTCTCCAAGGTATCTATCTACATAACTGCAGTTTCTCATTCCTGGAACTATTCTTGCGAATCTTTTCTGCACTCTCTCTAATGCCTTCAAATCCTTCCTGAAGGGTGGTGCCCATAATTGGGCCAGAATTTTACATGGCCTGATCAAGTGCGCAGCTGACCCAAACCCACGTGAAATCGCACAAGAAAATGTTGGGCACATGTCCCTGGGTGGCTAGGCATTTGCTGTTTACACCCCAACATAGCATGGTGGGTTCTCAAGCACACGTGCCCCTGCTAGCCTGCTCCCTCTGAGTCACACTCGCCTGTGATGGCAGTGTGCCATTTAGAGGTACACAGAAAAGGCACATTTGGATGCTCACACCAGGGTAGATGGGTGGCGAAAGGGCAAGTGGAAGGGCAAAGGCTCTGCATGTGGAATCTAAAAATCAGCCTCTGAGGCATTATGATAATCTCAGTTAATGCAGAGCTTTGGGATCTGATGATGCTGCTGAGGTACAGCCATCTGTATGGCTGGATCTTGTGAAGCTTTGCTAACATTAAGTTATATTACCACACAAGGTCGATAGGTAGCATTCAAATCTGTAGTTTCCTATGGAATGCCCATGATGAGCCAACTAATCAGTTGGCCAACAATTACAGTTACTCACTTGACTGCTGTCAGATGTGTCCTCCACAAAGCTGCAACACCGATTCAGCTTCCTTCCTCACAGCAGGGACAGCGTCCAGGGCAGCCCTTTATATGGGGCCCAAGATGTGCTCCACCCTCCACCTCATCGGGGCCCACTTCAGTCTCTGATCTGCTTCAGGGCTTAGTGGGCTCAGCTTGATCTCACCCCTGCCACCCAGCCTCAGTAGCAAACATCTGGCCCAATCTGTGTCTCCTGTTTCCCTGGTAGCTAAGTGAATGGCTGCAGGTATCCTGATACATCAGGCTCCTCCTCCTCCTGATGCTCCTCCTCCAAAGATGCAGAACAATCATTACCTTCATCCACCTGCAGTAGTGAGATGTGCAAGGTGCAGCAGAGTACAATCATTCTGTAACCCCTGGAGGATAAAAACTGAAGGGAGCCCCAGACCTCTTCAGGTACCTAAATCACAGCAGCAACTCCAATGGCTTGTACAATTACCACTTATGTGCTCATGCGGATTCTGTTGTACCTTACCTAGATGTCAGTAGTAGGCTCCTCACAGATGTTAACAGCCATGTCTCTAGATTGATGACATTGACAGACACATGGCAGATTAAATTTAACGCAGAAAAATATGAAGGGATTGAAGAAAAAATGTTGAGAGACAGCATTAAGTAAATGGTACAATTTTAAAGGGGGTGCAGGAACAGAGATCTGGGAACTTACACACAACAATCTTTGAAGGTGACAAGCTGATGAAGTTGCTAAAAATCCTGTAAATCTTTATATCAGAGGTCTTCCAATTTTGGGCACTACACTTTAGAAAGGAGACCAATGCATTGGAGGGGGTGCAGAGGAGATTTACTAAAAAGGTAACATGTGTGGGGTATTTCAATTATCTAGTGATACAGCAGAAGCTTGGATTTTCCCCCTTAGAGCAAAGAATATTGGGGGAGATTTAACAGAAGTCTTCAAAATGATGAGAGATTTTAATAGATTAAATATATAGAAACTTTCCGCAAGCATGAGGCTCTGTAACCAGTGGAAACAGATCTAAAATAATTGGCAGGGAGAAATGAGGAGAGCTTGTTTAACTCAGCAAGTTGTTATGATCTGGAACGCATTGCCTGATAGGTTGATGGAAACAGATTCAAAAATGACTTTCAAAAGGGAATGTGATCTTTACTTAAAAAGGAAGAATTTACAGGTAAAGAACAGAGGAGTGGGATTAATCCATAGCTCTTTCAGGAAGTCAGCAGTGGCATGATAGGTCAAGTGTCCTCTTTCTGTGCTGCATGATTCTAAATAGGAAAAAGAGATTGTGACTTAAGTGAAGGTCATGCATAAACAACCATAAGTTAATTCTTTGAAGTAAGAACAAAAAAAACCAGACAGGGAATAATGTAATAGTTGCAGTATGTTTGCATTTTCAACAGGCCTGCGATAAGGTAGTAGACTCGTGATTTATGTCAGAACATATGTGGTAGGATTTTCTGCACCCACCTGCAGCCGGGATCTTCCGGTCCCGTCACAAGTCAATGGACTTCTGGTTGGGGCGCCACCTCACCCGCACGGGTCCCACTCATAGCCGGGCCGGAAAATCAGGGCCATGGAGTCAGGGGACATGTAGGAGAATGGTTAGCAAGTGAGCTACAAAACAGGAGATGGGTTAAAGGTGGTTTCTCAGATTGGCAAAATGTGGGAAGTGGAAGTTTCTGATAATCAGTGCTCGGATCACTGTTGTTCACTGTTTATAGGAATGACTTGGACTAGCAAAGTTGAAGTACAATTTCAAATTTGTGGTCAACACCAAATTGGAGAAATTATTTCTAATACAGAGGAGGGCTGTGACAAAAGACATTTAAAAAACTTGCAAAATGAGCATTGTAAGTAGCAAATGGACATCAATATAGCTAATTGTGAGGTGGTACATTTTGCAGGAAAAATACGAGTGCCACATACTCCTTGGAAAATGAGTGTCTAAATGAGAAGAGGGATGAGAGAGTCCAGGTACACAAATCAATAGAAGTAGTGAACAAATGAATTGAAAAGCAAATCATGTTAAGTTTGTGTAAAGCTTTGATGAGACCACACAGAATACTGTGACCAGTCTGTTCTTCCTATGATTAAAATGATATAGATGCACTCGACAGGATGGTGTTACTAGGCTGACTCCAGAACTGAGAGGTCATTCCTTCACTAAAGACTGAATAGACTGGGCTACTTTTCTCTAGTGAAGAGAAAGCTGAGGATTGACCTGAGAGAGATCTTTAAGATTATGAAAGGACTTGATAGGGTAGATGTAGAGAAACTATTTCCATTTATGTTGGAGGCGGGAATGCAATCAGTGAATGCAATAGAAGATTCAGGACAAACTTTTTTGCACATATAAAGCCATCACAATTATTGTTAGGGTGAATAGCATAGATGTATTTAAAGGAAAGCTAGATAAATACATGAGGGACAAAGTAGTAGGATGTGTAGATGGTGTTAGATGAAGAAAGTGATGAGGGGGATCATGTGGAGCATAGACAGCTACATGGACCTACTAGGCCAAATTATCTACTTTGGTTTTGTGTAATATTATATAAAGGTAGTTACATAGTCTAGTGGAGGGAACACAGTTGCTCAACATTCACAGAAATAAATTGGACTGGAGGGTCAAAGATACAGTATCAAAACTTAGGATGACACAAAATTAAGCGGTGTAGTTAATACTGAGGAGTACTGCAACAAAATGCAAGAAGCTGTAAACAAACTTGAAGAATTGGTATTTAAATAGCAAATAAATTTCAATATAAGTGTGAGATAGTGCACTTTAGTCAGAGGCATAAGGACACCAATTATTCCTTAGAAAATAAGAGCCTAAGTGGGATTGAGACACAAAGGACAGAATTTTCAACAACAACATACATTAATATAGTGCCTTTAATGTAATGAAATTTCCCAAGTCACTTCACAGGAGCATTATAATACAAAGTATGACACCAAGCTGTATAAGGAGATATTAGGTCAGATGACCAAAAATTTGGTCAAAGAGATAGGCTTTAAAAAGTGTCTTAAAGGAGGAAAGTGACATAGAGAGGTGCAAGGAGAGAATTCCAGACCTTGGGGCCTAGGGGTAGAATCTCCTGCCTTTCGGCCGGGTCCGTTGGGGCCAATTAAGGCCTGCCCAACATGGCGTGTGCCTGGTGGTGCTCAGCACTACCTGTGCGGGTGGGGGAGGAGGGAGAGTCGGGGCCTGAGCTCTTTCACGTATGTGTGCGAAAGAGCACAGAAATCTCTCTGAGGCGCAGGGCTGCCTCAGGGACATTAAGTTCAGATTGAAAGTTTGAAAAAAAGAAAGATTAAAATTATTCAGACATGTCCCCTCATGTAACAGTGTCACATGAGCTGGGACATGTTTATGAATTGATCAAAATTTATTTATTAATTTAATAAAACCTTCAGGAAACCTCATCCTGTCTGTGGTTGAGGTTTCATGAAAAATGTGAAGGCCGTTTGGGTTCTTCACCTGCCCGCCAACCTTAAGGTAATTGGTTTCTTAATGACCTTAACAGGCCTTTGACAGTTCGGCGGGCGTGCAGCCGACTCCAGCGCACATCCGCCGTAAGAAGTTGTGAATGGCACATGGTGAGGTCGGGATGTACGCCCGACTTCACCGTGCGTCATTTTACACATCAGCAAGTGCACGCTTAGGTGAAAATTCTCCCCTAGGTAACTGAAGGCACAACCACTAATGGTAGAGAAATTAAAATTGGGAATGCACAAGAGACAAGAAATAGAGGAGCACAAATATCTCAAAGGGTTGTGCGGCTTGAGGAGATTACATAGCTAGGGAGGGGCAAGGCTGTGGAGGGATTTGAAAATACAGATGAGAATTTTAAAATCAAAACATTGGTTGTACGCAAACCAATGATGGTCAACAAGTACAGGGTTGATAGGGGAATGCAAGTTGATACAAGTTACAACATGGGCAGCAGAGTTTTGGAAAAGCTCAGGTTTGTGGAGGGGGGACTAGCCAGGAGTGCCTTGGTATAATAAAGAATAGAGCTAACAAAGGCATGGATAAGGGTTTCAGCAGCAGATGAGCTGAGATAGGGACAAAGCTACGGAGGTGGGAAAAAAGGCAGTCTTAGAGATGGCAAAAATATGAGCTTGGAAGCTGATATCTCAGGATCAAATGTGATTCAAAGGTTGTGAACAGTCTGGCTTAATTTCAGACTGTTGCCAGGGAGAGGGATGGAGTTGATTGCTACAGAATGGGGTTTGGAGCAGGGACCAAAAGCAATGGAAATTTCTGCTCATCCAGTACTGGATATAAGTTAAGCAGCTTTACAACTTAGCAACAATGGATGAGCCGGGTGATGGTGAAGTAGAACTGGGTGTCATCAGCATACATGTGAAAACTAAAAGTGTGTCTTTGGATGATTTTGCAAAGGGATATCACATAGATGAGAAAAACAAAAAGGTCAAGGATTAATTCTTGGGAACACCAGAGGTAACAATGCAGAAGCAGGAATAAAAGCCATTGCAAATGATTCTCTGAACCAGCCATATAAATACTGTGGCTACCAGAGCAGCACCTTTCAAACCAGTGACCTCTGCCACCTAGAAGGACAAAGGCAGCAGATGCATGGGAACACCATCACCTGCAAGCTCCCTTTCAACAGACACACCATCCTGACTTGGAAAATTACACTGTTCGTTCACTGTGACTGGGTCAACACCCTGGAACTCTCTTCCTAACAGCACTGTGGGTGTACCTACACCACATGGACTGCAGCATTTCACCAAGGCAGCTCACCACCACTTTCTCAAGGGCAGCTAGGGATGGGCAATAAATGCTGGACCAGCCATGAACCAATACATTTAAAAAGTGATCTAGCAACACCCATTCACAAATTATTATAAGTACATTGCAGGTTAACAAAGCTATTAATAGCACTGAGGTTCCTTTGTGGATGAATTTATGGAAAATCAAAAGCAGAGAAATTGTGTTAAAGATATGCAGAACCTTGGATAGGCCACACTAAAAGGACGGTGAACAGCTCTGGTTACCAGATTACAAAATAGATGAAGAAGATAACAGAATGTGCAAAAAAGATTTACCCGGTTGCTACCAGATCTGAGAGAATACAAATATCAGGAAAGGCTGAAAAGGATGGGGCTCTTTTCTGTACAAAACAGAAGACTGAGAAGGGGCCTGATAGTGATCTTGAACATTATGAATAGGTTTGACAGGGTAGACAAAGACAAGAATTTTCAACTTGTCAGGGAGTCCAAAACGAGGGCCCATAAATTATGTAGGACTGCATGGGATATACAAGATAAAACAAGCCTCAGCCTCCTTTCATTGTTCCTCAAGTAACTCTCACCAGCATACCCCTCTATCCCTTTCATCCCCACATTTTTACCTGGCCTCCCCTTAAATGAACCTATACTATTTGCTCCTCTGTATTTCCTATTTGATTTCTTGGTGATTGCCTTATTAAGATGACCTCTAGTATTGTTCTTCCTCACAAATGGAAACAATGGGAAGAATTTTCCATTGTCGGAGGGGGTGTTCAGGAGTGGGTGCGCCTTCAATCGGCGCCCCCAATCGGAGGCGCGCCGCCATTTTACATGGTGGACCAATTAAGGCCCACCCAGCGTGACATCTGCCAGGAGGTGCTATGCGCTCCTGTATGGGCAGGGGGAGGGGGGGTGGATTCCCTGAGCCATGAGTGCGCCCTTTCACGCATGCACACAAAACAGCGCACTCATCACCCTGAGGCTAAGTGCTGCCTCATGGAGATCGGTGCCAAATTCAAAAAAGTGAAATCTAGAAAAATAAAATTTCCTTGACACGTCCCCTCATGTAACACTGTCACATGAGTTGGGGCATGTCCATAACTTTTAATTAAACTTTTAAAAACCTACATGAACCCTCAGCCCACCCGTGG
Source organism: Carcharodon carcharias (assembly GCF_017639515.1). NCBI lineage: Eukaryota > Metazoa > Chordata > Chondrichthyes > Lamniformes > Lamnidae > Carcharodon > Carcharodon carcharias. The sequence continues at coordinate 51,861,971 of NC_054467.1, read as the reverse complement.
ATGAGGCTTCATGCTTTTTCTGAAGCCTGCCAGGGCTCCCAGCCTGCCCGCCAACTTTAAGGTTGGACAGGCACTTCCATTAATTACTTGAAATAGTTTTTAAATGGCCTCAGTTAGCTGTTGACAGGTCAGCGGGCGCACAGCTGATTCGGCTGGGCCCCCACCAACCTGAAAATTGAAATGACGCAGGGTGACGCTGGGAGTTCCGTCTGATACTATCCCACATCATTTTACGTGTCAGCGAGTGGGTCCTGCCCCACCCCGCTCACCAAACTCAACATCCTGCCCCATGTCTCTGGGTCTATTCAATCAAAGCCTTTCATCATTTTAAAGACCTCTATTAGGTTAAACCTCAGCCTTCACTTTTCAACAGAAGAGAGAGATAGTCTTCATTCTTTCCTGACATCCCACATTTCTGGTCTCATCATTGTAAATCTTTTTTGAGTCATCTAAAATGTCTCTATCATTCTTATAGTATGGTGACAGAATTGTATGTAGTATTCTAGGTGTAGTCTAACCAAGGCTTATAGTTTTAGCATAACTCCTTTATTTTCAAATCTATCCCTCTAGAAATAAATCCCAGTGCTTGGCTTTCTCTTTTTTATATACTCTTCACTAGATGTGGTTCAATGGTTAGGCCTCAACTTAAAGGTGCTGAGAGCACTCAGAGAGAATGAGAGAACTCTGTGGCACCTGCCCACTACATTCTGGCAACATTGACGAGTACTGCCAAGGTACAGGCATCAATAATGTTTCCAGGGAGTGTGAGGCTGGACCATAACTTGGTCTGAAAGCTGCAGAGAGCACAGGGAAGAGGCCCTGGACTGAGACACCTGCCTTTATCTTGAGCAGAAAGGTTGTCAGAGTGACAAGAACACTGCTCATCAGAACAAGGAGCCATAGGCAGGGAGCCATTCTTGGGAGTTTATTGACAATAGTGAACAGGATGTACACGTGACTAACACCCATGCCCAGGCTGTGCAATTAACTCTCCATAATTGCCCTAACCCTGTCGCTACATCTTGGTGTTCCCCGGACATGCACAGCAGAGGTAGAGACTGCTACATCCTGTCTGTGGTGATCTTGGTGGGTGTCCTTTGGAGGCCTGAGACCTGGTGAGCCCTGTCCTGCTTTTGGGGTCTTGCTGTGTGGCAGTGGCACCCTCCTCGGCCTATGAAGCTGGAGGTGCTGAGGTCACAGAGCGAGGTGATTCAGATGGGCCGGTCACTCCCAGAGTCACCTGGATGGATGGCCCCGGAGTGTGCACCTGCTGATTCTCCTCCCAATGGGTGCCTGAGGGCCCCTGGCTGACTCCTTGAGGGGAAGGGGGCAGCTAGAGTGAGATCAAGCTGCCCAGCCCCCTCTCTAGTACACACTGTTGGAGGCCAAATATGGCATCAGCGATGGAGTTGAGACAGTGCCAGTGTTGACCACAGTGCGTTGCAATGCCAATGCTATCACCTCAGCTTGAAGACACACGGACTCCTCCATCATGCCTTGCAATCTGAGGATTGCAGCGGACATCACTTCCTGATGTTCCTGAGCTTGCCTTTGCAGCTCCAGCAACTGTGACATGACTGAGTCCAAAGGCTCATCATCTGACTCAGACTCAGCAAATTTCAGGCCTCCAGCAGCCCTGAGAGTGCCAGAAATCTGGGAAGTTCCTGCCGCCACCTGCGGTGGATCAGAAAATGTGATGTGCTCACCAGATTGTGATCCCGAGACTTCACTAAAGCTAGGTACCACCAAGGTGTATGTCTCTGCGCTGGTGGAGGGTGTGGGTGAGCGCTGTGACGGGACATCAGGGAGGGTGCCTTCAGATTCCTCTTCAGAGTTTTCTTCAGGGCTTGATTGGAGGCCCTGGGTCGTGGCCTCCGTCGGCTGTTTCCCAGATGTGCCTGCAAAAGCAAGGGGAGATAATTAGTGCATGGCAGTGACCTGTGAAACAGGACACATCACTCACAGCATGGTTATCTGACCGATGTTACACTGCTAGATCCTCACTTGGTAGAGCAGCACCGACCTCACCATCAGCACAGAACCAGTCCAAATCCTCACCAGCCAGCTGGATGGCTCAGTTTCCAAAGTCCATGAGGACCTTGATTTCAGGCATTCCTCCGTCAGTCTGTGACCTTCCCTTTTATTGTGTGCCAGCTTGTCCTGCATGAATAGAGATGAAGAGAGTGCAAGCGGGACGCCTGCCAGGCCACATGATAAGTATGTCTGGTATGTGTGGGTGGTGAGTGTTCCCATGGACGGGATGAGGATAGGTGAAGGTGTGTGTGAGAGAGTAAATGGTGATGTCCCTTGAACTGGCAGTGAGTGAGAGCCCTATGGATGTGTGATGGGTTTGCGAGTGTGTGAGTTGAGAGTGATGAGAACAGTGACTTATCCTGGTGAAAAGGAGGAGATCATTCATCCCCTTGCAGCACTGGGTGGCTGTCCTCTTTTGAAGGGCGTTGGCTCTGACCACCACTGCCACCGTCTCCCAAGCCTGGTTGGTGACACCGCTGCCCATCCTACAGCCAGAGCAGGGGTAGAGGACATCTCGGTGGGCCTCCATGGCATCCAAAAGGCATACCAGTGATGTGTCGTTAAAACCTAGGGGCTGCAGATTTTTGCCTTTCATGGACACCTTACCTGTAGCAGTCATGGGCCAGAAGCACTGAGAGGTATGCACGCAGCTGGACTTTAAACATGGCGCTCGGCGTGCTGAAGCGGCGAGGTGATAGCGTGGTGGGCAAATGAGAGCCCATCCACCATGGAAACAATGCGTTTCCCAGGAATGCATAAGTAATGTGGCAGTTTGGGACGATATGGCTTGAAAACCCACCATCGCAGTCAACGAGTAAAATGTCATTTTACCTGCCCACGACTGCACTTAGTGCAAACCTGGGATGATTCCACCTTATGTTTCTCACTAATTTACTTTCATATTTGATTATCTCTTTCCTCATCAGTTTCTTGGTTCTCCTTTACCAAATTTGAAAATACTCTCAATTTTCAGACTAGCTACTTTTTTGGGCAAATTTATAAGCCTCTTCCTTTGATCTAATACAATCCTTCACTTCTCATGTTGTCATGATTGGATCACCTTTCCTGCTGGGTTTTTTAAAAAGGTCTTCTTGAACTGCTGCAGTCCCAGTGGTGTAGCTACACCCACAGTGCTGTTAGGAAGGGAGTTCCAGGATTTTGACCCAGTGACAGTGAAGAAATGAGGCTATATAGTTCCAAGTCAGGATGGTGTGTGGCTTGGAGAGGAATTTGCAGTGGTGGTTTTCCCATTTATCTACTGCCCCTGTCCTTCTAGATGGTAGAAGTTGCGGTTTGGAAGATTCTCTTGAAGGAGCCTTGGTGAGTTGCTGCAGTGCATTTTGTACAGCTGCCACTGTGCATCGGTAGTGGAGAGAGTGAATGTTTTAGGTGGTGGATGGGGTGCTGATCAAGTGGACTACTTTGTCTGGATGGTGTTCAGCTCTTGTTGGAGTTGCACGTATCCACGCAATTGGAGATTATTCCATCACACTCTTGACTTAGGCATTGTAGATAGTGGACAGGTTCTAGGAGTCAGGTGGTGAATTACTGATTGCAGAAGGATGTGGATTGTGTGGGATTCAGCAAAGGTGATTCCATTGAATGTCATGGGGAGATGGTTATGTTGTTTCAATATGACATAAAAAGAAATACAAAACTGTGTGTATCAAAATTATATTATTTTTGCTGTCTTTAACATGGACCTTCTGCTGAACCAAAAAGATGGCTGCTACAAGTCACATGACCACAAGATTGACCCTTTGTTCTGGAAGCTACCAACCAGAGTTACAAGAACAAAAGAATCCTCATCATTGTGGAATCTCACACCCAATTGTAAGGACACTATAATCATGAAACCAACGGACTTGCAGATTAAAATTCATGATGCTCGCAGAGTTGTTAACAAACCCCTCTCACACCTGGGACTGCCCTGGTTCATTTCAAAAGGGGACCATTGATGGGACAGTGAATGTCATTTACATCTTGATAAGCTTACCCCCCTCTAGCAGGGTCAGAGAACCTGCCTAGAGCCTAGACAATGGCTTCCCAACACAAGGACCTCAATAGGGATGGTAACTCTTTTAAAAGCTAATGGCTACAATATCAGCTCTGAAATCAAAACCAGTTCCAGATACATCTCTATTGAAATCATAGAGGAGAAAGAAGGTCACATGACTTGAATAACCATTTTGAAATCTCTATATGCCTTTGAGAACTGAGAAAACCCTCAGTAATAACGCTCTGTAATATCAAACTGGTGAACACCAAGAAGCAGGACTTCAAGCTGAATAACAGCCTGCCTCTTTTGGAAGATTTCCCACCATTGCCTGCAGAACTAACCCAGGTCTCTGTGTACCAACTTCATCTTGCAGTATCAGCACCAACTGTAAAGGAAACTCTACAACTCTGGTGACTCAGTCAGCTCCTAAGTGGCTCTGACTCTGGACTCTGATAATCATGTGAACTAATATTCATTTCTGTGGTTCTTTTACAGTTCCCAACCATAGCTGTAAAACTTATTTTCTTTCTATCCCTCCCCCTTAGGGTGTTTGTTTATGTAGTGGAGTGGAACATTGGTTTGAAAGTGAGTAATCTAACCTTCTAAGTTAATCATAATGTGAGTTGCTGCGAGTTATTATTAATTTGGATCACACAAACTGAAGGTTTGAGAAAACACACCACAATCTACTTTAAAAATTATTCAAAAATACCTCTGCTTACAGACAGTTGATGAGAGGAAAGAAGTTCAGTTTGCCTTTCTCTCTTGTCCATAACAGACAGATTCTCTCTTGTTGGAGGTGGTCATTCTCTGGCACTTGTGTGGCATGAATGTTACTTGTCACTTACGAGCCCTAGCTGGAATGTCATCCAGGTCTTGCTGCATTTGGACATAAACTGCTTCAATATCTGAGGAGTCGCAAATGGTGCTGTACATTGTGCAATCATCAATGAACATCCCCACTTCTGACCTTATGATGGAAGGAATGTCATTGATGAAGCAGCTGAAGATGGTTGGGCCGAGGACACTACCCTGAGGAACTCCTGAAGTGATGTCTTGGGACTGAGAGATTGACCTCCAACAACCACAACCACCTTCCTTTGCGCTAGGTATGACTCCAACCAGGGGAGGGTTTTCCTCTAATTTCTGACTTCAGCTTCTCTTAGGGCTCCTTGATGCTGCCATGATGTCAGGGGCAGTCACTTGAATTCACCTCTTTTGTTCATGTTTGGACCAAGGCTGTAATGAGGTTAGGAGCTGAGTGGCTCTGGTGGAACCCAATTGAGGATCAGTGAGCAGGTTATTACCGTGTAAGTGCCATTTGGTAGCACTGCCTCACTTTGCTGGTGATTGAGAATTGACTGACGAGGTATAAATTGACCAGATTCGATTTGTCCTGCTTTTTTTTTGTACACAACATACCTGGGCAACTTTCCACATTGTTCAGTAGATGCCAGCGTTATAACTGTACTGGAACAACTTAGCTTGGAGCACGGCTAGTTCTGGATCACAAGCCTTTAGTACAACTGTCGGGTTGTTGTCAGGGCCCATAGCCTTCGCCTTCAGCGCCTTCAGCCATTTCTTAATTTAATGTGTAGTGGGTCTAATTGGCTGAAGACCGGCATCTGATGATGGGGACCTCCAGAGGAGGCTGAGATGTAGCATCCACTTGGCACTTCTGCTGAAGATGGTTAAAAATGCTACAGACTTGTCTTTTGCACTGTTGCGCTGGGCTCCTCCATCATTGACAATGGGGATATTTGTGGAGTCTCCTCCTCCAGTTAATTGCTTAATTATCCACCACCATTGATGATTAGATGTGATAGGAATCCAGAACTTTGATCTGATCCATTGATTGTGGAAGCGTTTAGCTCTGTATCACATGCTGCTTCTGCTGTCTGGCATGCAAGTCCGATGTTGTAGCTTCACTAGGTTGACACCTCATTTTTAGGTATGCCTGGTGCTGCTCCAGGCAAGCCCACCTGCACTCTTCATTGAACTAGAATTGATTCTCCTGGCTTGATGTTAATTGTAGAGTGGGGGATATGCCGGGCCATGAAGTTACAGTTTGTGCTCGTGTACCATTCTGCTGCTTTTTGTGAATTTTTTGAGGAGGTGACCAGGTGTGTGGATGAGGGTAGTGCAGCTGATGTAGTTTATATGGATTTCAGCAACGCCTTTGACAAAGTCCCACATGGGAGACTTATAAAGAAGGCAAATGCACATGGGATAAAGGGTAATTTGATAAGGTGGATTCAAAATTGGCTTAGTTGTAGGAGAGAAGGTGATGACAGAATGATGCTTTAATGACTGGAAGCCAGTGTCCAGTGGCGTACCACAGGGATCTGTGCTGGGTCCCCTAGTATTCGTCATTTATATAAACGACATAGATGACTATGTGGGAGTAGGATTAGTAAGTTTGTGGATGACACAAAGATTTGCTGGGTGGCTAACAGTGAAGTTGATGGTCTTGGGCTACAGGAAGATATAGACAGGATGGTCAAATGGGCAGATAAGTGGCAGATGAAATTTAACCCTGAAAAGTGTGAGGTGATACACTTTGGAAGGAGTAATTTGACAAGAAAGTATTCAATGAACAGCGTGGCACTAGGAGGTTCTGAGGAACAAAGGGAACTTGGCGTGTGGAGGGGCACATTAGTGGGGTGGTGAGAAAGACATATGGGACACTTGCCTTTATCAATCGAGGCATAGATTACAAAAGTTAGGGAGGTCATGTTGGAGTTGTATAGAACCTTGGAGAAGCCACAGCTGGAATACTGTGTGCAGTTCTGGTCGCCACATTATAGGAAGGATATGGTTGCACTGGAGGGGGTGCAGAGGAGATTCACCAGGATGTTGCCTGGGATGAAACATTTAAGTTACGAAGAGAGGTTGGATAGACTTGGGTTATTTTTGTTGGAGCAGAGAAGACTGAGGGGCGACCTGATCGAGGTGTACAAGATTATGAGGGGCATGGACAGGGTGGATAGGGAGCAGCTGTTCCCCTTAGTTGAAGGGTCATTCTCAAGGGGGCATCAGTTCAAGGTGAGAGGCAGGAGGTTTGGGGGGGATGTGAGGGAAAACTTTTTTATCCAGAGAGTCGTGACAGTCTGGAATGCGCTGCCTGGGAGGGTGGTGGAGGCGGGTTGCCTCACATCCTTTAAACAGTACCTGGATGAGCACTTGGCACGTCATAACATTCAAGGCTATGGGCCAAGTGCTGGTAAATGGGATTACGTAGGTAGGTCAGGTGTTTCTCATGTGTCGGTGCAGACTTGATGGGGCAAAGGATCTGTTCTGCACTGTGATTCTGTGATTCTGCTGCTGATGGCCCAAAACACCTCATAGATGCCCAGTTTTGAGTTGATAATTCTCTTCTAAATCACTCACATTTAGTACAGTAGTAGTGCCACACTGCATGATAGAAGATATCCTCAATGTGAAGACAGAATTTTCTCTCCACAAGGACCGTGTGATGGTCACCCCTACCAATATGCTCATGAACAGATTGATGAAGATGAGATCAAATAGGTTTTTCCCTCTTGTTGGTTCCCTCACCAGCTTCTGTAAGCCCTGTCCAGCAGCTATGTTGTTTAGGACTCAGCCAGTTCAGTAAGTAGTGGTGCCACCTAGTCGCTCTTGGTGACAGACATTGGGTGGAATGTACTCTGGTGACAAAGTACATTCTGTACCCTTTCTACCCTCATAATTCTTCCAACTGGTTTGCAACATGGAGGAGTATCAATTCATTAGCTGAGGGAGTTGGGTGGGGGTTGGCTGTAGGTGGCAATTAGCAGGCAGTTTCCTTGCCCTTGCTTTATCTAAAATCATGAGATGTCATGGGGTCCGGAGTTAATGTTGAAGTTGCCCATGGCAACTCCCTCCTGATTGCGTACCACTGTGACACCACCTCTGGTGGATCTGTCGGGCTGGTTTGACAGGACCTACCCAGAGATGGTGATAGTGGTGTCTGAGACTTTGTCTGTAGGGTATGATCTGGCGAATATAACTATGTCAGGCTGTTCCTTGACTAGTCTGTGGGAAAGCTCTCCCAATTTTGACACAAGCACTCAGATGTTAGGAAGGAGGGCTTTACAGAAGCGACAGGGCTGGTTGTGCCATTGCCCTTTCCAGTGCCTGGGCCAATGCAGAGTGGCCCATCCAGTTTCATTCTTTTTTGACTTTTCTGTTGCAGTTGGCATAACCGAGTGGCTTGCTAGACCTTTTCAGGGGGCATTTAAGAGTCATCCACTTTGCTTGCTATGGGCTTACTGACCTGTGTGATTTATATATTTATATTCACAGATCCCTTTGCTCTTCTACGCCAGTTAGCTTATTTCTTCAAGCCAAGATTTGGGCCTGAGTTTTTCAGATGATCTTGCTCATTTCACGTTCGAATGAGTGTCCAGAAGGGAGTAAGGAGTCTGGGGATGAGAAGGAGTAAGGCTATCAGGAAGATGGAAGGGCCAAGTAGTTGGGGTTGGGGGGGGGTGCGGGGGAATGGGGGGAATGAGCTCCAAGAGGGGAAAGAGTCCGGCGGCAGTGGGAGAGGGATGTCCAGGTGACTGTGCAAGTGAGGGCTCTGTGGCGTCCATGACTGCCTTGTGGGGAGTGAACTGAAGATGGGCGTAGTCAGAGGGAATGGTGACAATGACTGAGGGTAAAGTGAGGCGGTATCGAAAGAGACAGCAAGGGTGGTTGGTGGGGACCCAGAGGCAGACACAGACACTAGGGGTGGGAAGGAGGTGGTCTGGCAGGTGAATGTGGATGGGGGTGGGATTTTAGGAAGGAAGGGAGTATGCATGTTCACCTGGACATCCCCAAGAGAAAAGGGTTGTGGCTGGTAGGTCATGGAGGGAGATGGAGGCAGGTGTTCGACAGTGATGGGGGAAAGGAAATGGGTGACTGGGGGAGGAGAGCATAAGAAAATCTGTCGCACTGCAATGCTTACTAAATCAAAAGTGGAATGAGAGTCATGGAGGGTGGGAACAGGTGCTGTATGGGAGTGTGATCAGTGTGTGGGCGGAGATGCAGTTCAGCTCAGATGGACAACTGAAAGTGAACCCCAGCAGGCAGCATTCAAAATGCTCAGGACACTGAGGTGAGTGTGATATGGGAAGGATCCACCTGTGTAGGAGAATGCTTGCACAAGGCCCTGCAAGGCCCTGAAAGGCCCTGCCCCAGACACACACACTTCACCCTCCAGAGTCACCCGGCTGTGTGCAGCTGAGCTGCTAGTTGGGGGGAGGGATGCAGGGGGCTGACTCGCGAAGCCTGTACCATTACACATTATTCAGTGAAAGTGAACATATTTTCAGATTGTAGTGACAAAATGCAACCAACAGTGAACAGAATTTCTTAACTTTTGAACATTTTACACTAGGTGCTGGTTTAGGTGCTGCCCTGACATCTACAGCGGGGGTGGAGACAGCCTGTGCTATGGTTGGACCTGTTGCCTCTGATGCCTGCGACATGGTTCCTCTAGAGAGCCGAGGCCTTGGGGGCCCCGGCTTGCTCTGGCTGTCCTCCTGTGGGCCAGCTGCTCTTTCTGCGGTGATTGAGGATAATGTTGAAGGGGTCACAAGCAAAGGGGACTCGGAGGGAGAGGACAGATTCTGAGATTCCTCACAAAGTGGATGACCCAGGGGCGTCCAGCAGCTGCTTCTCCTCCCTTCTGGTGCCCGAAGTCCCCGGCCTGACTCCTTGAGGGGAAGGAGCACCTGCAAGGTGCTCCATTTCCCTCTTGTGTTGCCACTGCAGCAGCTCACACATGGCTACCGTGATGGAGTGCAGGTCTGCGTGCATCTCTGTGTTCTGTTGGACCAGGGTCTTCATGGCATCTGCCATCTTCCCCATGGAGACATCCATATACACACATGTGGACACCACTTCATTAAAGAGCATGTGGACGCACTGCTCTGACTCATGTGCCACTCTTTGAGGGCTTCCAACAGCTCGGTGTGATGTTCCCACACCTTCTGCTGACTCCCAAGGATAAGTTGAAGGGCTAAATCAAGAGGCTCGTCATCTGACTTGACCTCATAGATGCCTCTTGCCCAGCAGTCCTCTGAGTGCCGAGGAGCTCGACTGAACCTGCCTCCTCCTGCTGCGGTCACATGTCTGTCTGGTGACCACCATATTGCGAACCCGAGCCTGCTCTATACCTAGGTCCAAATGAGCTATGTGTCTCTGCGCTGGTAGAGGGTGTGGGTAACCTCTGTGAAGGGTCTCCCAGGCTGCTTATTTCCAGCTCTTCAATGGAGCAGGAGCCCTGCTGAGGGTGTCAGTCATTTGTCAGAGCTCCCTGTGAACCAGCATAAAGATGATTAGTGCATGGCAGCAGAGTCAAAAGCAGGTGAGAGAGTACTCACAGTTGCATTGAGAGAGGGATGATGTGGTGCAGGATCCTCAGGTGGGTGTTCGCCGCCGACCTCACCATCGCCATAGGCACAGTCCACATCCTCACCAGTCAGTGCACTCCTCAAAGTGAGTGAGGGGCCTAATGTGGGCCACTCCACCTCCATTCTGGGACCTCTCACTGCTGAGCCAGCTTCTCCTGCATGAAAACAGATGGAGGAAGTGTGAGCAGGACACATGGCATTGCGTGGAACGTTTGTGTGGTGAGCGGAGCCATGGACGGGATAAGGGATCGAGCTCCTGAGGATATGAGCTTGATGGAGATGTGAGGGTGAATGTGAAAATTAGTGGTGTTGTCCCTTGAGGTGCGAGATTCCTATGGGTGTGTGATGCATTTGTGAGGGTGTGAGTTGAGAGTGATGAGAAGAGTGACTTACCCTGGCACAATGGATGAGACCATTCACTCTGTTGCAGCACTGGGTGGCTGTCCTCTTTTTCAGGGCATTGGCGCTGGCCACCACTTCCACCAACTCCCATGCTGGATTGGTAACCTTGCTTCCTGGTCTTCGGCCAGAACGGGGGGTAGAGGGCATCACAGCAAGCCTCCATTGTGTCCAAAAGGGGCTCAAGGGATGGGTCATTAAACAGATTGGGTCTTCTTGCCTCTCGGGGCCATGGCTTTCATGCAGCAGTCGTGGGCTGGAAGCACTGAGAGCTGTGCGCATGGCTGCACTTTAAATATGGCGTCTGGCATGATGAAGCGGCGAGGTGATGGTATGGTGGGCCAAAGAGAGTCTGCACGCCATCAAAATTGTGTATGTCCCAGGAATGCATAATTAATGCGGCGGGATTGGGACGATACGATGTGAAAAGCTGCCATTGTGGCTGGCGGGTAAAACGTCCTTTTTCCGGCCCCCTACTGCACTTAGTGCAAATCTGGGATGCTTCTGCCCTAAGTCTGGGAACCAGACAGCCATATAAGTTCAGGAGGTCCCAAGGTGGGGACCACAGGGAAGGTCTGGAGGGGCATGGGAAGGGCTCACTGGGCTGTCGAGGGAGAGGCCGGTGCGGGGAGAGAGGTCCAGAGACCACCAGACGTTAAGAGAGGGGAGGTGGGGGGGGGGGGTAGCCAACTTCAGAAAGGGGCTTCTGTTGGAGGCGCCCCCCCACCCTTCCCAGCCTTGATGTAACTTTGATATAATTTGGGCTTCCCCCACAGAAGTCTGATCTCCCTGCCAGCCTGAAAATTGAAGGTGGGTGGGAAACAACCCTTAAGTGACCATTAATTGGGCACAATTGGGGCGAGTGCGGGCTTCCTGGCCGAGGCCTCGCTTGCCCACACATCGCTGTGTGATCGGGGTGGGCAAGAACTTGGAGAGAATCCCGTCATTTCAATTTCAAGCTCCCCCTCACCCCCCACCCCATCTACAAACCCGCCGGCAGGGGAATGTAAAATTCAGCCCATGATATTGCCTTATTTTGAAATGAAAAACATCACATTTATTCGTGTTCAAAATATAAGCTTGTCACAAATAAACCCAATAAGGAATATAGGAGAAATTCTGAATTTGAAGTGAAGCTCGATTAGTTTCTGAGTCAGAAATGAACAGAATCATTGAATGATACAGCACATGAGGTGGTCATTTGGCCCATCATGTCTCTGCAAGAGCAACTCAGCTAGTTCACTTCATCTATTTCCCATCAATTTTCACATAACCCTGCAATTTTCTCTTTCGGTGAAAGCCCCAATTGAATTTTCATCCACCCCCCCCCTCAACAGTGCATTCCAGATCCTAATCATTTGCTGCATAAAATGTTTTTCCTCATGTTGCTGTTGATTCTTTTTTTTACAATCACCTTAAATCGGTGTTTCTGTTTCTCGACTCTTGCCAATGGGCACAGATTTTCGCTATCTACTTTGGTTTGACCTCTCATGCTTTGAATACTTCTATCAAATCTCCTCTGCCTTCTCTGCTATAAGGAATACAATCCCAGCTTCTTCAACTTATCCACATAACTGAAGGCCTTCATCCCTGAAACTATGCTGGTAAATCTTTTCTGCTTTCATATTCTTCCAAAAGTGTATTTCCCAGAATTGGAGACAATTATAAAAACAAAGATCAAAACAAAATACTGAGGATGCCGGAAATCCAAAACAAAAACAGAATTACCTGGTAAAACTCAGCAGGTC